>NC_090725.1:231956966-232004466 GCF_036898095.1 Palaemon carinicauda | reverse complement strand
CCTTTACTTTGTTTGAATTACTCAAGTCTTAATAATTTATAACTATCTAAGCAAAATACAATTTTTATGTTTGAATTGCAAATGGTACTCAAGTATTATTATAAATGCCTTAGCCTAGTACCAATTTCGTGTTTGAATTGCCTTAAAGAAATGAAGTGTTTAGAACTGTATAATGGCTGTTTTGTCACTCGCCCCAATGACTATGCCTAAACTTTTACGTAACCTGCTGTTAACGAAATCAACTTATGCAATTGTATAAGTTGGACCTGTGATCTGCCTGTAGTTGAATACAATACTATTAAGATTTCTTACGATTTAGCATAGGCGATCGTTGATCGAGATGTAAAATTGTGATTAATTAAAATATGTAAAAGGAATACCTGCCTGATACAACTTTATTACTACTAAGTGTATATTCGCTTTAAATATGTAATAAAATTATATTCTTTTAAATCCTCTACATTATTTAATCTTTCAACTTTTTTGTACAGCTCTGTTACCACCTCGAGTCTGGCCATTATTACTCTTAAAGGTTTAAAAGTTTAAAGGCTGCCCACGAAAGGCAGAGGGAAGGGACAGTGGCATTGTCCTATCGAGCATGACAATGCCCTAGAGACTGACCATATATACATATGATTAGCGCCCAAGCCCCCTCTCCACCTACGCTAGGACTAAGGAGGGCCAGGCAATGGCTGCTGATGACTCAGCAGATAGACCTATAAGCTCCCCAAAAGGGAGGTGAGGTTGCAGCGACCAAAGAAACTAACGAGTCTGAGCGGGACTCGACCCCAGTCTGGCGTTCACCAGTCAGGGACGTTACCACCTCGGCCACCGTAATAGTGGGGCAGATAAGTGAAACAATCGTTCATTTGATGATACAAGCATGAAATTTGGCATAATTATTTATTTTGCATTAGATTTTGAAAAAAAAGTGCTAGCCACTTGAAATTCCAATATGGCGGCCATTTTCCAAGATGGCCGCCATATGATCCTTTTTAAGGCAGAATATTGCAGTACTACGTGCCATTAAAGTTCTTACTCAGATACTTGATGAGTTCTCTTTGTCTGGGTTTGATGTGGGAACACCACTAATCATTCTGAGGGTCCAATATGGCAGCCATTTTACAAGATGGCCGCCAAATGACGTCATTTTCTACATATGCCAATGTCTAAGAGTCCATATTTCAAACAATACTCAACCTACTCTGGCCAAAAGTCCATTCATTGTTCATCAGTTTTTTTTTCCTAGGAATTCTGGCAAGGGCAACTACAGAGTAGAGTACAGAATAGTCCATTCTTTACACACTTGCACCTTCCACCACACTCTGTCTTGCATCCACACTTTGTCAGTTCACGGCAGCTCTTGGAAATGGGTTCCAGCATTGTCCATACAACTTCCCAGTCATCACCGTTTTTTGACCACCCCCACTTGGAAGGACACTGAGGTTCTGGCTGACGATTAACACACTGCCCCCAAATATGACCTGCTTGGTAGGCTGCTCGTTTGGCTTGTTCCTTCAGTACACTTTTTGTTGGTGGAATCATGTCATATGACCTCTGCTTTCACGTAAAGAGATCAAGCCTTGCCTCGTCTACAGAAGATGTTGTACTCGACCGGTCATACATAAGAACCACATATTTCTCCAGAACATGTAGATCAGACTCCTCAATCTCAGATGGCCTGCGGCTAAGTTTTGTAAAGGTGGCAGAGGCATCATTGAAGACATCCTATGTCTGCCATGCTGTCTTTTTCCCTTTGCCATTGAAACCTGACACAACGTCACACGCAGTAAAGGCATGGAATAATAGCATCCCGTTGATCTTCTCTGATCCTAAGATGGACACCAGGTCATGAATAGGAATCCATCTAGTGTGCTCACCTTTCCAAATCTAATCCACTTTTGCTCCAGGCCGATTGCTTTGAGAGAAGGCATCTGTGATATGGCAATCACAATGACGTCTGTGTCGTTTGCGTCGATCATAACAGATTTGTAGCCTTCCGTAGCTGCATGCCAGGCATGTAAGAATATACGTGTGTCAGCCTCCTCATGTGTACAGGGAGCCAATTCCTCTAGGCTCATGTTCGTGTAACTGGCACTCGTAAGGGCATCTTCTTCCTTCGTCACAATAACTACATTTTCTGTAGTCATTTTAGCTACTGCATCAGCAAGAAAGTGGAAGAGCTCTGTCTTGTTAGCACTGTTGCGGAGGAAACTTTTCCAGTTTGTAGGCGTTTTACTCTTTTCAGTAACTCTCCTCCTGATAGCTTTTCCCCTTTTTGATCTAGCTTCTGACTTCAGACTTGACTTATGATATACATCAAAGATGATGTCTGTTCTCTTGTGTTTTCTACTGTACATTTCTATTTTGGGGAGGATGTCCTTCGTGGCATATTCTTCAAACGTCTTTGATGTCTTTGGTACAACTGCATTTACCAGTGATGAACCATCCACAATGAGGACATCCGAGTCTGGCTTTGACTCGGGTAGTCTCACTTTCACCTGGAGAACATCCACCAAATCAGCCTTAGTACATGCGCGTAGGTTACCTTTCTTGCTGAGTGAAGGAGGGTAAGGCTGGTTCTCATGTCTGAAAAATTCTTGTAGGTCACATCCTCTTGTTTGACAGGAGATAAACAGGCGAGAAAACAGTTGACAGTCTTCCTTAAGTACTTTAGTCTCAGATACTTTGGATGACTCTGGCCCAGTTTTGAAGAAGCCAGTATTGTTCTTTTTGATTGGCTTGTAGAAGAAATCTCTATCAGACTGCAACTTCTCCATGAATGTTTCGACCTGTTCTTTTCCTCTCTCATGATGCGTTGCAACTAGTTGAGCAGCAGAAGGATCTACTATGTCATTTGTATCCAGCTTTAAAAGATCATCTGTCTCTTCTGCAAATGGATTGCCCATTTCCTCTAGCACTAGGGTGAGTTTGTGTACTTTTTCCAGGAACGTCTTCTGAGTATTTGGCGACTGATCATGGTGACGACTTGATTTCTTTACATCTTTATTCCCAGATGCTGTTTCGTAATTTGATACCAATCGGCTTATTTCTGGTCCAACAACCATCCATCTTCGAAGAGCAGACGGATCCTCTGTCTGGCCAATAGCTCCCCCGTCTCCTTTGATGAGTGCATTATTTTGTTCATGGGCTTGGTCAATAGCCATTGATGAGAAGCTCCTCTCTGATTTGTGAACAACGAAATTCCCCTCATGGGATTCTCTGGCAACCTCTGGGTGTTGCCTCTCTAGGCTTAGCACATCACGAAGATGAACTGAAACCCATCGTGCGTAATTAACATTGTTGTTTGCAAAGAAGTATAGCATCAGTTCTGACAGTGATTCACGATAGAGGTTAAAGTCTGCTTCTCTAAACGCTCGTGTAAGTGTGAAAATGGTCAGCTCCATGTTGAGAATCAAGAACCAAAACTTAAACTGTCGGCTCTTATTCTTTTGTACATCACACCATTCTTCCAATGTGATGGCTTTGTCCTCATCGTCTGTGTGTTCATCAAGGTATTTGCTGTAGGCTTTCTTCAAAAGTGTGTACAAGCTGTATGCTGTAATCTGGTGGGCTTGCCGAGTCTTAGTGACGTTAGAAGCAGTCAGAAACGAATCTGCTGTGCCAGAAGAGGCCACCTCTGCTTCAACAAGAGCACCAGTCCATCCACTGTCTTCTAGCATTGACCCAATAGACTTCAATGCAGTCATCTCGATATGCAGTCCACTAAACATGATTAAAAACTTGCGATATCACCTCTGCCACGAGAAGGCTAGGGTGGGACTTGACTGCCAGAGGCTTTGTGGTTCGCAAGCCGTTGGGGTATTTTTTAGATAAAAAGAGCTTATCCTTTTTACCACCCCGGCATTAGCAGTCCTTTTAAGGGGCAACAATGAATTATTTATCTACTATTTATTATTATTATTATACTTTATTAATTTATCATTTTTACTAACATTTATTAATCTTCTACTCTATTTATCAACTGAGGAATTATAGGCAGAAAGCAATGGTATTTATGACTGTTTATTAATGCTTCTTGATGCTGTAAGGGTATAAATAGTATTTATTTGTGCAGGAAATCTACCTTATTCACCAGAGATGCACCAACGAAGGCAAATATATCAATAATTTTGCACCAAGATATGAAACATTGAGCGCTTTTATGGTTTAACATTGTTTTTTCATTAACTGGCAGCCATCTTGGAATTCTTGATGGCTAGCACTTTTTTCTTAAAACATGACCTACATAGCACATTCACACCAAATTTCATGCTTGTATCACCAAATGAATGATTCTAGTCAAAATCACACTTTTGCTGCTCCACTATAACCCTTAACACTTTTTAAGTCGTAGACCTAAAAGAACTCTAAGTTTTAGTATTTGACTATCCTAATTGATTTTCTGAACTTTTCACACAATAAAATCTAACATATATCAAATTCTACTATCTGATAAAGATTTCTATTCCTTCCATTTCAATTCCTAGGACTCCTGTAAAAAAAAAAAAAAAAATAAATAAAACACTGAAGTAAGAAGCATAGCTTAGTGATATTGCACGCTACTCTCACCCATTGCTGTCTCAAACCGTCAGCTTGAATTACTATGCTCTGCACTTTAAAAACAATTTTCTTTTCTTGAAACTTGGTTTACAATTAAGCCTTGGGCGAGCACGCCACGTCTCTTGAATGGTCTCTCGTTTGATCACTTAATACACTTAATGAAGATGGCGAGCCAGATTTAACCTCCTAACTCTCTAACTCCATTTAAAATATTTGAATTTACGTCTCTTGCGCTTTCAGAATTATAATTCTTGCACAATTGCGATTAAGAATAAGATAATATATATTGTAGAAAATTATAAAGAAAATATATCGTTTCTTTCATCTACTCGTTATCATCATTTTCGCTAGCTTTATTTACTCTTTCTTTAGGAAGAAAAAGTGAAAAATCCGACTTAAAAATCTTTTATGGTTTATAAATGATATGTTCTAACGAGAGATATTGTCAGGAAGGTCCTATTTCATGAGAATAAAAGCTAGTTTCCAATTAAAGAGGACGCTAATCTAATCTATATTCTCAAATTACTGAAAGTAAGATTACATATTATTTCATGAATATTTCTATTGAACCTTTATTTGTACTATAATTTGAAAACTATATCAAATAAATCTTAACGACATCTTTAATTAAATGACATACATGTTTGTGAAAATGCAATTAACACTAAAAAGAATGGATAGCTTAAGAATAGTAAGAGAATTCTAAATCACTCATATTAAGGTTATTATTTGGATATGGAAGGTCTAAAAAACGATTTTTCCTATTCACAACATTCCAACGGACTGGTTTACCCACGAAAGTTTATGTTCGGTGAGAGACATATTAAGGGAGCGGCTTTCAGCTTTATTGTAGAAGGCCAGAGTCATAACCTCTCCCCGGAGTAATGAAAGACGGAGTATTGTGGCTTCTTTCATTATTTAAAGATACATTTTACATTAAAAATGCTAAACAAATTTATTTAATTTTGTGTGAACATCTCAGTTAACACTATATGAATAGCTAAGAGTTACCAAGATGTGAAAGAATTATATAAAGAACGACCAAACTTCAAGATGAAAGAACACTTCGGTTGATATTGAACAAAAGTAGATACTACATAATGGAAGATCACCTTGATGAATGAATGAAGTTAATGCAATTTGGAAGAGGTTCATTAAAGACTGAAGAACAATGCTACATGATTCAAGTATGTGCATGAAAAAAAAAAGATTCTTACACTTCGGACAATTATTTTCAGTAACTTGGACATTAACCTTGAATTTTACATAACGTTACACGTCAAAATGGGGAATCTATATTCTTTCGGGATGCTGATCATTTCAAAGTGAGTCAAGAAAATAACCAAAAAATTTTGAATGAACATGCATAGTACACACTATGTATGAATCCAACAACAACGTATGGATGAACGTATGAATTTTGGTCATATGGTCCAATACTGGAACCGGAGAGGTCATTCAGCACCCCAAGTAGTAATGGAAACTAGAACTACATTCAAAACAAGGTGACCTTTGCCAAAGTTTTACCTATTCAAATGAGTAAGAAATTACCGCTTAGAGGACACTTGAAGCAAATCTCCTCTCAATATACATACATACATACATATACCAAAGGCACTTCCCCCAATTTTGGGGGGTAGCCGACATCAACAAGAAACAAAACAAAAAAAGGGGACCTCTACTCTCTACGTTCCTCCAGCCTAACCAGGGACTCAGCCGAGTTCAGCTGGTACTGCTAGGGTGCCACAGCCCAACCTCCCACATTTCCACCACAGATGAAGCTTCATACTGCTGAGTCCCCTACTGCTGCTACCTCCGCGGTCATCTAAGGCCCCGGAGGAAGCAGCAGGGCCTACCGGAACTGCGTCACAACCGCTCGCCATTCATTCCTATTTCTAGCACGCTCTCTTGCCTCTCTCACATCTATCCTCCTATCACCCAGAGCTTTCTTCACACCATCCATCCACCCAAACCTTGGCCTTCCTCTTGTACTTCTCCCATCAACTCTTGCATTCATCACCTTCTTTAGCAGACAGCCATTTTCCATTCTCTCAACATGGCCAAACCACCTCAACACATTCATATCCACTCTAGCCGCTAACTCATTTCTTACACCCGTTCTCACCCTCACCACTTCGTTCCTAACCCTATCTACTCGAGATACACCAGCCATACTCCTCAGACACTTCATCTCAAACACATTCAATTTCTGTCTCTCCATCACTTTCATTCCCCACAACTCCGATCCATACATCACAGTTGGTACAATCACTTTCTCATATAGAACTCTCTTTACATTCATGCCCAACCCTCTATTTTTTACTACTCCCTTAACTGCCCCCAACACTTTGCAACCTTCATTGACTCTCTGACGTACATCTGCTTCCACTCCACCATTTGCTGCAACAACAGACCCCAAGTACTTAAACTGATCCACCTCCTCAAGTAACTCTCCATTCAACATGACATTCAACCTTGCACCACCTTCCCTTCTCGTACATCTCATAACCTTACTCTTACCCACATTAACTCTCAACTTCCTTCTCTCACACACCCTTCCAAATTCTGTCACTAGTCGGTCAAGCTTCTCTTCTGTGTCTGCTACCAGTACAGTATCATCCGCAAACAACAATTGATTTACCTCCCATTCATGATCATTCTCGCCTACCAGTTTTAATCCTCGTCCAAGCACTCGAGCATTCACCTCTCTCACCACTCCATCAACATACAAGTTAAACAACCACGGCGACATCACACATCCCTGTCTCAGCCCCACTCTCACCAGAAACCAATCGCTCACTTCATTTCCTATTCTAACACATGCTTTACTACCTTTGTAGAAACTTTTCACTGCTTGCAACAACCTTCCACCAACTCCATATAACCTCATCACATTCCACATTGCTTCCCTATCAACTCTATCATATGCTTTCTCCAGATCCATAAACGCAACATACACCTCCTTACCTTTTGCTAAATATTTCTCGCATATCTGCCTAACTGTAAAAATCTGATTCATACAACCCCTACCTCTTCTAAAACCACCCTGTACTTCCAAGATTGCATTCTCTGTTTTATCCTTAATCCTATTAATCAGTACTCTACCATACACTTTTCCAACTACACTCAACAAACTAATACCTCTTGAATTACAACACTCATGCACATTTCCTTTACCCTTATATAGTGGTACAATACATGCACAAACCCAATCTACTGGTACCATTAATAACACAAAACACACATAACAATCTCACCAACCATTCAAGTACAGTCACACCCCCTTCCTTCAACATCTCAGCTTTCACACCATCCATACCAGATGCTTTTCCTACTCTCGTTTCATCTAGTGCTCTCCTCACTTCCTCTATTGTAATCTCTCTCTCATTCTCATCTCCCATCACTGGCACCTCAACACCTGGAACAGCAATTATATCTGCCTCCCTATCATCCTCAACATTCAGCAAACTTTCAAAATATTCCGCCCACCTTTTCCTTGCCTCCTCTCCTTTTAACAACCTTCCATTTCCATCTTTCACTGTCTCTTCAATTCTTGAGCCAGCCTTCCTTACTCTCTTCACTTCTTTCCAAAACTTCTTCTTATTCTCTTCATATGACTGACCCAGTCCCTGACCCCACCTCAGGTCAGCTGCCCTCTTTGCCTCACGTACCTTGCGCTTTACTTCCACCTTTTTCTCTCTATATTTTTCATACTTCTCTATACTATTACTCTGCAGCCATTCTTCAAAAGCCATCTTTTTCTCTTCCACTTTTACCTTCACTCCTTCATTCCACCATTCACTGCCCTTCCTCATGCTGCCTCCAACAACCTTCTTGCCACATACATCACTTGCAATCCCAACAAAATTTTCTTTTGCTAACTTCCACTCCTCCTCTAAATTGCCAGTTTCTCTTACTCTCACCTCGTCATATGCCATTTTCAACCTTTCCTGATATTTACTTTTTACCCCCGGTTTTATTAGCTCTTCAACCCTCACTAGCTCCCTTTTACATCCACCTACTCTATTCCCCCACTCTTTTGCTACAACTAATTTTCCTTCCACCAAAAAATGATCAGACATACCGTTAGCCATACCCCTAAACACGTGCACGTCTTTCAATCTTCCAAACATTCTTTTAGTTATCAACACATAATCCATTAATGCCCTTTCTACTACTCTTCCATTTGCCACTCTTACCCATGTATACTTATTTTTATCTTTCTTTTTAAAAAAGCTAGCACTTATTACCATCTCTTGTTCAACACACATATCTACCAGTCTCTCACCACTCTCATTTTCACCTGGTACGCCATACTTCCCAATGACACCTTCTACCTCTCCAGCGCCCACTCTAGCATTTAAGTCACCCATAACAACTACATAATTCCTTCTACCCAGTCCTTCTACACACCTAGTTAATTCATTCCAGAACTCATTCCGTTCTTCTTCACTTACGCACTGACAAACGCCCAACATTCCCTACCCAACCTAACCCTTACCCACATTAACCTAGATGATATCTCCTTCCATTCCACTACTTTACCTGTCATCCATTCACTCAGCAATAAAGCCACACCCTCTCTCGCTCTTCCCTTTTCAATCCCAGACACTCTACCAGACATTTCACCAAACATCACTTCACCCTTTCCTTTCATCTTTGTCTCACACAAGGCCATTACATCCATCCTTCTACTTCTAAACATACTTCCAATCTCACATCTTTTACTCTCTATCGTACTACATCCACGCACATTCAAACACCCCAAAACTAGAGTGCGGGGAGCAGTCACTCTCCCCCCAGCTCCATCTCTTTGTTGCTGTCTCACAGGATTTTTTATACAGGAGAGGGGGTTCCCAGCCCCCTCGTCCCGTCCCTTTTAGTCGCCTCTTACGACACGCAGGGATAACGTTGGCGCTATTCTAATTGTTTTATGCCCCCGCGGCCACATATATATATATATATATACACATTTATATATGTATATATATATACTTATATATAATATATATACCTAAGATATATATATATATATATATATATATATATATATATATATATATATACATATATATATATATATATAAAACGAAATTACAGTTCGATTAAGACTTTTTCTTTAGATTTGTAGGAGATGGAAAGGAGAAATAAAACAATATTAACCAAAAAAGAAATATTTCGAGGTTACCGAAAAATGTCAGCTACGAAATAAAAGTAAGAATGATGATTGGAAGGAATTCTCCTTTCCCTGGAGACTGGGGCAAACTTGGACTGGGTGATGGCTCGAGGGCTTAGTTTGCGTACTCGTAAAGAGGTTGGGAAACTTTAGTCGTAATTCTCCATTGTTGCGTTTGGTCGCTTACCTGTTTCTTAAAGGGATTTCGGAGGCTTCGAAGATTTCTCGTTGCTGTTAACAGCATAAAATATCTCAGGCAAAAGTTCACAGAGAGAGAGAGAGAGAGAGAGAGAGAGAGAGAGAGAGAGAGAGAGAGAGAGAGAGAGAGAGAGAGAGAGAGATTATTCATATTCATCACTTTCGAGAGAAGTATAAATCAGTCTCATTCGTCTCCTAATCATCTATAATTAGAGGAAAATACACAAGTTTTCATTACATGAAAAAAAATAATTAGTTTAAAAAGAAGCAACCAATTTTGTGAATAAGTACACCTGTAAAAAGCTACGTCATGAATGAATGGAGAAACATAAATCAGGACTAATTATATTCATCTATTAGCATATAAATAAGTAATTAACCATGGTATCTTAATAGGAAAGGAATAATGTTTTTCAAAGCAATCAGTGGGGTCATTAAGATTCATGTAAAGAAACAAAAATAACAACAATAATGATAAAAATAAAAATTTACTTAATATAAATAAAACTATTAAGATAAACAAATGTAAATGAAACATTTAGGTTACGTAAATATTCAAGGGATAAAAAATAAAGATGAGCAAAACTTCAAGTCTCATCGCGATAAAAAGCGAGTGAATTAATCTCGATGAAGAGACTTGAAGATGAAGACGAGACGCGAATCTGTCGGAACAAGACGTTGCGTGATTCGTCAGGAGTTCCACAGACCGAATGCAGATGCGGACCCATTAGTGGAATTGCATTAAATATAAAAAAGAAAATTTCTTTGAACGTAATAAGAGAATCCGATAGGAAATTCCTTCCAAAAGTAGCAAGGAATTGATTCGTTGGATTGTCTTTGATGCAGACTTTGGGAGAGACAAAATTTGAAGTAAGCGGCTTTCTATTAAGCCGTTTTCTTTACGAGAAATTTAAATAAAAAAAAACCCTTGAAATAGGAAAGGCGAGATAAGGAGGATTATCGGCGAAGCAAAGTAAATTTAAAGGTATGTTTAAATAGTTTTCCAATGTTCTAATATTACTGGGAAGTCGATAATCCTACATGAATAGGTCTAAAAATTAAGGAACTTTTCCTTTTTTTTTCAAATGACTCTTAAAACTAGTTCTGCAGCATCCAAAGCTATTGCGACAGACTTTTTATGACTCATACCAATTGTTAGACAAAAGAAAAACAGAAATTGGTAAGGTAATAACCAATAATAACAACGATAGAGTCAATATCCTTATCATTATTACCATTATTACATGGGAAGTTATAACTTTACTTGTAAAATCCTAATAGTACAACGAAGTCTCCAAATAAGTAAAACAGTTGAGTAAGGAAACAACGAAATTAAGAAGTATATAATACGATATATACACAATAACAAAGAAAATCAGACACAATAAGAAAATATAAAGAATGAGATATATATCACATAATCTATGATAAAAGAAATATGTTAACTGGTTAAACAAGAAGGAAAGGGTGAATTCCATAAACGCAAAAAATGTTTATTCACGATTTGAACGTCTGCTTACCTCCCAGGATTTTAAATTTCAGGCACATAGGTGCAACTAGCCAGCGTCGTAACCTTCAACTCTACTGCCCCCTGTTAGTAGTCTTGTGACAGATAATTGGAGAGAGAGAGAGAGAGAGAGAGAGAGAGAGAGAGAGAGAGAGAGAGAGAGAGAGAGAGACCCTTGAGATTTAGGGGTTGTCTGTTCATTAAGTCGGTCGCCAAGTCTTAGACTAAGGTTGAGCTACCCACTTCCCTGTCGTCACTTGGGAGGGCTTGTGCAGTTAATCAAGAAGACTTTGCAACATCCTGATTGTTGCAGAGAACTCGCCAAGAAAATGTTGAGCTTATCAACAAAAACATTAACAGCTAAACGTCGAAATAAAATTTCCCATGAGGAATTGGCGGAGCCTGTCTGTAACTACAGTGTAACTAGGTTTTGTATTACTATTTACTACACCAGTCTGTATTATTTATTGATGTTTACATCGCAGGCCTATGTTGTGTCATTATTGATTGTATCTAACTATAGTATGCATTGCAACAGTTTTGCAATTGTCATTTATTGCATAAGACTGAATTCTACACTGCAAGTGTTTTGTTGAAGATTTTCCTATTATTTGAGCACTTAATTTTTCGAGATGTCTCAAGCTTGATTCTCGAATCAACTCAGGTCCGGCAACTCACCAAAGGTTTCGCATAACACCAAAAACCGTACCCTCAGTGTGGAATCGACTCGAAGTTGTGACGATGTTGGGATAGTTTTACTACTAGAGGGAGGAGATTAACCAGCCCATTGATTCAAACTCAAATCTTACAGAGCTATGTTGGAATAATGAAATTTTCTTTTTTTTTTTTGAAGGGGGGGGGGGGGGTGTCTTATGCAAAGTAAGCTGCTATTATTTTGTTTCACAGTTTAATTTAGGGTTGTTGTATGATGATTTTCTAATTCAGTGTTAATCTATTACGTACTATGCTCAATTGTCCACAATATACATCTTATGCTTTTTCTCATGTTTAGGTGTAAATAACTGATATTTATATTTTTGTAACTAAACTCCAAATTCCAATATCCATTTTTTCTAACATTTATTCACTTATGATGAATTTTAATCTTGGGCGGTTTTTTTAAGGAAAGAAAATTTACGAAATCAAAACTTTGAATAAGAAATGATAAAGTTAAATGTGAGGCAAATAGGTTCTTTTTAGTAAGTTTGCCCCTTTTTCAAAAAATTTGTGGGGCGTTGGTTTGGAAAGTTTGGAGTAGGTTATTGGAAGGGAACAACTCTCGCTAAGCCATTACAATTAAGTTGAGAGACCCGATTCCAACATCATCAAAATGTATTGATTTTATTTAACCAGATTAAACGGTAATCGGTGATTCTGACTATGGTCAATGCTGGAAATTACCATTAAGGTTTAAATTTCTTGATCAAAACAAACACATCATTGGATACCACTAGAAAATATATATAAAACGAGACGATGGTCTTTATTTCAAATGCACGAGACATTTGTTCTTTGATCAACCAGGATATTATTTTCTTTTAAGGATTTTAATAAAAAAAAAAAATTCTTATAAGAAAATTTTTCGGAATTGAATTTTTAAATATTTGTTGAAGTTATGGCTTAGAACTTGATTACATTTGAAAGATAAAAAAAAAGGCTCCTTTCAACTTTATTCTAGCTTACAATTACACGATGTCTCCCATCTCAGTACTAAAAGAACTGTCTTCCTGTAAGTGTTCTAGTGGCTTATTGGAAACGTCCTTGAGTGACGTTCTACCGGACGGGAAATGGCCGCTCAAACTCGATGGTTTTTTGTAGTGCCTGCAATCTCACCATCCTTATAAGCTAAGAATGGGGGGGGGGGAGCCTATAGGTTTGCCTGCTGAGCCATCAGCATCCATTGCCTGTCCCTCCCTGAGCCTTGTTTGGGTGGAGAGGGAGCTTGGATACCTGGTGAGTCTCTAGTGTATAGTCCTGCTAGGGCATTGTCACTGTCCTTTGCCTCTACCATTCATGAGTGGCCTTTAAAGCTTTAAAGTGCTTTGAATGGCGATAGTTGTAAGCTTAGGATAAGTCAATCATACACATAATTGTGTGTGGTATGTGTGTGAAACCATTTGAACAAAAACAACAACAACATAATAATAATAATAATAATAATAATAATAATAATAACAATAATAATAAAGATCAAAGCAGAATTGTGTGTATCAAACCAAACATATTTTTACCTCACACTGGCAACGAACTCGAGACATTCGCTGATAAGTTATGTTCGATCCCGATGTGAGGAAGTAATCTATCTATATTACATAAGTGATTGAGAGTTAATTTATACTCCATTAATAATAAATATCTTTAACTTGGCTACAAACGGTCCAGGAGGTTATGGAACACCAATTTAACTCCTCAGGTTTGTCAAAAATACTCTTTTACGACTTCTTTTATATCCATTGGTAACGCTCTTTTCTTTTACGTCAGGATATTGGGTTCGATCCCCATATGAGGTGTATATTCATCTAATGATTACAGAGGTGATAAGAGCGTCAAGACTGAGATGGTATGGCCACGTTGTACTGAGGATGGATAGTGGAGAAGGAATGAGGAGGGCTTGGGTATTTTTCCTCCAAAGGCTTGGGAGGAACCTGTTGGGGGGCTATTGAGAGGGAGGCAGAGAATTGGACGGCGAGATAAGGTGAAGGATGATATGGAGAGAAGAGGTTTGGTGTAAAAGGTTAATTTTGATAGAAAACATTGTAGAGGACGCATCGAGCAACCGACTCCTTAATGTAGGGATAATGGTGGAAAAGAAGATTTATTCAATAACAAAATTCTTATGATTATCTTGAGAAGTTTTGAATCTTTTTTGATGTTTAAGAGTTACTGAAAAAAAATAATTAGATACTAATAAAAAACTACATAAAATACAGCAAAATAAACGAAAAGGGAATTAAATTAGGAACACTTACCTTTAAGAATGTCATGTTGCTTCCCTGTTAAAGAAATAAAAAATAATGTAATATAAAATGTAAATGATTCCTATCTTATTGGAATGTATTGAATCTGCATCGTGAAATATGAAGTCAGTGTATCAGACATCATAAAGGGAAGATCATAAATAATGTAAAACTGTTATTATTTTCTTACCAAACAAGAAAAAACAACACTCTTAAAGATATAATTCTATTTAAATCGTATATCCAATTATTGCACTTGTTATATTAGGCATTCATTTCAATCGATGATGGTAATACAATCAAGTTAAAATGAATAAAAGCAGTAACGATAATAGTTCTAATCATAATAATAATAATAATAATAATAATAATAATAATAATAATAATAATAATAATAATAATAATAATAAATTATCATTACTACAATCATTACCATTATCATTACATTTACATCATAGTGATCTTATTATAGAAAGGTATCTAACGTCACATTAAAACATTCAGTTTCGTTATGAACCTGATTTAAGTGTAAACACATAATTTTGTAAAACAAAAGGGGTTCATTACACTGAAATACACACATACACAAACACAATTTCCAGTACTTCTAATGGAAGAGATTTTGCACGGGGCCTGACCATCTACAAAGGTTTGCAACTTGGAAAGAAATCCTATTACTGACGGTTTCTACCTTAGCGAAAAAAAATAAAAAAAATAAAATAAGAAGTGGGATAGGACTGAGAAATCAAGTTCTGTAGGATGAGGCATATGTCCCTTCACTGGTATGAAAGAAGAACATGATTTGATAACACATAAAATATGGCATTTCCTTTCCAAACATTAGTAGATGAACTTTTAATAAACGTTGCACGATACGCTTGATGATAAATAAAATATTCAGCCGCAAAAATAATTGAAACTAAGAGTACATACCACAAATATATTACGTTTGATGATAAAGGTGAATAAAGTAACCATTATAGCATAATATATGGGCCATCAAAACAAAGAATTAAAATAAAACTAAGAATTAATAAATATTTATTTGAAAAAAGAAAAAAATCTCTTATCGTTATTTTCATCATAACTAGCTAAGGTACGCCCTAGTTGGAAAAAGCAGGATCCTTTAAGCCCTACGGTTCCAACATGGAATAACAGCCCAGGGAGGAAAGAAAATAAGTAAACTAAAAGTGAGAAGTAATGACTAAAGGGTACATAATATAGACATGTCATACATAAACTAGGAAGGCTGACTCATGTAATACCATTCACAATAAAAATATTCGCTGCAAGTTTGAACATCTGAAGTTTCACCGATTCAATTACATGATTGGGAAGATCATTCCACAATCTGGTCTCATCTGGAATAAAACTTCTAGAATACAGTGTAGTATTGAGTCTAATGGTAGAGAAGCAAGACTGCTAGAACTAACTCCATACCTAGTAATGCGTACAGGATGGTGGATGATCCGAATGCAAAGGATAATCAGAATTATGAAAAATATTATGTAACATGCATAAAGAACTAACTGGAGGACAGTACAAGAGATTAATATCAAGGTCAGGAATAATAAATTTAATAGACTGCAAGTTTTTGTGCAACAAATGAAGATGAGAGTCAGCAGCTGAAGACCAGACAGGAGAACAATGCTCGAAACAAGGTAGAATAAAAGAATTGAAATATTTCATCAGAATAGATTACTCACCGAAAATATCAAAAGACTCTTTCAATGCGCCAATAGAAATTATGTTTAAATGAATAATTTTCCTTTGGAGGAAAACTATCATGGATCTGAGAAAGTTGGACAACATCACGGTACACAGAAGTCTCAAAGGACGTTCTTAATTGTCACGTAGTCTCGTGAGTGACGGAGGCAGGAAATTGGACAGCAACTTATTTCTACCTCAGAGGATTCTAAAGAAAATTCCTTAATAAAAGTATATATGTGATAAGAAAAACTTTCACGAAGGTGACGGATTAAGATATATATTATTTTATCGTGAGGATGAGCCTAGAATCATATTTTTTTACGGATTATTAACTCCAATATGAGTCATGTAAGCAGAATCTAGTTAAAACTCAGGCAACTTAAGATCATTTTTTTGACATTCTTTTGCTCAAACTTATATATGACTCCTAAGTGCACTTTGAGTATTGGAAAATTCAACTTCAATTTACCTTAAAATCACTTAAATGTTTTACAGCAAGAGATGACTGAAACTGAAGAATTGTAAAAGGGTGCCACCATGACATTCATGATGAGTGACCAAACACTTTGAATTTAACAGATGCAAATTGCTAGTATATTGGTAATACATACACCATAAGCATTTGAACATGTACTTTATAATTAAGCAAATTTAATACCACCAAACCTCTAAAAATACATGAACTTGTAGTTATTTTATCAATGAAGTAGCGTCAATCAGGTCTTCCCATTCTAAATAGTAGGGAAACATAAGTAATTAACTTTAAATTTCTGAATAATATACATAATAATTTGCAATACATAATCAGAATTGGAATTGTTACAAATTACAAGTGAAAATCACTAGATAAATGTAGCGGAAATCAATCTTTAAATTCAAAATACTTCAAGTAGGAGGAAATATAATACTTGAACTATTACTAAGTAACTAGAAATAAGGAGAAGCCAGGATATCTAAGGTGTTCCACAGGATAATAGGCCTATACTAGTACCTCTATCTTGAAAAACTGATTGACAAAATAAAACAAGTCACTTGAAGTATTGCTAAACAACAGGAAAACAAACAGACTCCTTAAATTCTCCTAAACAAGTAATAGTCCATGAGCCAGACTGAAAATGAGGATAAATTTGGTGAACAGATCCAACCTTCATTTTTGGTTAGCATGATGTCTGAAGCGTCCAAAAATAGTGTATGGACATTTCGAATCAACAGCTTAGTACCATTTCAGCAGAAATTTTTAAAAATGGCTGCCGCTTCATGCAGAAATAAATTATTTCTGAATTTTTCTTATAACGTCTAGCTCCATCGACCTATTACCTTGTAATTAGTCTCTAATTACTCGTATTATAATGCTGGAGGCACACAGCCATATAAACATACACACACACCCACACACACACACACACATATATATATATATATATATATATATATATAATAATAATAATAATAATAATAATAATAATAATAATAATAATAATAAGTTAAATTTTGTGTACATTATCTATTAAGAAACACAGGTAAAAAAAAAATTGTATTTTTCAAGAATTTTTTTACATGAATTTCACAAATTTTATGACCAATCACAAATTGGGCATCAGATGATCAGTTTTCTTACTGAAAACGATAAAGGGACTTATATGAGATGCAAAGTAAGGCATAAAGTTAGTCAGTTACCTCCCTTGGTCATATAGTGATAAATGACATTTGATCACTCATTAATAACATTTTATTTGTGTGAGCCAATTATCTTTCAGCTACATTACATAAAAACTACCCTTTCCATTGTAAAAGCAATGATAATTATAATCTCAGTTTATCATTTAAAAGAAAGTAATTTCAAACCCCGATAAAAAAATATATCATATAGTATGTTAGCTACTCCACTAAGAAGAAGACTAGATAATATTTGATCATCAGAATAATGATATTATACATAATTGAGAAAATTATCTTCTATATTTTACTTATTATACAAACTAGGTTCTAAACATGTGGTAATACCATTAACAATGCCTGAAAAATATTGCTAGTCAATGTAAAGCTAAAACCAATTATAATCAAAGCTGACTAGTTGCCAGATAGGAAATGTAGTATTCTTGAATTCTGAAGCCCAAATAGATCATCCAGAATCCTACTAACTGTCCTTTACTGTGTCTCAGTTCATCATGGCAAATGCTGAAAAGATCTAGAATTCTTTTCCGAACACCTTCATTTAAGCACAAAGTGTGACTAGAATCACATGAGTTTCTACAATTCATCAACCAATTCCAAACCATTCTAAGTATTCAGCACAAATAAGCCTTATAATAGCTTCGTATACCAGCTTACGAGGTTTTACTCCTCTATTGAATTGATCCCTTAGCTATGATCCCTAATTCAACAGCTAGGTCTCTTAACACAGCATCACGAAATAACTAGCCAATAATTGAAACCAAGTTACAAAAGCCGTGAAAGTCCCCATCATCAATACAATACCCTCAAACTTCGCTTGAAATTTCCACGCTACTTCAGTCAACTGGCATAAAGTACTTAATCAACAATGACAGCAGTGTGTTGAAGTGATAGCGTTTCTTTAATAGACCGACAGTGTTCAAGAAAGAATTTAATTTATTGTAGAAATATCTGTTACTGTGGGCATTAATAGTGGGCAGATAACCAACTACGTATGCCGCATTTGTGGTGGCATCCTTTGTCTTGATATTGAACACAGTCCAGGAGCTAAAGGTTTGGTGTGAAAAGTCATGAAGACGAGCTAGTAACCAGAAAAGATTGTGTAAGCGACATCTGTTCATAACATCCTTGAGTCTGGTTCAATCAAAGTAGGAGACAAGTTTCTCTTTCCTGAAATGTAAATCGGAAGAGGTTCCAGATCCGCATTTGTAGTCCGCCGTTTATCTTTCTTGTCTGTGACTGATTTTCAGTTATGTTTATGCCAGGAAGTTATATTTTTATTTTCTATCAGGATTTAAAATTATTTTATTTTCTATCAACATTTGAAATTATTTTATCTCAAATAATCAATTAAGATTATAATTATCATTACTTTTACAATGGAAAGGGGATTTTTTATGCATTGTAGTTGAGAGATAATTGACTCACACAGATAAAATGTTATGACTGATCAAATGTAACTTATCACTATATGACCAAGGGAGGTAACTGACCAAGTTTATGCCTTACTTTGCATCTCATATAAGTCCCTTTATCGTTTCCAGTAAGAAAACTGACTATCTAATGCCTAATTTGTGATTGGTCATGAACTTTATGAAAACCATATAAAAATATTCTTAAAAATACTAGTTTATCCCAAAAGACTTTTTTTAACAGATAACGTACACAAAACTTAACTTGCTATATATATGAGCCTCCAATATTTTAATGCGAGTAATTAGAGAATAATTACAAGCTAATAGCTAGATGGAGCAAGAAGTTATAAGAAAAATTATGAAATAATTTATTTGTGCATAAAGCAGCAGGCATCTTCAAAAATGACAGCCGAAATGGTCCTAAGGTGTGGATGCTTAATGCTCACACACTATTTTTGGACACTTCGGGCATCATCTAAGAAATCCTCCCGATTGACCACCCTCTTGCCACGGCATCACGGCAGACGATCTAGCTTTAAAATCTCAAAGTAATCAATAGGACGTTACGTCGCGCACCGTAATTAGTCAACCAATTGGGAGCTGCAACGTCGACGATTATTAACAAAGTCTTCATTATTCGAATTTGCTCGTCAGCCGTGTGACAAAAAGAAGAAGAAAAGAATAAAAGCTGGCGGGAGCATGATTATAACCCGAAATTAATGATTCCTCGTCGGATTATCGCGGTCGTGAGGTGGGGGGGGGGGGGGGGAGGGAGCATGAAATTATACATAGTCTATCCTCATTAATTCTACTATATCCAATGCAAACATGATAATAATTGAAACCACTTTTTAAAGAGGTGAAATAACTTTGTGAACTTTCATATGCACACAATATCAAAAGATGATGCACCTGACACCAATCTATATCTTCTGTAAGCTGCGTGACAAGAAATATCATGAAATAAAGAAAACTAAATCATCAAAATAAATACCATAAAATGCAAAATATCAACGAATGCTTCAAGTAACTCCTCAGACATAGTGGCTGTATAGAGAAGGTTTCGGATGATGAACCCCATCTAAAACCTTAGGACTCCAACTAGTTGCCATTTGTCGTTAAGTATTATCATTTAATTGTACTCTCCATTACATTAAACATAATAAAGGAATTTAGGATAACAAGGGCAGTCATTCCAAACAACACGACCTCTATATTTGCTTAATCTGGTGGGCGAAATGTGAAGGAAATAAAGACTTGAAGCACTTTTGCTTGGCAAATTGTTATATACGTTGATAAACTGTCGTGAACCACATGGAGTGTAACGATATATACATATATATATATATAGATAGATATATATATATATATATATATATATATATAGATATATATATTATATATATGTATATATATAAATATATATTATACACACACACACACACACACACATATATATATATATATATATATATATATATATATATATATATATACATACAGTACATATGCATATATACATATATACATACATATATATATATATATATATATATATATATATATATATATATATATATATATACATATATATATATATATATATGTATATATATATAGGAATTACAGGTGAAGATATAATATTTGGTGTGCAGCAGGGTCCAAAAAACATCAGTTAAAAGGCCATAATTTATTTAGAGACGTTTCGAACATTGCAATGTTCATTATCAATCTGTAAAAGATAATATAAAATTCTTAAAATTTGTACAATAATTTAAAACAAAATAGTAAAAGAGTATTAAAACATTATTGATTTTATAACGGAAAATCGTAAAAAAACTAAAACAGTAAAACAAAAGAGAACCAGTGCTCACCAGACCATCCATAGGAAAAGGTGAAGAACGAATGAGTAAAAATTGTTACCCACCTACGACTTCAGTTATGCTAAGAAAAGAGGAGAGGCAGAGATATTAGAGTTTAAAGAAGGAACAAGCCGTTTGATATATAATGACTCAAGGGTAGTTAGAAATTCGCTTTGTTTTGTCCCACCAATAATTTTAAAGTGTTTTTTGTTTACTTGTATTTTGCACATGGCGGCATGATTCCTTATATTCGAAAATTCTGGGTTACCAAGTCTCTGACCCGTTCTAAAGCTGTATCCCATATGGCTACAGTATCTCACCTGCAACAACCTTCGGCAAGATCCAACATAGATACCGGGACATCCCGGGCACTTGAATTTATAAATTATGTTGGACCTCATGAAGGTCTGCAGTTTGTCTTTGTAGCCAAAAAATACATTAATTTTGAGTGGATTGATTGGGATTAGTTTGATGTTGAGGCAGCCGAACTCTTTTTCTATTATTTTCTTAAGTTTGATGGAAAACTTGTTGTCAGATAAGTAAGGAATTGTAGCGAAAATATTTTTCTTTTTGACATTATATGATGGTATTGTAGTGGAGAAATGTCGTAAAAGGAGCTTGTTTATAACCTTATGAACTATACTTTCAGGGTAAGAGTTTTGCTTGAAAAAATTAACTAAAAATAAAATCTCCTTATGAAAGAGTGACCAGCTTGAGGAATAACGCAGCGCCCTATAAACAAGTGTGTATATAGTATTTAGTTTAAAATTAAAAAAACAGGAACTATAAAAATTGTTGGCAAGGCCAGTGTATGTCTTTTTTCGATACACAGTTGTAATAAATTCACCATTGTCTCTGCTTACGTTAATGTCTAAAAAAGGTAGAGAGTTGTTGTTCTCTTTTTCTATAGTGAACTTCATATTTTGGTGTTGAATATTTATATGGTTTAAAAACATTTCGCTATGCCATGGCTGTTTAAATAACACAAAAGTATCATCAACATATCTTCTATAATACACTGGCTTAAAAGTGTCTGGACAACTATTTAAAAAATTTTCTTCAAAAGATGACATAAAAATATTTGCAAACAAGGGTCCTAACGGGGAACCCATGGAAACTCCATCGACCTGCGAATAGAGTTGGCCATTAAAAACAAACATGGAGTCTTGCACAGCAAGCTCAAGAAAAGTCTTAAAATAATGTCTGTTAAAACCATGAAAAATAACTTGATCGTCATAAAAAATTTTATCTAAAATAATATTAATTGTTTCATTTAGTGGCACATTTGTAAAATGCCTTGGACGAACTACTTAAGAAGGAGATTGAGACGAAGCAGAAACTTATTGAAAATACAAGTACTAATATTTGTCGCCTTCGAGAAAAAACTTTTTCAGGATTTATCTTTTATTGACCGTTTTATTTATCAGAAACTTTTTAATGATTTTGTAAATGATTATGTCTCGTCTGTACAACTACGTCATCAAAAGAAACTGAAAGCACTAGGTGTTGTTACTCCTAATTTTAATAAGAGAAACTGTTGTATTTTTAATTTATCTAACTATGTTCTCTCCAAAAGAGAAGAGTTTTTGTTATCATTTGGGTTGGATTTCAATTTGCCCTCCTACAGACCTAAGTATGCAGACTTCTACTTTCCTTTCGAAATGCTTTTTCAACGACTCAAGGGTTTAAATTTGATCAATGACCTCAGTGGTTTGCAACATAAGTTGTCTTTCCTTTTACATAAAACTTACACTAAGTTGAGAGTGTCTTGGACACCGTTTATCAGGAAAGAGGATTTGAGTATCCTACAAAAAACTAGGCAAACGAGATAGTTTGGTTATTTGTAAACCTGATAAGGGTAAAGGTGTTGTACTGCTCAATAAATCAGACTATATTGATAAGGTTAATAACATTCTTGCAGACCAAACTAAATTTAAGTTACATGGTGAACCAAATTTTTTGGACATTTACAAAAAAGAAGACAAAATTAACAGATTTTTGAGAAAACTAAAAAATGAAGGTATTTTAAATGAAATAACGTATCAGAAACTTTTTGTGACAGGTTCTTCTTTTAGCATTTTATATGGACTACCAAAGATACATAAGGAAGGAGTTCCAATCAGACCCATTATGGCAGCCTATAACAACCCGTCTTATACAATATCAAAACACCTTGTCTCTTTGCTCAGTGATTTCTCGTGCAATCAGTTCTCACTAAAAAATGGCTGTGAGTTTCAGCAACAAATAATTTTACAAGATGGTGATCTACATATGACAAGTTTTGATGTAGAATCTCTTTTTACAAATGTGCCACTAAATGAAACAATTAATATTATTTTAGATAAAATTTTTTATGACGATCAAGTTATTTTTCATGGTTTTAACAGACATTATTTTAAGACTTTTCTTGAGCTTGCTGTGCAAGACTCCATGTTTGTTTTTAATGGCCAACTCTATTCGCAGGTCGATGGAGTTGCCATGGGTTCCCCGTTAGGACCCTTGTTTGCAAATATTTTTATGTCATCTTTTGAAGAAAATTTTTTAAATAGTTGTCCAGACACTTTTAAGCCAGTGTATTATAGAAGATATGTTGATGATACTTTTGTGTTATTTAAACAGCCATGGCATAGCGAAATGTTTTTAAACCATATAAATATTCAACACCAAAATATGAAGTTCACTATAGAAAAAGAGAACAACAACTCTCTACCTTTTTTAGACATTAACGTAAGCAGAGACAATGGTGAATTTATTACAACTGTGTATCGAAAAAAGACATACACTGGCCTTGCCAACAATTTTTATAGTTCCTGTTTTTTTAATTTTAAACTAAATACTATATACACACTTGTTTATAGGGCGCTGCGTTATTCCTCAAGCTGGTCACTCTTTCATAAGGAGATTTTATTTTTAGTTAATTTTTTCAAGCAAAACTCTTACCCTGAAAGTATAGTTCATAAGGTTATAAACAAGCTCCTTTTACGACATTTCTCCACTACAATACCATCATATAATGTCAAAAAGAAAAATATTTTCGCTACAATTCCTTACTTATCTGACAACAAGTTTTCCATCAAACTTAAGAAAATAATAGAAAAAGAGTTCGGCTGCCTCAACATCAAACTAATCCCAATCAATCCACTCAAAATTAATGTATTTTTTGGCTACAAAGACAAACTGCAGACCTTCATGAGGTCCAACATAATTTATAAATTCAAGTGCCCGGGATGTCCCGGTATCTATGTTGGATCTTGCCGAAGGTTGTTGCAGGTGAGATACTGTAGCCATATGGGATACAGCTTTAGAACGGGTCAGAGACTTGGTAACCCAGAATTTTCGAATATAAGGAATCATGCCGCCATGTGCAAAATACAAGTAAACAAAAAACACTTTAAAATTATTGGTGGGACAAAACAAAGCGAATTTCTAACTACCCTTGAGTCATTATATATCAAACGGCTTGTTCCTTCTTTAAACTCTAATATCTCTGCCTCTCCTCTTTTCTTAGCATAACTGAAGTCGTAGGTGGGTAACAATTTTTACTCATTCGTTCTTCACCTTTTCCTATGGATGGTCTGGTGAGCACTGGTTCTCTTTTGTTTTACTGTTTTAGTTTTTTTTACGATTTTCCGTTATAAAATCAATAATGTTTTAATACTCTTTTACTATTTTGTTTTAAATTATTGTACAAATTTTAAGAATTTTATATTATCTTTTACAGATTGATAATGAACATTGCAATGTTCGAAACGTCTCTAAATAAATTATGGCCTTTTAACTGATGTTTTTTGGACCCTGCTGCACACCAAATATATATATATATATATATATATGTATATATATATATATATATGTATATATATATATATATATATATATATATATATATAGAGAGAGAGAGAGAGAGAGGAGAGAGAGAGAGAGAGAGAGAGAGAGAGAGAGAGAGAGAGAGAGAGAGAGGAGAGAGAGAGAGAGAGAGATTCAAAATAAACCCTAAAAAAACCTTAACTTACGGATCAATCAATTGATAACGAGACCATCCATGACCGTGTACAAATGTCCATCTCAATACCAAATTAGATTTCATTAAAAAGAAACATGATACCCCGAAGTCTATAAATTTGAAATCGAAACTTCCACCATTCCCTAAGTCTCAACTTTGGTGAAACCATTTCTGCGCCGACCTCATAAGAACATGACACTGAAGGCGTTATGTACCGAAATTACAAAGACACAGAAGGGGATAAAATTAATCTATAGATCTATTTTCAAAGATTCTTTCTTCTCCACAGTTCAAGAGCTCATAACAAGTTGCATACAACCAGCGATGGATGAAGATTTTGAAAGAAATACATTGAAAGGAAGAAAGGGGAATGAGGGAGATGAGGAAGGAAGAGAAAAGAGGTGAAGTGACGAATGAGAGGAAAAAGATAGGAAAAACATAATAAGGAGAAAACAAAAGTAACTAAGTGTGGTAAGAAGAAAGATGTAGGGAAGTTGTCGGAGAAGTAAAGATGGGAAGTGAGCAAGTAAAAAAACCTGTGGAAAGGAAAAATGAAGATTAGCGAAGGGAAGATAGAAAAGGGGGATGGGATAGAAAGAGAAGGGAGATAAGATAGAAAGTGGAGGGAGATGAGAAAGAAAGTGAAGGGAGATGAGACAGCAAGTGAAGGAAGATGAAATAGAAAGAGAAGGGGAATGCGAAAAAGGGAATTACTACGGAGAAAGGGGAAGAATAAGAGAAGACAGTGTAGAGAAAGTATTATCCTAAGATATTGGAAGAGGGGGAGAGGGAAAGTGGGAGAAAATGAAGAGTGAGGGAAGAATAGATAAGGGGAGTGTGGAGTGGATGATGAACTGTGCGAGATAAAAATGTACTAAGAAAGAAGAAGGTGAAAGGTAAAAAACAACAACTAATCAGTCATGAGTTCAAAACTAATAAGGGATGGTGACTGGGAGGGAGAAACACACGAGTGCAATAGCACCACATATACCGAATGTGGATCAGACAAGTAAAATTAGAGGTAAAGCTGTGCGGGGTTTAGCAACATATGACCTGTGTCGTTCGTATTTTATCTTCCATAAGGCCAAACTTCAGAGTTTCATTTTGTCATTACATAAATGTTGGAGCTAGAAAGAAGTTGATGTTATTGGATAAAAAGAAAATACAATAGAGTCAAGTTCTATTATATGTTGGTCATTATTCGATGTTAATACGAAATTAATATTTTCCTAATTGAGTAACTCTTAGCAAAATATAACATGGTAATTTCCATTAAAGTTACTCACTAAAAACAAAAGATAAAACTGCTTTCGAGATATATTATCTAAGGGATTTTCTTTTTCCCCGTATAAATGCTAAAAACAAGTTGCATACAACCAGCGCGTTACTCTTGATAAGTAGATGGATGAAATTGTTTTTACGTCAAAAAATACTAACCTGAATTGGAGGAGCTGTCGTTGACGTGGGTTCTTCGGCGTTTCGGCCGTAGCGCAGTTGCCCAAAAAGCCAGTCCTTGATGACCCTTTGCACCAGCGGGTTCTCCGGGTCCACAATTCTCAAGGCAGTGATGTTTGTACCCCCGTGGCGGAAGTCTTCCAACTCGACTGTGTGCAAATCCTGAAGATAACAGGAACATTGCAAAATAAGTTTTGTGCAATTATTTATAAATCTTTATTAAAATTTGCTTGGGATTTTCTTTGTAATACCAACTTTGTATATAAAAAGAAACTAATACAACTGTTTACACTTTCCAAACCTACTTTATGAATCTACTTTTAAGTTGGACTATAAGTCATAATGATGAATAAAGCAGGAGTCTGTATTCACAATAAAGTCTGATAAGTATCAGATCCAATACTATAGCATTGACTTGAAGTAAAAGTTATTTTATCTAAACAAATTTCTCACAAGAGGCATCATCCTTATAAAAATGCCCCCAACCCCCCCCCCCAAAAAAAAAAGTATGGATAATGTAGAAGATAAATACAAAAGTCATATAATTAAAGGATTAGTGTATTTATACTTTACCATTATATTTTTAATGCAATTGTTATCTTTACTCCAATAAAATACTCACCTAATAATATAAACAGGAAAAAATAAAAATTTTTGAAGGTAATAAACATAACAAAAAGCTTGGTAGCCAAGAAGAGAATCTAGTGACCTAAATAGTAAAGCTATAATAGATCTCAATAATATTGAATGAAAATATTACTGAATTAATTTTTTTGCCTACAAATAGAAAAAAAAAGATAAGTTTAGCCAATTTCTTTATTAAGTATTTCATATTCCTTTGCATTTCTTCATTAGGCTACCTTCAATGTTGGGCCCTTGGTCTTGTAGCATTCCGCTTTTCCAACCAGGGGTGTATATTATTATTATTATAATTATTATTATTATTATTATTATTATTATTATTATAATAATAATAAAAATCATAATAAATAATAAGTAATAATAATAATAATAATAATAATAATAATAGGAATAGGAATAAGAATAACAACAACAATAATAATAATAATAATAATAATAATAATAATAATAATAATAATAATAATAATAATAATAATAATAATGAGAGGTTTCTGTGCTAAAACCATATCAAATTTCTGAGGCTGAAACATTTAATACAATAATAAAATTGTACGAAAATAACCAAAATAGAAGAACTACTTGGTGAGAGGATGATATACAATATATCAACACAAGGGCAACAACATATATCATCCTTACTTCTGATGACCACAAATGTGCTTAAAGACTTAAATAAAAAATGGGCCAAGAAGATAAAGTTCACTTTTCCGTGTTCATCAAATCAGTTGCTTGTAAAAAATAACGGTTATGGAAAGTATGATGTGGAGATAAAGCGAATAAATGTAATCTATATGGATGGGGGATTAAATTGATAAATAGGGTTTTTAAAAGCACTGATTAAGATTTTAATGCAAATGTAAAAAAAAAACTTTGAACAACGAAAAAACCAATACAAGTCAAAATTATATTAAAAACAGCTTCTCAAATGAGCTATACAATAAAGAATTGATAAATCTGTCCATCTTTTGGTCTTCGCATGTCCTTGAGACTCGTTGCAGATATATCAGAGCTGTCCTTAATCTATCACACTCAAGGCCAATATATATTGGCCTTGATCACACTTAACTGTACAGAGTTCCAAATGAAATACTAGTTGATGATATTTTACAATGAAAACACCTATCCTATTTTCGTTATTTCCGTATTACAATATTATTGCGGATATAGTGCCATATATACTAATGAGGCACACGTGTTTTTTGCTCATACATATTAATAAAAAAAATATAGATTGGCATCTGTAAAAAATATGGAAATCAAAATTTCTGAAAATACTCCAAAGTTCTTGTAAACTTAACAACTTCATCACAAACGATTAAACTTAACATTTCACAAATCAGGTAATATTTCGAAAGAACCATCAGATGGAAAACAAAAGAAATACCTTAAGATATATATGAAATAACCAGAATACACAACCAACTCGGCTTATCGCTAATCACTTGAAATAACAACAAATACACGAATATACATTTCAACTGATATCCTGGAAAAGGTATCACCAAGGATAATGTTTTAGCGAAAAGCTTTAACTCCCTTTTTTGTGTTAACTACCTTTCACTTATCACTTCGTTTATCACGCCCAAATTGGGTTTAAGTATAATTAACTTGTAATGATTAACGTATCTTCATTTTGGCCCCTGCCTCCCAAGATAATACATGAATGGGTTCCGGCGAGCCGCTCCCTAAAACATTCCCTTTGGTAAGATCCAAGGGATATATACTTCTTTGGAACATGCCCTTAGGATTAAGGCTACTGAGATCGCCCCATCGTTAATTCATTTTATGTTGTTCTTTGCTGTATATTTGGTAATGAATTGAACTTAAACTTTGAGTAGTCTTCAGTGGTCTCCTTAATAGAATTCTTACAAAGGTGAAAACTATTACAAGTATAAGTGTAAGCAATTTAGTGTGTTCTACATTGTCCCCTGTGGCCGCGGGGGCATAAAAACAATTAGAATAGCGCCAACGTTATTCCTGCGTGTCGTAAGAGGCGACTAAAAGGGACGGGACGAGGGGGCTGGGAACCCCCTCTCCTGTATCTACATCCTGTGAGACATCGACAAAGAGATGGAGCTGGGGGGAGAGTGACTGCTCCCCACACTCTAGTTTTGGGGTGTTTGAATGTGCGTGGATGTAGTACGATAGAGAGTAAAAGATGTGAGATTGGAAGTATGTTTAGGAATAAAAGGATGGATGTATTGGCCTTGTGTGAGACGAAGATAAAAGGAAAGGGTGAAGTGATGTTTAGTGAAATGTCTGGTAGAGTGTCTGGGATTGAAAGGGGAAGAGCGAGAGAGGGTGTGGCTTTATTACTGAGTGAATGGATGACAGGTAAAGTAGTGGAATGGAAGGAGATATCATCTAGGTTAATGTGGGTAAGGGTTAGGTTGGGTAGGGAATGTTGGGTGTTTGTCGGTGCGTATGGGCCAGGTAGTGAGAAAAGTGAAGAAGAGCGGAATGAGTTCTGGAATGAATTAACTAGGTGTGTAGAAGGACTGGGTTGAAGGAATTATGTAGTTGTCATGGGTGACTTAAATGCTAGAGTGGGCGCTGGAGAGGTAGAAGGTGTCATTGGGAAGTATGGCGTACCAGGTGAAAATGAGAGTGGTGAGAGACTGGTAGATATGTGTGTTGAGCAAGAGATGGTGATAAGTAATAGCTTTTTCAAAAAGAAAGATAAAAATAAGTATACATGGGTAAGGGTGGCAAATGGAAGAGTAGTAGAAAGGGCATTAATGGATTATGTGTTGATAACTAAAAGAATGTTTGGAAGATTGAAAGACGTGCACGTGTTTATGGGTATGGCTAACGGTATGTCTGATCCCTTTTTGGTGGAAGGAAAATTAGTTATAGCAAAAGAGTGGGGGAATAGAGTAGGTGGATGTAAAAGGGAGCTAGTGAGGGTTGAAGAGCTAATAAAACTGGGGGTAAAAAGTAAATATCAGGAAAGTTTGAAAATGACATATGACGAAGTGAAAGTAAGAGAAACTGGCAATTTAGAGGAGGAGTGGAAGTTAGTAAAAGAAAATTTTGTTGGGATTGCAAGTGATGTGTGTGGCAAGAAGGTTGTTGGAGGCAGCATGAGGAAGGGCAGTGAATTGTGGAATGAAGGAGTGAAGGTAAAAGTGGAAGAGAAAAAGAGGGCTTTTGAAGAATGGCTGCAGAGTAATAGTATAGAGAAGTATGAAAAATATAGAGAGAAAAAGGTGGAAGTAAAGCGCAAGGTACGTGAGGCAAAGAGGGCAGCTGACCTGAGGTGGGGTCAGGGATTGGGTCATTCATATGAAGAGAATAAAAAGAAGTTTTGGAAAGAAGTTAAGAGAGTAAGGAAGGCTGGCTCAAGAATTGAAGAGACAGTGAAAGATGGAAATGGAAGGTTGTTAAAAGGAGAGGAGGCAAGGAAAAGATGGGCGGAAAATTTTGAAAGTTTACTGAATGTTGAGGATAATATGGAGGCAGATATAATTGCTGTTGCAGGTGTTGAGGTGCCAGTGATGGGAGATGAGAATGAGAGAGAGATTACAATAGATGAAGTGAGGAGAGCACTAGATGAAACGAGAGTAGGAAAAGCGTCTGGTATGGATGGTGCGAGAGCTGAGATGTTGAAGGAAGGGGGTGTGACTCTGTACTTGAATGGTTGGTGAGATTGTTTAATATGTGTTTTGTGTTGTCAATGGTACCAGTAGATTGGGTTTGTGCATGTATTGTACCACTATATAAGGGTAAGGGAGATGTGCATGAGTGTTGTAATTCAAGAGGTATTAGTTTGTTAAGTGTAGTTGGAAAAGTGTATGGTAGAGTAATGATTGATAGGATCAAGGATAAAACAGAGAATGCAATCTTAGAAGTACAGGGTGGTTTTAGAAGAGGTAGGGGTTGTATGAATCAGATTTTTACAGTAAGGCAGATATGCGAGAAATATCTAGCAAAAGGTAAGGAGGTGTATGTTGCGTTTATGGATCTGGAGAAAGCGTATGATAGAGTTGATAGGGAAGCAATGTGGAATGTGATGAGGTTATATGGAGTTGGTGGAAGGTTGTTGCAAGCAGTGAAAATTTTCTACAAAGGTAGTAAAGCATGTGTTACGATAGGAAATTAAGTGAGTGATTGGTTTCCGGTGAAAGTGGGGCTAAGACAGGGATGTGGGATGTCGCCGTGGTTGTTTAACTTGTATGTTGATGGAGTGGTGAGAGAGGTGAATGCTCGAGTGCTTGGACGAGGATTAAAACTGGTAGACGAGAATGACCATGAATGGGAGGTAAATCAGTTGTTGTTTGCGGATGATACTGTACTGGTTGCAGACACAGAAGAGAAGCTTGGCCGATTAGTGACAGAATTTGGAAGAGTGTGTGAGAGAAGGAAGTTGAGAGATAATGTGGGTAAGAGTAAGGTTATGAGATGTACGAGAAGGGAAGGTGGTGCAAGGTTGAATGTCATGTTGAATGGAGAGTTACTTGAGCAGGTGGATCAGTTTAAGAACTTGGGGTCTGTTGTTGCAGCAAATGGTGGAGTGGAAGCAGATGTACGTCAGAGAGTGAATGAAGGTTGCAGTGTTAGGGGCAGTTAAGGGAGTAGTAAAAAATAGAGGGTTGGGCATGAATGTAAAGAGAGTTCTATATGAGAAAGTGATTGTACCAACTGTGATGTATGGATCGGATTTGTGGGGAATGAAAGTGATGGAGAGACAGAAATTGAATGTGTTTGAGATGAAGTGTCTAAGGATTATGGCTGGTGTATCTCGAAAATATAGGGTTAGGAACGAAGTGGTGAGAGGGAGAACGGGTGTAAGAAATGAGTTAGCAGCTAGAGTGGATATGAATGTGTTGAGGTGGTTTGGCCATGTTGATAGAATGGAAAATGGCTGTCTGCTAAACAAGGTGATGAATGCAAGAGTTGATGGGAGAAGTACAAGAGGAAGGCCAAGGTTTGGGTGGATGGATGGAGTGAAGGAAGCTCTGGGTGATAGGATGATAGATGTGAGAGAGGCAAGAGAGCGTGCTAGAAATAGGAATGAATGGCGAGCGATTGTGACGCAGTTCCGGTAGGCCCTGCTGCTTCCTCCGATGCCTTAGATGACCGTGGAGGTAGCAGCAGTAGGGGATTCAGCATTATGAAGCTTCATCTGTGGTGGATAATGTGGGAGGGTGGGCTGTGGCACCCTAGCAGTACCAGCTGAACTCGGTTGAGTCCCTTGTTAGGCTGGGAGGAACGTAGAGAGTAGAGGTCCCCTTTTTTGTTTTGTTTCATTTGTTGATGTCGGCTACACCCCAAGTGCCTTGGTATATGTATGTATGTATGTACATCGCTTTGTTTCGTGAGCTGACTATTTCCTTTAAACTACTGCAAAAATCAGCGGTTATAAAAGTCGTTTGAAATTGAAGGTGGCTTGTGGGACACTGATTTCCCAATTCCCATAGACGTTTTCATTATTTGTTTTACAGCGCTTGGGATAAAATTTGCAAAAAAAAAAAGAAAAAAAAATTCTAGGAATTGTATAATTCAGTAAATTATTTTCACTTGAATTCTCACACCCAGTATGTATATACTGTATATATATATATATATATATATATATATATATATATATATATATATATATGTGTATATATATATATATATACATATATATATATATATATATATATATATATATATTTATTTCCGGTAACGTATGTTCAGCACTCCCCGTCTCTCAGGTAGGAGGAGAGGGCGTAGTCATACCCTAATGAGAGGAGGGTGCATGTGAGTATATCTATGTAAATATTTAGCCGTCTTATTTGACGGGTCACACACACTAGTGTGTATATATATATATATATATATATATATATATACATATATATATATATATATATTTATATATACACACACTAGATTAAAAAAACAATGGCAGCTTTAAATAATTTCTAAATCTTTTTAAAAAGAAAATCGGACGGGCAATTTAGTTAATAGGCCTACTTAAAAAAATTATAAAGAGAAAAAAGTAAGTCAAAGTAACCAATATCTTACAACATGAGATGATAGTTAAAGGATATAGAAAAGAGAGAAGGAGAAAGAATCGAGTCTAAGTTAAAGTAACCGATATCCCATCTCATATACTTAAGAAACTTAAGAGGATGTATAGACAGTATACAGACGGCAAGAATTCTGTTGTTTAACTGCACAGAAAGTCATGCAAAGAATAAAGAAAAAAACAAAGGCATAATTCCTCTTTAAAAGGAGTACAAAGGGTATGTGAAGACCTCAGAAGTATTTCAAAAGAGTTTAAGAAAACTATTTCATATATTTCTGCTTGGAGAAAATTATACATTATACATGATCAGATATCGCTTTCTACTTGTGCTTTATATCCGGAGCTGCCATTCCCTGCTGTGTTTAAATTCTAAATATAAAATTTTGAATTGAATTGAAATCTCAAACCCTTGAGAATTAAAAGAGATAACAACGAAACCCCACAAATTTCCTCTCCTCTTCCACTCAACCAAACACTGGAATCCTCAAATAATTCTCTCACGAGATGCGTACGTCAGTCTTGGCTGCAATAAGACTTTAATATTTCAGAGAGAGAGAGAGAGAGAGAGAGAGAGAGAGAGAGAGAGAGAGAGAGAGAGAGAGAGACTTGAAGGCTATTTCCAATATTGCCTAAACACTTAAAGTTAGTTACAAATCCTTTTATATTTAGATCCAGAATTTCCACCTTTATGAAAATGTGTTGGCAAATTTCCGGTGGTTATTTTCAATACTTTCATCACTGCGATTACTAAAAAAATAAAATTCTACAATTTATGGTGTTTACTGTAAGTAACTACAAAAGCATATTTCGAAAACCATAAAAAAATAAATAAATAGTTTGTATGCAAAAATCTTGATGATCTCTAATTTTCTAGAAATACAATATCAGTTATCATATGAGAGAGAGAGAGAGAGAGAGAGAGAGAGAGAGAGAGAGAGAGAGAGAGAGAGAGAGAGAGGAAGGGGGGGGGTTATGTGGTAAATTATACTTCTCTAATTATTCACTTGTAAAAAATATACTAATTCATAATATATCGCTTCAACTTCTTTCTATTTATTTTCGAGCTAATTAGATAACAATGGAATGTCCAGACTCATTTAGCCATGTGTTTATTCATGTGTGCAATGCATAAAATGTTCTTTGTGGGGCAAGAAGAAAATATTATTGTCACCATTATTCAACTCTGTAAACAGTTTATAAATAAATTCTTTTTCACATTTTTGTATGTTTTTCATTTCATTTATAGCCATTATCATTTAAGCACTATCTTAAAAAGATGATAAATTTAATTTATTTTCATTTATAAATAAGCATGTACTGTACACACACACACACACACACACACACACACATATATATATATATATATATATATATATATATATATATATATATACATATCTAATTTTAAGATTACTGATCTAATGTTCAAATACCATGCGCCTCAGAGAGAGAGAGAGAGAGAGAGAGAGAGAGAGAGAGAGAGAGAGAGAGAGAGAGAGAGGTTATCTGGTAAATTATACTTCTCTAATTCTTCACTTGTAAAAAATATACTTATTTATAATATATCGTTGATATGGGGCATGAATTCGCTTCAACTTCTTTCTATTTATTTTCGAGCTAATTAGATAACAATGAAATGTCCAGACTCATTTAGCCATGTGTTTATTCATGTGTACAATGCATAAAATGTTCTTTGTGGGGCAAGAAGAAAATATTATTGTCACCATTATTCAACTCTGTAAACAGTTTATAAATAAATTCTTTTTCACATTTTTGTATGTTTTTCATTTCATTTGTAGCCATTATCATTTAAGCACTATCTTAAAAAGATGATAAATTTAATTCATTTTCATTTATAAATAAGCATGTACTGTACACACACACACACATATACACACACACACACACACACACACACACACACACATATATATATATATATATATATATATATATATATATACATATCTAATTTTAAGATTACTGATCTAATGTTCAAATACCATGCGCCTCAGAGCACACGATTCCAGCATATTATTCCTTAAAATTTTTTGGAATAAACTTTTTTCCCTCTCATTAGACATTTCGTCACATTTTCAATCAAAAAGAAAAAAAAATCAGAATTTATTAGCCCCAAATTTGTTAGGATTATCAAGTGCATTTCAACATCAAATAATACCATCTAAAACGATTTTACTTTCCATCATGAGATTTTAGAAAAACCAGAGTTTTGAAATTCAATTATGTTCACAGATTTGTATACTTGACGACTCGCAAAATATATATGATATATCAAAGTATTTTTGTTAGCAGTAATTCTTAACGCAGTTGCTACCAAAAAAAAAAAAACATTTCTTTTCCTGATTTAAACCAAACCAAGTGGAATAGAAATTGTAAATTTCCACACGGTTGAGCGAGAGGGATTTATTATTTTATATGCAGTTGATGCTCGCATGGACAGCTCTGTTTATTTTTGCTTTTAGACACGCATAACGCTTTTTGACAAACACACGCCCAGCTTCTAGAATAGATTTTTTTTAAATATTAAAATGCTTTCCAAAAAAAAGGAGACAAAATTTATTGGCATATAACTACATATACATATACACACATAATACACACACACACACACACACACACACACATATATATATATATATATATATATATATATATGTATATATATGTATATACATACATATATACATACATACATACAACCAACTCGTCTAATATAATGGGTATTACTCCTAATAGCAAATTTGCTTTTGAGAATCACATCCGGTCTAATGCTTCGTCAACTACACAAAAATAGGCATACACACAAAAAAAAAAAAAAAAAAAAAAAAAAAAAAGACTGCCAAGATTTTTTTTAATCAATCAACCCTAAGGAATTATTTCAATTCTTTCATTCTACCTTGTTTTGAATATGGTTCGCCTATCTGGTCTTCAGCGGCTGTCTTTCATCTTAATTTATTGGGCAAAACACTTGCGGTCTACTGAATTCCTTATTCCTGATCTGGACATAATCACTGGCACCATCGTTCAGTTAATTCTTTGTGGAAGTTGCATAAGACTTTTCATAATTCTGATGATCATTTGCATTCAGATCTTTCAAGACTGTAACATCCTGTACGTAGTTCTAAGTATGCAGTTAAATCTAACAGCTTTGCCTTCTCCATTACAAGGCTCAATACCACTTAGTATTCTTGAAGTTTTATTCCAGCAGTGACCAGATTATGTAATGATCCTCCTAATTATTTTTCATTTGCAGTTTATTCGTTTCTTTTCTATTTCCTGTCTGTACTGGACTGTTTTCCATGCTGTAGCCCTTAAGGTTGAAGCATTGTGATTTTCCTATTAAGGTTTGTAGTTTGGCTGATAGTAATACTAACTAGAACGGCGACTCGGTAGAGCGCATACCTTCGCCAATGCATCATTGTGTTACCATGGAAACAAATTGTAAGGGTATTGATCAGTCACATCGCATCTGCAATATAATATACTTTATGATTCCTTGCAACCATTAATTTTCATGTTTTTTAATATTCAATGATTTTACCATTATTGCTACATGACCTCCCTGACCTTGGACACTCCCCCGTCACCGGTCGCATTATAAGAGGCATATTTGGGACTTTTGGCCTATGAGAAAGCATATGCAAATTTAATTTTTTTTTATCTTTTTGCATACGAACATACATTTAACTATTATGATATCACAATACCATATAGTTCAATGCTAATCACTAACAAGGGTAATGACGTCATTATATCAGATTGTATATCACAATATAGCCAATTGAATTATGCATAATTTGGCACTGGTTTCATGCAAGTCGGATGAACATTGACCACGATGTCGCAAAAAGATGTTTCTGACCTTTTCGTGATCTTGACCTTTGACCCAATTACTCACAAAATATAATCAAATTGTCCTTCGATCACGGTCAATATTACCTCCAATTTTCCTGAGATTTGACAACAATATAACAAAATGACATTTTGGACCTTTTCGTGACCTTAACCTTGATCATGATTTATATAAAAAAAATAGCGGAATTATGCAGTTTTACACTAGGTTTATGAAAAATTAAAAAAAAAAAAAAAAACCACAATATAGCAAAAGGACGTTTTTTACAATGATCTTGGACACAATTATTCCCATATCACAAGATAGGCAATTGAATTATGCACATTCTGGCACTAGTTTCATGCAAACCGGAAAAAAATTTACCTAGATATAGCAAAAAAGACGTTTTTTTACATTTTCATTACTTTGACCTTGACCTTTGACCCAATCATTCTCAAAATATAGTCAAATTGTCCTTAGCTAATGATCCCACCAAATTTCATGAGATTCGATAAAAACTTTTTTTGCAGTTATGCGAATCACTACAAACAAACATACAAACATAAACAAATACACGCCTATCAAAATATAACCTTCTGACAAAGACAATAATAATTTACACAGTTCATATATGTACATGTACATTAATGCTTATATTTACACACATACATATATGTATATATATATATATATATATATATATATATATATATACAGTATATATATATATATATATATATATATATATATATATATATATATATATATATATATATATATATATATGGTGAAGGAAGGCAACATAGATGGAACACTTTAGTGAGGTCATGAATAGGAGATATCAGGGGAATAATTTGATTGATAAACCTGAAGCCTAGGAAGACCTTGATGTGCCCATGAATGAATTCAGTGTGTTTGAAGTCGAGGCTATCATTAAAAGACTAAAGAGATGGAAAGCCCCTGGATAAGAAGGAATATATGCTGAGATGATATTGGCCGAAAATGGAGTCCCAGAATACTTACAAGAATATTTTGTAGAATGTGGCGTGAAGAGGTAAAACCTGATGAATGGGAACAAGGAATGTTGGTAAAGAAATGGCAAAAAAGGAGACCTGGCTGATTACAATAATTGCAGAGGCATCACACTTACGTTAGTTGTCATGCAAATATATAGTATGCTCATTCTAAAGAGACTAAAGACAAAACTTGACGAAAAGCTGTGAGATGAACATGCAGGATTTAGAGAAGGTAGAAGTTGTACCGACCAAATTTTCATTTTGAGACATGTGGTATAGAAATGTGTAGATTATAGAAATCCACATTTGATGCATTTGCGGACTATGGAAAACCCTTTGGTATGTGCGCCGGCTCATTTTGTGGAGAGTACTACATTATTGTGGAGTTCCTCTTAAATATGTAAATTTCATTAGGTCTGTTCATGAGGATAACAAATGCAAAGTTAATGTTAGTCGGGTCCTATCAAATGAATTTCCAGTGAACAGTGGAGGAGTCCAAAGGAATGTATTGTTTCTTATGTTGTTTATACTCGTCATGGATTTTATAATGCATAGAACAGTTGGGGATGGCGGAAAAGGATTAGACTGGATTGATAACAGGAAATCAAGTGACCTAGAGTATGGTGAGGACGCTGTCCTTATTAGCAGAACACCACAGGACTTGCAAAGCTTGCTTACCAGAATGCTATGTTAAATAAAATTTTGAAATCAAATCGCCTGAAATTACATATAAAAATCAGGCTATATATCAGTTTGATGCGATCGATGTTTTTGTATGGACATGAGTCGTGGTATGGCAATGAAACAATATCCTACAGATTTTCTAGATTTGAAAACAATGCCCTCAATAGAATATTGGGAATTAAATTGCAGGACTGGATTAGAAACGAAACAATAAGAGAGGTTATTCGAGTGCCATATGTTGATGATATCATGGTGAGGGGTAGATGGAGATGATTTGGGCATGCTCTTCGCACTCCCTAAGAGAGATTAGTTCAGCAAACTTTCAATTGGGCTCCACAAGGCACTAGAAGAGTTGGAAGACACAGGCATACATGGCTGAGGACTATGAAACGTGAAATAGGAGACGATGAGTGGAGAGGCATGCTCAAGATAAAGATGACTGGTGAAATCTAACCGAAGCCCTTTGCGTCAATAGGCGTAAGAGAGATGATGATGATATATGAAAATCATCTTGAGTTTGTGATGTAATTATAAACACTCAGAGTTCAATTCTAAGTGCAAAAGCTTTATTAACCTGGAATATTTATGGCTAAGTCGGAATTAACTCTTATCTCTATCATAGCCGAATTGTCTAAGAAAATCTGTGAATAAATGAAAAGATTTAAAGTTATTGAATTGACCTACTTTTGTTGTATATGTAGAGTATGAAGAATAAATATTGGATATAAAAATATAAATACGATAAGATAAAAAAATTATGAAAATATTTTGAGGAGATGTGCTATTGATATATGTATATAATAGACTACATATATATATATATATATATATATATATATATATATATATATATATATATATATATATATATATATATATATATATATATCGTCCGTACTTTTGCTTTCCCTATAAATTGTAAGAAACCTCTCTCAATAAATCAGTCCTCTGAGGAAGTAACACGAAACTAGTCAGGACTTAAGTGTATATTCCGTATTTTCATTTTCCCTGTGGTTCTTCTGCATCTGAGCATCACGTTTTCCTGTGATTTTTACGCATATATATATATATATATATATATATATATATATATATATATATGTATATATATATATATATATATATATATATATACATATATGTGTGTGTGTGTGCGTGTATGTCCTCAGTTGTATATAGTTAATTGAAATATGTACAAAACATATAATCTTATAACACCTTTAAATGCGAGACAAAAATTTTAAAAAGTTTGCAAGAAAATAAAATCTGCCTTGGCACTGGACTGCAAGACCATTGACTGTTTGGTGACTTGAAAGGAAACTCAAAATGTTTTGAAGCTGTATTAGTTTTAAAAAGAATTCTTATACGCAGAACTTAGATTTCTAATCAGGATTCAACAGACTTTTTCTTTAGCATTTCTTACTAATCATCAAAGGTAAATAGATTTTTTTTCTAAAACTTCTTAACTATGTTGATATATTTCAAATAACATGTCCAGTCAGGCATTACTTTTTAGATAAGTTGTTTGCTATGAGAAGATCCACGTTAAAGGTTTGTATAGGTTGGATGGTGTTTTGAAGTGTTTTTTATAATTATGTTTATCATTTATATAGCAAACATACGATTTTATGTAATTCTACTCTCTCTCTCTCTCTCTCTCTCTCTCTCTCTCTCTCTCTCTCTCTCTCTCTCTCTTTAAAAACATGTGTCTAACTTTATGTTTTAGGTCAACCAATATATTGCCTTCTGTAAAACAGGCTTACGTAGTTGCTCCTTTTCCAATAAAAAAAAATACTGGTCCCTCACTTATTAGCCGAGTGGACTGCTACTGTATCAAGAGAGAGAGAGAGAGAGAGAGAGAGAGAGAGAGAGAGAGAGAGAGAGAGAGAGAGAGAGAGAGAGATTGTAAACTGATAGGACGGCCATTTCATTTAACTTCTTCCCATTAACCCTGCTTTGCCGCTCTAAAGTTTGCTCAGATAGCCAATCAAACGAGTCGATGTATGACAAGGTTATCTTTAACGGTAGGCTATAGACTACACCTTGAAGAACGCTACTGTAGAACGCTATTTGCCAAGCGGTTCTATGCCACTTTTAGTCCAAATGAACACAACGTCTGATGAATTTGAAAATCAGTATCAGTAACTACCTTAAATGAACGATATTGTGTTGGAAAATTACATAACTGTCTATCTTGCAATCAAATACACATTACAGTGAATTCAATGTAGTTTATGGCGCAATGGAACGTAACTTGTACATCTGAGCGCTATTTGCTCTACCCAACGCAAGTTTGGTGGCAGTTAAACAGTTTTAACATTAGAATGGAAATTATTGTGCAGTAAAACGCAACAATGTTCTGTTGCTCACAAAATTTATGTCACAGTAAAGTAGCTTTTTTATTACTTTTATCTCTTGAAACAGCAACCTGATCAATAATGAACTAAAGAGCAGCAATTCGATGTCAGAATGCCATAGAACTTCAAATCATTCATCATTCTTACCAATGCTAAAAACATTGACAGGTAAAACAAAAATATCGATGTACAGAATTACTAATGTTTAATTCTCTACCCGTCTTGGTGTTACACTGAGATACATAACAGTAGCTAAAACAACAATGACATATATAACCATAATAATAACATAAAAATAATAATCATGGTACCAACAATACAAATAACAATTATAACAATAATGATAATGCAAAGCCGAAGCTAAATTAATGAAGATAAATTGATAATAAAAAGAAATGATTGAGGATTCCCAAATTTTAAAATCAACAATTATTAGAGATCGCCCCTATTAGCTGAAGATAATCGTATCTTTGCCTTTGATATCATTTATTTTCAACGGACATACATGTGAAATGTTTCATGAAAGACTCTGCTTCTAATAACCATAATCTTTCACCTCATAACAGGATGGAGAAATGTCAACTTTTACTTGGATAGCTTAGTGCTTTATGTAGCACAGTTTTGGATAAATGGGAGATAGAACGGAGAAAGATAAAAAGGAATATATTGTGGTTTGCTAGAGAATGAAGCCTGCACAAAATAAAAAAGTAATAAAAAACTAGTAGAAGAATGGAGAAAGAAAAAACAAGGTGTAGAGTTCACTCGAGTATGAAGCAGATTTGAAAGAACAAAGAACAAAAAAGTGCAGTTTACCAGAGTATGAAGCTGTCGAGAGAGAGAGAGAGAGAGAGAGAGAGAGAGAGAGAGAGAGAGAGAGAGAGAGAGAGAGAGAGAGAGAGAGAAGGGTTAGGGGAAATAAGAATAAGGTTTTTGCCATAAATATGTGGCTTAAAATCTTTGAGAATATAGATAAAGACGAGCTGAAATAATGACATGGTTTACAAAAGGGTGAAAGTCTGGCAGGAAGAAAGTTAAAAGAAAGTAAAACAAAATATGGATTTCCAGGAAATTAAATGACAGACCAAACTAAAAAAAAAAAAACATGAATATCAAAACCATAATGGGAAACGGGTACAGTAAAGATTTACATATCTTGAGGAATGAAAAAAACATCAGCTTAATATATGCTCTGCTCTTCTAATTCTTAGACAGCTTATATAATAAATAAAATTACAAATTACTCATCAGAGCGATTTAAAACCGAATCATCATCATCATCATCATCATCATCTCCTACGCCTATTGACGCAAAGGGCCTCGGTTCGATTTCACCAGTTGTCTCTAACTTCAGCTTTTAATTCAATACTTCTCCATTCATCATCTCCTACTTCGCGCTTCATAGTCCTCAGACATGTAGGCCTCGGTCTTCCAACGCTTCTAGTGCCTTGTATAGCCCAGCTGAAGGTTTGGTGGACTAATCTCTCTTGGGGGTGCGAAGAGCATGCCCAAACCATCTCCATCTACCCCTCATCCCGATCTCATCCACATATGGAACTCGGGCAATCTATCTTATTGTTTCATTTCTAATCCAGTCCTGGTATTCAACTCCCAATATCCGTCTGAGGGCTTAGTTCTCAAATATACTAAATCTATTGGATATTGTTTCATTGTCATGCCATGACTCATGTCCATAGAGTAACACCGATCTCACTAAACTGATATATAGTCTGATTTTTATATGTTATTTCAGGAGATTTGATTTCCAAATTTTACTTAACCTAGCCATTGTCGGATTTGTTTTTTTCAACCTTTCACTAAACTCTAATTCTAAACACCCTGTATAGGAGATCATAGTTCCTAAATACTTGAATGATTATACCTCATTAATCATTTCTCCTTCCAATGATATTTTATCTGTCCTTGCATACTACGTTCTCATCATCCCTGTCTTTCTTATATTTATCTTCACCCCAACCTCGTGTGATATTTCATGATATAATAATTTCAACAAACTCTGTAACTAAAAATTAGAAATGATTAAATTAATTTCAATATTTATTTTCGAAATTCTTTATAACTTTACTTTGTAACTTTCTGTTCAAGTAATTTTTCCCGTTTTCAGCATTCAATAATTATCAGCATCATCATCTACAACCATTTTACTGAGATTAGACATTCTCTGCTGAATTATTACTTGTTTAGATCTTCCTATATATCTTGTTTACATTATTTTTAGGTCTCAACGCTGGTCAGCGCCGTCCCACTTCCACAAATATAATTTTTTGTTCTTGCACCCATCCATCACGTACCCAAACAGCAACTTTACTCGTATTCTCTGAGATACCAATTATTTTTTCAGATACGAATACAAGTCTTTTTTTATTTAGTCTGTTTTCTCTTTATATATGCCCTCTTGCTGCTGTTATTCTTTTTTTACAGCTTTCTCGATTCCAGCCTTTGAAGTAGGCCACTGACGTCAAATGAATGTCACATTTCTTCCAAGGTCTGTCACTCTGACATAACAGAGGCATCTTCTATCTCTTCACTATGAGCACTTGTGATACATTCCAAACACAGAGAAACCTTATCCCAGTTACACTATGCGATACTGAGCATTACCTCCTAATCCCCGACGACTCAAAATGAATAGGAGTCGTGCGAGAGGGGGAGGAGGTTGGGTTCCTCAGCAAGGGCGTAAGGAGACTCGTGAAAAGAGCAAAACACCAGTAAAATATGGTAGCTTTTTTCAGCTTCACTCTACTTAATATTTCATTTAATATAACACTGTTAGTACATCAACTGGTGGTATTCAATAACATTGCATGGAAATGAGTATAAAATGCTACATTAATTTATTCTATCGCATCACTTTCCGAAAACTAATACAAATAAGCCCCATGAATGACTTGATGTCGAATTCATTTTGAAATATATTTTTGCAATTTCACTATACATTAAAAAGAACATGTAAATAAATGTGAAATACTGGTGCAAAAAAATGTAGAAACTCTTGCATGATCTACATCTCGAAAAAATATTAAACCATGACAAAATATCAAATAAATGAATATAGAAACCAGATTCTCTTATATATATAAAAAAAGAAATAGTAGAAATAAAACATACAAAATCCTCTCCCGATAAAAGTTGAATAGCATAGCGATATCCCGTCATATCAAACATCTACCTTAGAAATATCAAAAAAATAAAAACAAAAATCCAATATGCATTGAAAACATAAATAAAAACTTGAATTGATGAAAATATTCAGAATGTCATCCACACCCCTTCTCAATCCCTCAAAATATAAATTGCTCTTTAACTTTGCAATTAAATTCTTAGCATCTACGACACATGCAAACATACGAATTCTATTTTAAATTCAACGAAATCATCAGGCTAATAATTACACTACAGATAAAACTAAATATTTGAAAATTATATACAGTATAGGGATATATAACATGCAGTATATTCAACATGCATTTACAGTCCTTTAGCATATTAAATATATCCCAATATACTATAAATATACATACATATATATATGTATATATATATATATATATATATATATATATATATATATATATTCATATATTAGTACTAGCTAAGCTACAATCTTAGCAGATGCACCAGTCAGGTGGTGACTGAGAGACTAACTTTATTTCAACACACAGCGAGCTTTTATAACAACAGTTTCCGTGAAAAATCACAAAAATTCCAACAGATTGATACACGCACAGACAGGCAGAAACAAATTATCAGTGCGAGGGAAGAGTAATAACAACAGTATACAAAAAAAAGAAATAACGTTACAGTGTACGAGCCTGTGATACACGTGCGGTAGATGGATCCCCTCATTAAAAAGACATTCATGTGAAATAGGGTTCCCTGCTCTTTAGAGGCGTACTATAGGCGAGTCATCTGGTAGGAGATATGCAGGTTTTAGGCGATCAATGGAAACCCAGTCTTCTTTGCCACGCAGGATTAGAAGAAATGCTTTCCGCGTATGACGGATCACGACGATAGGGCCCGGGAAAGGGGACGTTAACGGTGGCTTACTAGTGTCGTTGCGCAGGAAAACATGCGTTGCCGATTGCAGATAAGTCGGTATGTGTTGCTTAGCTGGGGGATTGTAAGTCTTGCGGAATGAAGTAAATTTTCCCAAATCGTGATGATGGGACTGGAGATTGTTGGCAGAGGTAGCAGACGGAAAAAATTTGGCAGGCACAAGCCATACACCATTTCAGTTGCCAAAACATCCAGGAGTGATCCTTAGTTCCAGGAGAACCCCGGGAAGCTGGGTAAAGAAGTTGGAGTCCTTACAGCCGGACATCAAAGCTTCTTTGAGGGTACAGTGAAAGGGTTCAACCATAACGTTGGCTGCAGGGTTACATGCGGCTGTTTGCTGTAGGGTGGTATCCAAGAGATTTTCTAATGATGTCCACAGTTGAGAGATGAACGTGATAACCTTGTCGGAAGTAATATGCTCAGTGATATCAAATCTCGCTATCCATCCTGAGAGTAAGGGACGAACGTTGCAATTTTCCAGGGAATGGCTTCAAGCCAATGAGTGGAACGGTCGATGATGGTAAACAGGTAAAAATATACTAGTGATGTGAGTAGGTTACCTACAAAATCATCATGAATGTAGGCAAAGCGCAGCTGAGGTTGAGGAAAGGTGCCTACTCCTGAATCCGTGTGTTGATGTACTTCTGAGGTTTGGCATGAAGTACAGGCGCAGATCTAATCCTTAACTTTGACTTCAGCAGCTATGCAGTAGAACAGCACGAGGGATGTGAAAGACCATGAATGAAATCAAGCACTTGTCGGCCCATAGGAGAAGGTATCCACAGTCTAGGTCTACCAGTGCTGACGTCACAGAGGAGGCAGTCGAGCACAATGCATAGACGATGTAGGTGTTCCTCTTGGAGGAGGAGATCACAAGTATGTCATCCACATAACATACACAGAAGGGGAGGTCCCCTAAGAAGCCATCCATGAGACGTTGAAAAGTGGCCCCAGCATTAGGAAGGCCAAAACAGGACTAATTGAAGGTGTATGTACCAAAGGGGGTTTTGATGGCAATCTTGTGGATGTCTTCTGGGTTCATGGGCACCTGATAATACCCCCTTTCAGGAGGTCAAGCATGGAAAAAACCTTCGCTTTGTACAAGTAAGAGGTCACGTTGGCGATGTTTGGGAGGGGGTAGTGATCCGGCTCTGTCTGCATGTTCCGGCGTCTGTAATCCACACCACACATGGACACAGAGAGCCATCTTTCTTCAGGACGATGTGCAAGGGTGACGACCATGGGCTTGAGGCCTTTTGGCAAAGGCCCAGTTCTTCCATTTTGGCAAAAGTTTGTTTAGCCGCTGTCAAAGGATTCAGTGCCAGACGCCTGAATCTGGTGAATACTAGGGACCCGGTCATCTTCATATAGTGATAAATACCGTGTTTTGCAGGAGCCGTGGGTGTTTTACGAAGTTCTGTACTGAAAACCTCTGGGTATGATATGAGGAGGTGGCCGCAAGCATCCGTGGGTAAGCTGATGTGGAGAGCAAGGTAGTAGCAGGTGGGTTGGAGAGGCGTTGAGTACGAATCCGTGTTGACTAACCGTTGGTGAGCTACATGAACCAGGAGGTGGAAGCGTGAGAGGAAGTCGGCACCGAGGAATGGCAATATGACATCAGCAACGATAAACTTCCAAATATATTTGGCCCTTCCAAACGATAATATGAGTTTCAAAACCAACGGTCGGTATCGTAGATTCATTGGCAGCTACCAGGCGGACATCAGCAGACATAGACAGACTACGTTTTGTCCTGGAGAGTAGCTTTGGCAGAAGAGAACGGCAACCCCCTGTGTCTACCAAAATTCGCAAGCCCATGCCTGTGTCATGTAAATAGAAAAGATTAGTGACGGGAGACCACCGCTGCAAGCGATGGCCTACTTACACATTTTTTGGTCACTGACAACCATTCGCACATTTCTTTGCAGCAGCCCTGAATTAGGAGTGTTAGTAGCAGAACTGCAGCCGATGGCCATCAGGAAGTGGCTGGAGAGGTATTTGTTTGAGACGTAAGTGAGGGGTGGTATATGTGGGTGGTGGGAGGCTTTGTCACTGTCTGGCACGTCATGGGTTGGGCGTGTGTGTCCTACCACATTCACGTCGGCTTCGGTCGATGTTGAATAAGTATCTACTTCATCAGGAGGGGAGACGTTGATGGAGGTCTGGAAGGTGGTGAAGTGACTGTCCATAAGGGCGTTGTCTTTGGTCATCAGGTCCTTCATGGGAAAAATATTGACATCGGGGGTAGCAACACCTACAGGTTCAGGTACGTGCTGTACCAAAAGGGCACGAAGTAGATCCACTTCACAAGGAGAACCGTCTGCGGCAGGTTGTA
>NC_090725.1:231951966-231954466 GCF_036898095.1 Palaemon carinicauda | reverse complement strand
TCAGCTGGGGTCCACAAGGCGCTATAATAGTTGGAAGTCCAGGCCTAAAGGGCTGAGGTCTACGAAGCCCGAAGTAGGAGATGATGAATGGAGAAGTATTGAATTAATACTCAAGATAGAGACAACTGACGAAATCTAACCGAGTCCCTTTGCGTCAATGGGAATAGGAAATTTTATATATATATATATATATATATATATATATATATATATATATATATATATATATATATATATATATATACGTGTGTAAATCATATTTCCACGATAAAATACCCAGCTATAAGATGGAAAGGAAAGCATTTTAGAATCAACCTATAAATAAAGAATAAAGAGTCATTCATTTTGATTTAAAAAATGAAACTCATTTCCATAAAAAAATATATTTCACGAACCCTCAGGTTCCATTATTCTTCTTCTTTGTACATGAACAAAAAATGAAGCCGCATTTTAAAACGATAGAGGGACTATTTGATAAATGGGAATATAATCCACAGAAAACACGATATATCTAATTTGAAAATGTTACATTAATCAAAGTCAATTATTTTTATTTGATTATTATCAGTTTTTTCTAAAGACAAAAATTCCCGTTTTCTTCAGAAATGCATTTATTCGGTCACTACTATTATTACAATTATTATTACTTGCTAAGCTACAACCCTAGTTGGAAAAGCACAATGCTATAAGCCCAAAGGCCCCAAAAGAGAAAATAGCCCAGTGAGGAAAGGAAACACGGAAAAATCAAATATTTCAAGAACAGTAACATGAAAATAAATATTTCCTATATAAACTATAAAAACTTTAACAAAACAAGAAGAAGAGAAATTAGATAGAATAGTGTGCCCGATTGTACCCTCAAGCAAGAGAACTCTAACTCAAGACAGTGGATGACCATGGTACAGAGGCTATGGCACTACCCAAGACTAGAGAACAATGGTTTGATTTTGGAGTGTCCTTCTCCTAGAAGAGGTGCTTACCATAGCTAAAGAGTCTCTTCTACCCCTACCAAGAGGAAAGTAGCCACTGAACAATTACTGTGCAGTAGTTAACCCCTTGGATGAAGAAGAATGGTTTGGTAATCTCAGTGTTGTCAGGTGTATGAAGTCAGAGGAGAATCTGTAATGAATAGGCCAGACTATTCGGTGTATGTGTAGGCAAAGGGAAAGTGAACCGTAACCAGAGAGAAGGATCCAATGAAGTACTGCCTGGCCAGTCAAAGGACCCCATAACTCTCTAACGGTAGTATCTCAACGGGTGGCTGGTGCCCTGGCCAACTTACTACCTATCAAAAATGTTTTAGTTCTTATTAGGGAAGTGTTATTCAGAGAAACATTTTGCACAAAAATAATGGAAAATAAGGCTTTATAAGCCCACAAGACTACCCCAAATTACTTCAACCTTTTATTCTCTAATTTCGTAATCAAAATTCAGTTCTATAAAAGAGGCATTGGGTATATTTTTGCCATTATGAAATCTTAGCAATAGAAGTAATCATGCGTTGGTCAGTTAAAATAAGGTGTGTACTTTTTGCGTGTCATATGAGAGAGAGAGAGAGAGAGAGAGAGAGAGAGAGAGAGAGAGAGAGAGAGAGAGAGAGATTCATTGGAATATAACTTTCTTATTCAAATATAAATTAACTGGTGAGGACAAATTACCTTTAATAATTGTAGTGACTCAAACTCAAACTTCACATACTGTATATTTCAGCACAAACTTTTCATGAGAATAAGAAAGTCATCAAAAAACGCAAAGAATCTACTTACTAACTGTGAAACAAAACTAGTAATTAGAACAAAGTCTAATAGCTTTACCTAAATATAAAAGCACAGATTTTTTTTTAGTTACAAAAAAAAAAAAAAAAAAAAAAAAAAAAAAAAAAAAAAAAAAAAAACCACCTTTCACTTACCAACGATGTAATGATTACATTGTAACCAAAAGGAAAACCTACAAAACCAGCTTGCCAATAATTGGGTTCGCGACTTACATCAATAATAATAGTAAAAATAGAACATTTACTTACCAATGAAGTAATGAAATAATTATGGTATGACGTCATCATCCCGATCTGTTGTGCTTGTTTCAGGACAGTAAAGATGTTTATCCTCTGAACGTCTAGAACTATGTGAGTCACGCCAGCCTTCTTAGTTTCCTTCAGCATAGGCCTATGAAGAAGGAGAAAAACTTGATTATTTTTCTCAGAAATAATGGATAAAATATGAAGTTTATTACAGGTCAAAAGCATCAGATAACCGGAAAAAAGTGTACTGGATTGTTTAGAAATAATAAACTAGGAAATAAAATCAACTGTTTATTGTGAAATCACAAAAACGAGGAAAAGCTGTTTAATTAGTTCAGGAAAAATTTAAAAAAAAATTAATTACACATGTATAAAATATAAAGGAAGAAGTAATATTATTATTCAATTATTATTTCTAAAAATCAAAATATCAATAATGTATTTTGATATATAAATATATAAATATATATATATATATAT
>NC_090725.1:231924466-231944466 GCF_036898095.1 Palaemon carinicauda | reverse complement strand
AACCGTAACCAGAGAGAAGGATCCAATGTAGTACTGTCTGGCGGTAGTATCTCAACGGGTGACTGGTGTCCTAGCCAACAAATGGGTGTGAATGTTACTTGAGAATGTAAGGAAGGCAACTGAAAGGCTAAAAAAATGGATAACTACCAAGTCTTGATGAGATTACAAGAGTGATGATGCTCTGTGGTGTAAGGTGAGAGACTGAACGACTGAAAAGGATGTGTAAAGTGTCTCTGAATGATGGAAAGATTCCTCGGAAAGAGGTAAAAAGAATAAATATTTTCTATAAAAGTAAAGGAGACAGAAGACGATAGAATTATAGGTATACAATGCAGGATTCTGTCTTGAGAAGTTAGGCTTGACAGGAAGTGTGCTTGGGCACGGTAAAGGTTTGTGGATCAAGATAATAATGATGGTGGTGAGAATATATGTTAGTGAAATATTTGTTAGAAGGTGGAGAGGGTCTGGTTTGAGGTACACATATGGCTAAGACATAGGTGTGTAATGTTTCTGGGTCTTTTAAGCATCTTTAAGGGTGAAGATATTTTTAGAAGACAGCGACAACTCGATGTAGATTCAAAGAAGTAAGACCAGACAATAGCTCGCGAACACAAAAGGGATTGGTTGATGTATGCAGAAACTTAATAACTGATTAAGGAGAGTGAGGACAAACTACAGCCCGAAAGTGTTACACAAAGATAAAGATGATGGTAATTTACTGAGTAATGAATAATGCAGCAATGACTATTGCATATTCACTTATGAATAAAATCAGTAATTATATTGAATGTGGCAAAATGAAATGAGATCTTAATCTTAGTATAGAAGATAAAACAATGGTGCCACTATGCCAAGAGAAGGAAGGAAACTTTGATCTCTATGGATGTCAAGGTTGGAATGCATGAAAATTTGTTGAAGCAATTCCTATTTAAAGTGGTGAAGATAGTGGATGTTGTGCACAATTTGAGGGAGAAAGGCATAACATCTGTAGAGATTAACTGTTCACATAATATGCTCGCATGTGACACAAGAAAAATTAAAAAGGTGAGAATTATGAAGATACGTAAAACCTGTAAAAGACGGATTGAGATCGTGCAATCATTTTGAAAGAATGGGGGATAATTGATAGATAAAAAAAGTGTGTGAAATTGAGAGTTTTAAATACCCATACAGTACTGGTTACACTATATCAAAGAGCAATTGGAAAGGGAATGTTTCGCCATGCAAGATGAGAGGAAGATACTGCGTGCAAGACAATGGCAAATGGTGAAGGGTCTGTAAATGGGTTGCACATAAGGTGATGATCCATCTGTGAAGGTGTATGAAGCTGCTGATGCTGCGTAAACTTTCTTCCTGGGAGGCCCCCCTCGTTAGTTTGTGTTGAAAAGTACACACACATGCATATATATATATATATATATATATATATATATATATATATATATAACGAGAGAGAGAGAGAGAGAGAGAGAGAGAGAGAGAGAGAGAGAGAGAGAGAGAGAGAGAGAGAGAGAGAGACACACACACACACATTTTGTAATGTCACAATTAACCAAGCTTTCTGAAAGCCATCTTTCTCATCATCATGTCTAAACCATGAACACAAATTAACACAAAAATCTTCTGTATCAGTAATTTAATTTACGAGGCAAGTATCATAACAACTACAATGGAATACGGTGAATTAAAATATCGTTAAGATAAACATTACAGCTGATAGTTTTAATGATTCTTGCCTCAATTCACTGATTTAAAAAATGCCATTTAGTGCATACGCTCGCATACATACATACACACACGCACACACACACATATATACATATATATATATATATATATATATATATATATATATACATATACATATATATATATCACATATATAATTTTGCAGGTAGTAGGTTAGGTAAGGCATCAGCCACCCGTTGAGATACTATTGCTAGATTGTTATTGGATCCTTTGACTGGCCAGCTAGTATTACATTGGATCCATCTCTGGTTACGGAAAATTTTACCTTTGCTTATACACGCACCGAATAGTCTGGTCTATTCTTTACACATCCTCCTCTTTCCTCAAACACCTGACAACACTAAGATAACAGAAAAATTCTTTTTCACTCAAGGGGTTAACTACTGCACTGTAATTATACGTTAACTTATTTTCCACTTGGTAAGGGTAGAAGAGATTCTAGCTATGGTAAGAGACATTAACCTGATCGGCAACACCAAACCAACCTAGTTTTAGGGGCTGATTTGTACATGATCATAGCCATACAGAAACCCTTTCACAACGTTAAGGTTTCACCATTTAGAAAAGCATATATATATTAATTTTTTTGGATATTAAATTTTTTGCTTTTATATATACAGTATATATATATATATATATATATATATATATATATATATATATATATATATATATATATAGCAAAATATTTAATATCCAAACGTTCGGAGAGTAAAGTTCATTATGTCAGTAAAGTAACTGAAAGAAATTCTATACTACGACAGGAATTCGAAATACTCCCATAAACTACTTTTATGAAATTTTGCAGTTCCGTGTAAAGGAAATTTTTTAACATGCAAAAGGCATGGGAACCTACTAACATGTTCAATAATCTTAGCATGTAGGTTCAATATGAATTCCGAGAGAGAGAGAGAGAGAGAGAGAGAGAGAGAGAGAGAGAGAGAGAGAGAGAGAGAGAGAGAGAGAGAGAGAGAGAGATCCACTTTTTCAGATATTTCTTTTTAAAATAAGAACTGCTTTGAAATTACAAAGATTACGAGAAGTACAATTCGCGAAAACTAACATATAGGAAGAATAACAGTGAATGAAAGAGCATAATCTACTATCTAGAGAGTTATTGGGCCCTTTGACTGGACAGGCAGTACTACATTGGATTCCTCTCTCTGGCTACAACTCATTTTATCTTTGCCTACACATACACCGAATAGTCTGGCCTATTCTTTCCACAATCTTCTCTGTCCTCATACACCTGACAATACTGAGATTAGCAAACAATTCTTCTTCGCTCAAGAGGTTAACTACTGCACTGTAATTGTTCAGTGGTTACTTTCCTCTTGATAAGGGTAGAAGAGACTCTTTAGCTAGGGTAACTAGCTCTTCTAGGAAAACGACGCTCCAAAATCAAACCATTGTTCTTGGATAGTTCCATAGCCTCTGCACCATGGCCTTCCACTGCCTTACATTAGAGTTCTCTTGCTTTGAAGTACACTCGGGCACGCTGTACTCTCTCATTTCTCTTCCTTTTTTTTTTTTTTTTTTTTTTTTTTTTTAATGTAAGGGGTCTGATTTCGTGTTCTTGCTGTTATTGGATTATTTTGTTTGGGTTGTTTATTCTTCTCTCGTAGTTTAACTGTTTCTATATTTCCTTTCCTCACTGGCCTATTTTTCCCTGTTAGAGCCCTTGGGCCTGTAGCATCTTGCTTATCCAACTACGGTTGTGGCCTGGCTAATAGTAATAATAATATCTGCCAAGAGAGCAGAAAACCGTGTTTGTTAAGGAGTATATAAATTAAATCGAAAACAGGAATAATATCCAACAGTCTCGAAGCAGAAGGAAAGAAAAGGCAACTTACAATAACTTCTACACATTGTATATTTACACACCCGAAAAAAAAAAAATATATATATATATATATATATATATATATATATATATATATATATATATATATATACACACACTTATGAAATAAACTAAAATGTTCCATGCTATTAGACGTTCTTTTTGGAAAAGTTCGGTGAAACTTTTGTAGTTAGCTGATTAACTTCATCGACACAGAAAATTAATCTGAAACATCTTACCTTGCAGGCAATGTAGTAATTATTCTCTCCGCATAAACTTTGCTTTAAATCTTCATAAAAGGAAAAGAACTGTTCCAAACAGACACCGAACTTTACATGTGGTTTTAATCTTGACTCAATATTATTATAACAAACGCAAAGGCTTTTTCTAAAATTGCATTCCTTGGGGAAGTTAAAGACACGAAACGCTTCCAGTCAAGTGCTTTTAAGCACCATTGATGAAAATCACCTGTAATTCTACAAGATCCCTAGCCAAGTGGGATAAGATCAGTTGCAAGTTATTTGACAAAAAGCCGCTACTTTATAATTATAAAAATCGTTATCAAGTACTCGTACATCCATTTTCTAAGCGTAAAACTCTGAGGTTAGTTGGCTTTATTTTCGGTGGAAATTACATTGGATTCATTTTGTATTCATAAGTCTACAAATGAGAAATAACCACTTTACACACTATATTTAAAAAAAATCAATTAAACCACAACCACCTACTTTCCAGTAGAGCGAAAATGATACTTTCTTCTTATAAGAGAAGTCATAAAAACACAACATTCATCGCAATTCCCATGGAAATGCATATACTGAAACCATTCTCCAACAAAGACAACAACCGCGTAAAAAAAAAAAGTTTTTATGAAGGCATTCCAGAAGACAAAAAAAAAAAAAAAATTATCATCCGAGATAATTCGTGAAATGGGGCCTAACTTTTAAGACCAGCATCCTCATTTCCGTCTTTACGGCTAAGAAGATCCAGCGCTAAGAACTGATGCCTTTGAACAATTTATTTGTCTGATCTTAATCAATTCGCAGGAACTGGTTAAAAATATAAATTCCAGATACTTTTACCAAGAAACTGTCTGATAAGTCTTATAGAATTCCATTCTACACAATATCTCCGTTTTATACTTTATGATTGAAACACACACACACACACACACACACACACACACATATATATATATATATATATATATATATATATATATATATATATATATATATATACTACAACTTGTGATTTTAATCAATGTAAATATTAACCTCAATGACATTTAATACCGAATTCTACCTTGGGAATATGTATCCACTGGAATTCATTTATGGTAATAGCTTCTGGCTGGGCAGATATTCTAACTCGTGCCACTGAGTCGAAGCCATGCCTGCAAGGACTCTACCAATTGAGCAATCAAGAGAGATATAAGTTTATTACAAGTCACCATATGTATTCCTGTCGAATTCGGGAATCTATTCTTAGACTTCAAATGAACCCATCTCCACCGCAATAGCTGAATTGTGAGTTTGCAACACGTGGTTATTTAAGATGAATATATATCACCAACACTAGTGATTTTAATCAAAGTAAATATCAATCATAATTGTGGTTGATATTTACATTGATTAAAATCACGAGTGTTAGTTATATATATTAATTTCAAATAATTGTGGTTGATATTTACATTGTTTAATATCACGAGTGTCAGTGATATATATATATATATATATATATATATTATATATATATATATATATATATATATATATATATATATATATATACATATATATATCATGATGGAGATGGGTTCATTTCAAGTCTAAGAACAGATTCCTGAATTCGACAGGAATATGTATGGTGACTTGTAATAAACTCATATCTCTTTTGATAGCTCAGTTGGTAGAGTCCTCGCAGGCATGGTTTCGGCTGAGTGGCATAAGTTAGAATATCTGCCCAGTCAGAAGCTATTACCATAAATGAATTCCAGTGGATACATATTCCCAAGGTAGAATTCAGTATAAGATGGCATTGTGGTTAATATATATATATATATATATATATATATATATATATATATATATATATATATATATATATACATATATATATATACATACAGTATATATTTATACAGTATATATATATATATAAACATATATACAGTATATATATATATATATATATATATATATATATATATATATATATATATATATATATAATCATCATCAAGCTTGAGCCTTTGGTTAAAGAAACAATGATTATTAGATTTGATTATCTTATCGACACACCATTGTTTCGTATATACTATGACTTTATTAAGTGACTACTCATTTGCGTTTATTTTACAATTCCACTTATATACAGTATACCGTTTCAGCTAAAATTACGATAAATTGATTTAACAATGACAATTTAACGACTAGAAGAAACAGTGAAAGAAAATAAAAAAGGAAAATATTTCAACATTTCAGAGATTCTATTATGATTATAAAGAGGAAACAAACTGAGTATATGCTGCAATATATTCACATGCATACACCCACACAAAGGTACACGCTGGAGAATCTAAAATAACTATATAAATACAAGGGTTCAGGAGGAAACACGTTGACGCCACTTAGGCAATTGCCTTTGATGAAAATTGCATCAGAGAGACCGTGTATCCAAAAAGCATGAATACACACACATACGCATATATATATATATATATATATATATATATATATATATATATATATATATATATATATATATATATATTTCTTACAAGTATTTTTAGAAAAGAGACATACACTGGTTTGGGTCTTAACTATTTTAGCAGTTGTTCGAAATCATTCAAGATTAACTCTATTCAAACCCTTTTATTTAGAGCACATTCCTTATGTTCGAACTGGCATAACTTCCATAAAGAAATTCAATTTTTATAAACCTATTTGCATACAATTGTTATCCTCCACACCTTTATGACATTTTTTAGCCTAAATATAAACGTCCTAAAGTTCTTAAATAACTAGTGTATGTATCATGGACATATGTAAAATAATGTCTTTTTCAGAAACGAGCTCACCACAGCCCTCAGCACTCTGTATCCATATGTCAATTTTAAGTTTATATTAAAAAACCCTTTAAATATTGGCAAACTTTTCAGGTTCAAAGATACCTTCGCGGAGTTGATGCGGTCCTTCGTTGTTTACAAGTATACTTGTCCAAAATGTAATTTTGGAAACTATATCGGGTCTATCCGACGAATACTGAAGGTCCCCATCGATTCCCATGGGGTGTCAGTCATCGCACTGGTTCCATATTAAAATCGAAAGAAATTTCCTCAATAAGAAATCACTCAAACTCATGTAAAACTCATATCTAATACTATCATTTCGAAATTTTTTCCCAAACATCCGACTGCCTTTCGCTCGTTCCCTTGGAATCTCTTTACATCAAGAAACTGTCTCCTTCCTTAAATAATCAAACCACCTCCACACCATTACATATTGCCTAACTGCCATTACCTATCATCCCTTGTTGATCTATTTTGTTTTGTTCCTTCTCCTAGTTAAAGCATTTTATTCAAGAATTTTCTCAAATAGTTTTAGTTTTCAGTCACATCTCTTGAGAGTAAGGTCGACCATTCATTTATATATAAGGTCAGGCAAAATGATCTGACACATTTGTATGTTAAATAAAAGGCAAATAAAGTAAAGAAACAAAAAAGTGTTTTCATTTTTGAAAGGTACACATAATGCAATTCTGTTTCATTTTGTTTTAAAAATTAAATCAGTCAAATAGGATCCATTAGTGTCGACACACTGTCGAAGGCGTTCACGAATGTCAGATCATTTTCCCAGAGCCTATAATATGTATATTCTTTTTTTTTTTTTTTTTTTTTTTTTTGGACATTCCATTTTGATCACAAGTGTATTTAATATCATAATTGTAAAGGATCTCAGTTAGCCACATGTTTTTATATATCGACTAGGGTTTTGTATTTTTTATTCTTTTAACCGTTTTTAATATTATTTTTATTATACCAAAGCAATTTTGAGTAAAAAATGTATCATTAATTTCTAATGTAAACATAATTTCGTATTTTATGTAGCCCTGATGATGGGAATGGATTCCAGAAACTTTGGTGTGTAGAATAAATATGTAAGATGATCAGAAATTCCTCTTCATCCTTAAACTTAAGATTGCCAGAAGCGAAAATCTTACTAGTTATATATATATATATATATATATATATATATATATATATATGTGTGTGTGTGTGTGTGTGTGTGTGTGTGTGCGTGCGTGTGTAGGTACCCCGTTCAGGTATCAACTGGGATTTAGACATTGTTTAATCTCGGGCCTGCCCTTAATTGAACCCTTTATATTCGAAGAGAATCTTTGTCTATTCATTTACTCCCACCGCCTTCTCTCCTTCCTGTCTCATTTTCATTTACACCTTCATTCTTATATGACTCTGTTGATTGTTTTGTTGGCCGGATCCTTCGTTCTTTTCCTCCTCTTCCCGTAAGCTAACTTTTGTTTTGACGTCCGGATTGTGTATAATAGAATTTTTTCGCGTTACGAAGTATAGCGAAAAATAATTGTCCTAACGACATGTAAGCAGATCTTAAGTGTCTTGTTACTTAAGTTCAGTTGTTATGTAGGCAGTGGCCAATGAGAATTTAGTGTTGGGTGAAACGTATTCAATGTTTGAAGAGGTATTTAGTAAGTGGTCACTTTCTAGCGCACGCTAGCCCGAGCAAGTCGAATTTATTAGCCAGGACGCCAGGCAGGGTTAAATACAGGTTCAGATGTGAATAGTGTTTTCACGCTATCAATGAGAATGCTGAAACCGTTTCAAGAAGTGATGGACAATCTATTATCCGATTTCCAGCAGAATATTCAACAAGTATCCGCACCTCGTTAAAGTATGATGGAAAACCATTTGAATGAGCATCGTGTTATTTTGAGGAAACTGATACGAAAATGTTACCATTAGATGCGATTGTTTATCAACTTGGAGGACAAGGAACATCTAAAACTGCTGCAGAAACGAGTTAGTACGCAAAGAGCAGCATCGTCGAAAGTGTCAAGCTAGTTAAATATCGAGGGAAAGTGTGGATTCATATCAACTTTGATGGAAGAGGTCTAGAGCTCAATAAAGGCCGAGAGTTGACATTGGAGCCGGGAACGTACCAAGAAAGACGTCGAAAAGATAAGTGAAAATATAGCTGTTTTTATTTTGTATACTTAGCAGTTGGTACAAGGAAATTGGAACATTGTGTTTATTTTATTTTATTGTTTTTAATCGCCTGTTGGTTGTTGTTATTCACAATACATTGAACAGAATTAGATTGGGATAGTCATTGACGTCTAAAAGGTCGATCATAAAATTCCATTTCAAAACTGTTACTGTGGTTGTTGGATTGGGTAACAATAGGTCAGAAAGGGACGAATCAGAGTTTATTAAAAGAGAATGGGTGACACTGGTATCAGAAAAACTAAGAAATAATTCCTTTGACGGTGACCAAGAATGGAAATGGTAAGCAAAGGCTGGTTTTTTATTACAAACTTTTTAAGGATTTAATCAGTCTAGTCTGCTTATCGCATAGAAATCTATTAAAACGTTGCCAATATCTTTCTCATTGGGGAAAAATGAAAAAAAGTTTTTATAATGGATTATCTTTAGATATTTTTGAAAGCGGCGGTACATCTTTACTAAAGTTCTTAAGTCTGTTAGATATTGGAGATCTAAGGAAGTGAAGATTGAAGTATTTTTAGATGATGGCATAGCTGCGGATGATTGTTTTGAAGGGGTATTGGATGCTAGTTATTTACTTTTAAAAGCTTCAAGATTTGGATTTATTTACAAGAAAGTATAATTGGTTTTCAGACTCTAAATTGCATTTGGAAAGGTTTACAGAGGACGAATACTGAAGGCAAATTTTGTAACTACAGTATTAGGATAAACTATGTCGTTAAAGATCTTGTTTAGATGCCAAACCTTCTGAATTAACAAAAACGTTATTTTAACGAATATCTTTTGGACAGAATTGTCTGTTACATAATTTCCACGAAATTTGTCGTGAGAAGTATTGTTAAAATGTAAACGATAAAGTATTTCTGTATTTTTACATATTGAGCAAAGCTAGTTGAGAACTTAATGAAGAAATATCAGATGCTCTGGTTGAGATCACGTTTTGACGCAGAAATTCATTCTTTTTATTTTGGTCGTTACTTTAACTATATACTTGCATCAGACTTATTTAACCTATTACTTCATTGTGACACCTAAGATGTAGGCAGTTTATCACTATATTGTGACGCCTATAATGTAGGCAGTTTATCACTATATTGTGACGCCTATAATATAGGTAGTTTACACTATATTGTGACGCCTAAGGTGTAGGCAGTTTATCACTATATTGTGACGCCTAAGATGTAGGCAGTTTATCACTATATTGTGACGCCTCAGATGTACTGTAGCAGCTTAGCACTATATTGTGACGCCTCAGATGTAGGCAGTTTAGCACTATTGTGACGCCTCAGATGTAGGCAGTTTAGCACTATTGTGACGCCTCAGATGTAGGCAGTTTAGCACTATATTGTGACGCCTCAGATGTAGGCAGTTTATCACTCTATTGTGACGCATCAGATGTAGGCAATTTATCAATTTATCACATTGCGAAGCCTCGGATGTAGGCAATCTTATCAATATATTGCAACGCCTCATAGGAAATTTACCGCTATATTGCGACGCTTCAGACATAGGAAATTTACTGCTATATTGTGACTCCTCAGATTTAATAGTTATATTGTGACGCCTCTGGTGTTGGGAAATTTATATGTTGTGACACCTCTGTAGTAGGTTTGGAGTAATTCTGAAGTTTTTAGCGATGAATACAGCGCATTTTTTTATCATGAAAAGAGTGGTTGGAAACTGGACAGCAAATGAATCTTTAAAATTAAACATGAAGGAGCAGGAGGCAGTCGACAGAATTATGTAAAGTACTTTGGCAATGTTTGAACGTTGTTTCAGATAAAAGATTTTCGATTTTAATGCAAGTAGGTAGCAAAAAGCCAGATTTGGAAAAAATAGAAAACCAAAGATTTTAAACTTGTACTGAATACACTGTTCAGGTCATCAATGTATGTAAGCCCAGAAAGAGTACAAAAGAGTGGATATTTTGAAGTGTTGTCAACTAACATGGATGAATGGTCAATTCTTGCTTACATTTTTCAGAGTTATGGACTTGTGAGAGTTATTCATTCTTTAGACTGTTTTGCTACTTTTAAAAATATGTTGAGGTTTTTAATCTCTAATATTGGTGTCCCGGTACAGAGGGAATTGATGCTTTAACTTGAGGTTTGGTGCTTTATACCAAAAGTTATTAATAAAATGGAGGTAAAAATTCTTGAGTAGAATATTCCAGAGTGAAAGTCCTCTCCATCTTGACTGTTGATATTAACGAGGGAAGCTTTATTGTTAAACTTTGTGTGTTTACGTAACAAAAGGTTATTACACACGGCAAAGAGGGAATTTTTTCGCTGAAATTTAACTTTGATATAGAAGGTAAAGGTTTTTGAAATTATAAGTATACATGTACAATGTTTTATTTTTGGAATCTGCTTTCCAGGATCGTGAATACAATGAAATGCCAGCAGTCGTCTTTAACGGTGGCATCTAATTTGGACAGGAAATTGAGGGACCTCAGTTGTCATGAGCATCTTCTATCATCGATGAATGACAGCACCGACAAGGCCTACCAACTTGTCTTTCAACAAAGAGAAGCTTACAATAATGGTCACGAGCAAAGCTAAATGCCATTGTATGTTGCTTTATTTATGACGCTTTTATTAGATTCCGGCGCTTTAGTAATCTCCAGTGATCAGGCTATTTATGCCATAACGTGCATGCATGAAATGAGGGGTTACATAGATCCAACGGAAAATTCACTTGTTAAATCTTTGCAAGCACCTGTGAAACATTAAGCTGGTAGATCGGTGCATACAAAGGATCTTTTTGATAATATGGTGTTGCAGAATCCGTGCGGATTATATTTTCCGATATTGAAAAACTTTTATTATTTTGATAGATCATTAAGGTTTTCTTATGAGATTTTGGGAATTAAGTTTATTGTAATTTGAAGATTTCTTAGTTGAACGAAAAAAAAAGAAAAATGAAAAATCACCAATACTGTGAAGTTTTTGATATCGGAAGTTGTCACAAATGCTTTTCCATATTTGATGTATTTTGCTTGATACAGAGGAAGCTGGAATGATTTTGTCCTTTGATCGATTTCTCTTAAGTTTTTTAAAAGTTCCTGTAATGTAACCAAACAGAATTTTTTGTTAAAACTGTGGCTACAAGTTCAAACATCGCAAACGATAACGTCAATGATAGGTGTCTTCATAGACATGAGTGTTGGTAGTCTGTTACAAGTAAACATGTTCGTCAAAGGCTTCAAAAAGAGGTTAAATGTGTAAATCATTCAATCGGAACATTTATTTCTCTCTCTCCATTTTTTTCCTTCTCTCCCTTTCTTTGGTATTATCTAGGGTCAACCGGCACGGTGCGCTATAATGCAATTTAATGTTTTATTATGTTTATACCTGTAGAGAATGCGGAGTGAAGTGAGGACTAGAATTTTTTCGCGTTACGAAGTATAGCGAAAAATAATTGTCCTAACGACATGTAAGCAGATCTTAAGTGTCTTGTTACTTAAGTTCAGTTGTTATGTAGGCAGTGGCCAATGAGAATTTAGTGTTGGGTGAAACGTATTCAATGTTTGAAGAGGTATTTAGTAAGTGGTCACTTTCTAGCGCACGCTAGCCCGAGCAAGTCGAATTTATTATTAATATTATTATCATTATTAATATTATTATCATTATTATTTATTAGTAGTACAAGAGTGAGGTTCCACCACTCAAATTTGAGTTACTCTGCATTATTGCCGTGGATACACAGGTTTCCATAGTTTTTTCAAAACTTGAGATTTTGTTTTTTATCTATGGTTTTTCCTGGGCGGCAGAGGAGGCTTATATGTTAATTTGAAAGTTTGTTCATTTTGTTTTAAATATGCACTGCTATATCAGTACAGAAGTTTGTAGAAGTTATTAGAATGTGATGTAATATATAATTATTTTTTTAAAAAGTATGATTCATTAGAAAAATAAACCTGGCGTCAACCGGCACGGTGCGCTATAATGAGGGTCAACCGGCACGGTGCGCTATAATGCAATTTAATGTTTTATTATGTTTATACCTGTAGAGAATGCGGAGTGAAGTGAGGACGTCTTTTAGGTTTCCTGGTGAGGGTAGCAAACTCTTACCTCCAAGTATTCGTTGACCAGTTCCTCTCTTCCCGCTGGAACGCTTGTTGGTCGATTTTCCTTTGACGAACATCTTGAAGGCGTTTCATGACGGCGGAATCCAACTGAACCAGAGATCCATTCGCAATTGAAATATCCTTTTTATAACTACTGTTAGAGGTCTCTTGCTTCTCAAATAGCCTCTCCTGATGATGATGATTTAGACTGTCACGCCTATATACAAGGCAGACCACGGGCTCTTGCGTTGCCAGCCCGTAAGGGGAACAGAGCATTGGTTGTATCTTTTAAAAGCTGTTACTCGTTTTGGATGACACAGACACTGAAGCCGGACAGAAGATGATGAGGATGACATACATCTCCGATTCCAAACAGATTCCTTTGTCGGTCATGGATAATTTTTTTTCTCATAAGAGCGACCTAACAGGAAGACATCCAATTTGGGAGTGCCTCTCCTTAGAAGTCGTTCCTTTTAGAGAGAGAAAAAAATATGCCAGAATGAAGAATTTTAGATCTTTTTCTGATCCTTCAATATTCACTACTAGTTTCTACCTTATCCTGCAAAATTTTAATTTTTGGATCTTCAACATTATACACTCAACTTTCTCACTTCAAATCCGCCTTATAATAAACTGACCAACGACTTATAATTAGTTGTCCTTTTTGGATTCTTTCTTCCTTCTCTCCCATTCTCCTTTCTGTCTCCTCTTCTTCCTGTATTTTCTGTCTAAATCCTTTTAAATGAATCAATTATTAGTCTTCAAAATTCTTGTTCTGCTTTTCCGGACTGCCTTCCCGATTCCACTTGTCATTGATCCCTTCTTGACGAGGTATTTTGGTTTTCTTTCAAAGTCGGAGACTCAACAATTCAATTAGCTTTCATCAAAACATTTTCTGCATCACCAAAATCTTGTTTCCTTTTTAATGGTCTCAGAAGCAAGTCAGTGATAAAAGCTTGCATACTTGGATTGATCAATTAAACAATCAAAACAATTTTCTTACATTTTCTAACATTTCTGCTCGAAGATGAAGGACAATTTGAGACCAATTTGGGAATGCTCCAGTATTTCATATTTCTCTTCACAGAGAAACTAAGGAGCTCTGAAAATAAAACATTCAACTTTTCAACTGATGACGAAAGACAACTTCGAGTCGAACCAGGAATTCGGAGAGTTTTGAAGCCTATTTCGGATCCTGGAACCTGTTAGGGATTTCCAAAAAGCCTTCATGTGTACTAAATTAAAAGTAATCTAGATACAGAAACTCTATATTGTTGGCACGGCGGGGCTCCCCGCTATATGCTAGCCAGGCGGGTCTCTCCCCTTCCCGTTAGGCCACCGTGTCGCCCCGTTGCCGTTGGGCCAGCGGGCTATACACGCCAACCCCCGCCCCTTCTGGGCCAGTGCGGGCCACTCCCCTGTTCCCGCTGGCACGGCAAGGCTCCCCCATTCCAGCTGGGGAACAGCTCCCCCATTCCTGCTGGGACGGTGGGGCTTCCCTGTTCCCGCTGCAACAGCGGAGCTCCCACGGTCCCTCTGGCATGGCTCCCTCGTTCCCACTGACACAGCGCGGCTTCCCCATTCACGCTGGGACAGCACAGCTCCAACGTTCCCACTGGCACAGCGCGGCTCCCCCATTCCCTCTGGCACAGAACGTCTCGTACGTTCCCGCTGGCGCAGCACGGCTCCCTCTTTCCCGCTGGAACAGCACGGCTCCCCCACTCCTGCTGGCACGGCCGGGCTTCCTCGTTCCTGCTGGCATGAAACGGCACCCCCATTCCCGCTGGTACGGTGGGGCTCCTCCATTCCTGCTTGCAAGCCAGGGCCTACCCAGTTCCACCAGGCACAGCAGGGCTTCCCCGTTCCCACTGGCATGGCGGGGCTCCCCGTCCCTGCCGGAAAGGTGGGGCCCCCTCATTCCCGCTGACACATCGGGGATTCCCCATTCCCTCTGGCATGGCGGGGCTCCCCATTCCCGCTGCCACGGTAGGGATTCCCCATTCCCGCTGAAATGGAAGGGCCTCCCTGTTCCCATTTAGAAAGATACAGCAATTTTGAGACTTCAAAAGAACAAAATAATTAGGAAATCTCAGTGATACTAGAATTTCAAGGTTTCCCAGGGATACTGATATTTTCGGCGGCGGGATCAATAACTCCTATACCAATAAATATATTCACAAATAAAATCTCAAGGGACTACTTATGTATATAACTACTATACCAATAAATATATTCAAATAAAATCTTAAGGGACTACTTATATATATATATATATATATATATATATATATATATATGTATATATATACATATATATATATGTATATATATACATATATATATATGTGTATATATATATATATATATATATATATATATATATATATATATATATATATATGTTTTCAGTCAATTTTCATGTTTATACCTGCTATAGGCATGCCCTGGCTGTCTCTTTTGTTCGTAAGTGACGATTTTTAGCTAAAAAATCAGTGAGGAGCAGCAAACAACTCCTAATGGTTCACAGATATCCAAATGATTTTCACAGGATTTGATGGGTGTCACGTGAACTAACATTCATACCAATTTTCGTATTGATAATTGCCATAGAAAAGTCACAGTAGCCATTCTTCGATATCCGCGGAAGGCCGATTTTCCGAGTTGCCGTAAATTACTCGAACACTTCACATATCTAAATGACATTTTCAGGGATTTATGGGATGGATATTTACTTTGTCCATACCAATTTTCCTGATGACATCTGTCATAGAAAAGCCACAGCAAACGTTTATTTTGATATGGGATGAATGGTTATCTTTGTCGGTGGAGTAAATTGTTCCAAATATAATTTAGATATTCAAATGAAAATTTTAGGGATTGATATGAAACACTGTTTCTCGATTCCTGTCAAATTCCATGGTAAAATCTACAATTTTTGTCGGTAACGAATCTCACCCAACCTATAGCCAAGTCATTTCCTTTTAATATTATCGCAGATGTGAAGGGGGGGGGGGGGGGCTCAATAACTCCTGTACCAATTAATATATTCAAATTAAATTCTAGGGGATTATTTAGGTATATATAAATTTTTTTCCGTCCATTTTTTATGTTCATACCTGCTATAAGCATGCCATGATTGTCACTTTTGCTCGTAAGTGACAATTTTTAGCTAAAAAATTAGTAAGGAGCAGCAAACTATTCCTAGAGTTTTACAGATATCCAAATAATTTTCACAAGGTTTGATGGGTGTTATGTGAACTGCTTCCATATCAATTTTCGTATTGAAACTTGACATACAAAAGTCACAGTAGCCATTTATCGATATCCACGGGAGGCCGATTTTCGGCGGCGCCGTAAATTACTCGTAAATACTTCACATATCTAAATGAAATTTTCAGGGATTTATGGGAAGGATATTTACTTAGACAATACCAATTTTCATGATAATATCTGCCGTAGAAAAGCCACGGCAAACGTTTATTTCGTTATGGGTTGAATGGTTGTTTTTGGCGGTGGAGTAAATTGTTCCTAGAATAATTCACATATCCAAATGAAAATTTCAGGGATTGATGGGAAACAGTTTCTCGGTTCCTGTCAAATTCCATGGTAATATCTATAATTGAAAAGACACAGCTATCATGTAGCCTTCTTAAATATGCTGTTAAATGTAGTAACATTATAGTGAGTAGTGAGTAACATAAACGAGGGACAATGCCTATCTCATAAATAATACCCGTCACGAGTTGCAGCTAGTATTATGATTATTATCACTAGTTAAACTACTGTACACCATAGTTGAAAAAGCAAGATTCTATAAGCCCAAGGGCTACAACGGGGAAATATAGCCCAGTTAGGAAAGGAAACAAGGAAATAAATAAACGATATGAGAAATAATGAACAATTGAAATAAAATGTTTAAAAAAACAGTAACATCAAATCAGATACTTCATATATAAACTATAAAAAATCTTATGTCAGCATGTTCAACATATAAACATTTGCTGCAAGTTTGAACTTTGGAAGTTCTACTGATTCAAATACCCGATTAGGAAGATCATTCCAGAACTTGGTCACAGCTGAAACAAAACTTCTATAATACTGTGTAGTATTGAGCCTCATGATGGAGAAGGCCAGACTACTAAAATTAACTGCATGCCTAGTTTTTCGCGGGAAGATCTGAATGTATAGGATGATCAGAATTAGGAAAAGTCTTATGCACCATTCATAACAAACTAATTGAACGACGGTGCCAAAGATTAATATTTAGATTAGGAATAAGAAATCTAATAGACCGTAAGTTCCTGTCCAACAAATTAATGGTAATGAAGCTCACAAAGATACTTAGAGTAACAAAGAGTCTAAAAAGATAAATCGTCTCTCAAAGAACTTCAAAATAATATTAAAATTTCACAAAGATGCTGGAATGACAATAATTTATACGAGGATAATGAAATGTCAGTGAATTTTAAAAGGTTGTTGCCCGTCAATAAATATAAAGATTACTAGCATGTATATGTACTGTATTTCACAAAGCTAATGTATATCAAGGAGTTTCAAACGAAATTTCACAAGAATACTGTAATGTCAAAGAATCCCTTATAAATGCAGGAATATCATGGAGTAGAGCAGCATAAAACAACCTTACAACCATGCTACAGTAGATTGGTAAGGGCATGAGCATTTTCGGGATTTCTCTAGCATGCAGGAATGTCGAATCTAGAATTTTATAATGTATTAATTCTCAATACATTATATCAACCCATGCCCAATTCTCTATCATCATCATCATCTCCCTCTATGCCTATTATTAACCACCACGAAAAAAAAAGTCTAAAATTATAAACAATTTAACATCTTTAATTCTACTTTTCTCCATATCCTCATGTGGCCGCCGGAAGCCAGGATGTTGTGCTCACCAGGGCCTACGACGTTACATTATTGAAGCTGTAGAGGAGCAGCCCCGCAAATTTCATGAAAACATTGAATATGGCATCCAAACTCAACACTCTCTCTCTCTCTCTCTCTCTCTCTCTCTCTCTCTCTCTCTCTCTCTCTCTCTCTCTCTCTCTCTTTGAAAATCCGTTTTATCCTCAGCCCAATCAAGTACACAAATCTAGTTGTAAGGAATTTCCTGTATCTTACAAATTCTCTTTATAATATAATCTGCTTTACGCTTATGAAAAACTTCCCATTCTTTAGTCTTAACAGAGAACGAGTTCCTCTAAATATACAAAATATTTTGGTAATATTCTGGTTATATGTGTCAATAAAAGATCCTGGATTTCTGTGATTTTGTTATTCGTAATTATAAAATCTAGTTTAAAACAAGGGGGGGGGGGATAGTTAACCTTGTCCTTGAAATTTGTATATTTTCCTCTAGAATGTCTTCAATATGCACAAATATGTAGGTTCATACTTATCTTTATATATAAACCCATATCAGTGAAGCCAACATCAAACTAAAAAAAAAAAATTTCTTATTGTAAAATGAATCTGAATTCGTGGTAAGAATATTGCCTATCAATTGCTGCCCAAAGGAATGCAATTTTACATGGCATTATCAATATGCTGTTTCACATAATACATATAAATTTGAATGCTACTAACAAGTAAATAAGAGAATAAAAGATCAGGTATCTTTTGAGACAACAGCTTAAAGCTTCACCGACCATATTAAAGCTGACAACTTTGTCCTCTTTGGAAGACTGTGCAACGAATGTTTTCATCAGGTAAATAACCCTCAAAATATGCTGATACTATTTTCCTCCTTTGCAATTAACACCTAAAATACAGAAAGACCTCATTTTCTGAATTTCATGGAAAACCTCATTCATCGTCGCTTTTTTAATGCTAATTCTAAAAAATGCTTTTTCTTGTAAGACAAAGACTTCATCATTCTTCTCAAATGTGACTTTAGGGAAATTTATCATTATTCTTTGTCTCAGAAATGAAACCACTCCATTTTCTTTCTTATTTTTCATTCTTTTCATACTTAATGATATTCATTAATTTAAGTCATATGAAATAAATTAGGATATTATTCGAGTAAACAATGTCATTAATGCTATTATATAAAATGCAATCTGTATTTATATTTAATTACTTTTTCAATGTGGAACTTCAAATGCCACCATCATCACCATCTCTGGGGCTAGACGATAGTCCAATGGTAAATAACAGGGCAAGGTTAGCCTTTCTCGCCACTGCCCTCTACAAAAATATCCTGGTGATCTATTGACTCTGATCTAGTCCAGGGTAGCGCCTCTCGGCATTGGCCCTCATAAAGTATTCAGACTGTAGGCACATTCGTTCGTTCGTCAAGGAGGAATCTATCCCGGAAAAGGCATTTTTTTTTATCACAGATCCAAAATGTATGTAGTGAAGATGCCCTTGCCGATAGCAAATCTGAACAAAGGGATCATCAACTACAAATTATTCCCCAGACTTTAACATAATCCTAATTTATGACATGATACGATTATCTTACTTACTTTGGTTTAGAACTCGTGTTTTCTCTTACGTAAACTTCAACACGCTTTCAAACTGGCTACCGTCGCTTTTATGGGAATATTTTAAGGCCTACTTGAGTAACAACCGCACAATCAGTCCTCCATCCCATATCAAGCAGTTATCCAAAAAAGTAAAGTCATTCAAAGCATGTTAATTGGAGTTTTTATACCATAATTCCCGACTTATATTGAACGGGATTTTATCGCTCGATGTGAGTAACATCTTTTATAATCGCTCATCATATTATCATTGAAGTACTTTCTTGGATTATCAGGCCTGGAATTAATAAAATAGATGGGGTTCCTTATGGTTTCATGAGGTTTCTTTCCGAGTTATTTTTTGTATGTATCAAAACACCACCTATTAAAAGTCTCAGCAGATTTTCATCCATCAACAAGTCTAAATCATTTTGGTATATTACATTTGAATCTGAATAATAATAAGAGAGTACAAATTTACTATTCCAATTATAGTTTCTATAATAAAACAATTACAGACTTCTAAAATAGCAAGATTTTCTTTGATCATTAGACGCTTGATAACTTCACAGCGTTAACACTTGAATG
>NC_090725.1:231914466-231919466 GCF_036898095.1 Palaemon carinicauda | reverse complement strand
ATTCGTTAAGAACACACACACACACACACACACACATATATATATATATATATATATATATATATATATATATATATATATATATATATATATATTCAGGAACAACAGATGGAGTTGGAAGATGAGGGGTAGGAAAGATGATGGCACCATGGTCAGAAAAGGCATTAACTGAGTCAAGAGCTGTAAATGGTAGATTGCTACTTGCAAAGTTTAAATCAAAGCAGTGCAATATGAGCATCATAGTTTGCTATGCACTAACAAATGATTCCCCTAAAGAAAGGAAAGATGAATACTATGAATACTAGAGTAGATCCCAGAGAGAGAGATATGAAAATTGTGATTGGTGACTTCAATGCTGAATACGGAAGGAATAACCAAGGCTTAGAGAGTGTATTGGTGTTGAAGGTCTTGGCGAAGTTGCAAATGAAAATGGAGCACACTTTATAATTTTCTGTTCTACAAATAATTTTGTCATTGGAGTTACTCTTCCACCACAAGGATATCCACAAATATACATGGACTTCACAATGTGGCAATTACAAAAAATCAAATAGATCAAATAGCCATTAATAAAAAGAGAAGAACTGAGAAATGTAAGAAGCTATAGAGGTGCAGATATTGGTAGTAATCACCAGCTCCTTATTGCCTCACTGAAATTGAAACTGAAAGCACCCAACAGAAATGTAGATAGAATGCATCGGTTTGATACACTAAGCTTCTAGAAGATGAGCAAAGAGAAACGTTTGCAATTGAATGTAAGAATCGATTTGCAGTCTTGACTTCAAGATACGAAGATCAGACAATTAATGAAGAAAGGTGTGATGTTTAGAACATATATCAGTCAGTTGGTAGCCAAGATTTGGGACATGCAATTCAAGAAAAAAAAAAGCCATGGATATCAAATGATACGTGGGATACTCTAAAAATGAGGAAAAGACAGAAACTGACAGTTGAAAGTTTTCGAGGAAGCAATGAAAATTACAAGTTATAGCATGCTGTGTTCCAGTCATGATAGTGAGGTCAAAAGAAAAGCCGTAGAATGACTGGAGATAATATTTAGACAGGAAAGAAGATGAGGCTGACTAAGCTATGAATTAAGAGAGTGGCTATGGTGTAAGAATCTCTCATAAAATTATTAATGAAATCTCTAAGCGGGCAAAGAAGAAGCATATACCCATCAAAAAGAGAGATGGATCTGTTATAACAACAGGAGATGAAGAAAGACAACGTTAGATGGAACAATTAAGTGAGATCATGGATAAGAGATGCGAAAGTAATAATTTGATTGATATACCTACATCTGAGGAAGACCTTGATGTGCCCATTAATAAATTCAGTGTATCTGAAGTGGAAACTATTATTAAAAAACTCAGGAGATGGAAAGCCCTTGGAAACGATGGAATAACTGCTACGACGATACTGGATGAAAATGAAGTGACTCCCCAGAATACTTACAAGATTTTTTTTTATAATGTGGTATAAAGATGAAAAACCTGATGAATGGGAGCTAGGAGCTTTGGTGAAAATGGAAAAAAAAAAGATCTGACTGATTGCAATAATTACAGAGGCATCAAACTTACATCAATTGTCATGAAAATAAATAGTATGCTTATTGTAAAGAGACTAGAGAGAAAGATTGATGAAAGGCTGAGAGATGAACAAACAGAATTTAGAAAAGGTAGATGTACTGACCAAATTTTCATCATGAGACATATTGTGCAGCAATGCGTGGAGTATAGAAATCCACTTTTGATGGCATTTGTGCCCTATGAAAAAGCCTTTGATAGTGTACACCGGCCAATTTTGTGGAGATTCCAGCATCATTATGGAGTTCCTCTTAAATATTTAAATTTCATCAAGGCTGCTTATGAACATTGTAAGTGCAAAGTTAATGTTATTGTAGTCCTATCAAGAATTGAAGAGACAATGAAAGATAGAAATGGAAGGTTGTTAAAAGGAGAGGAGGCAAGGAAAAGGTGGGTGGAGTATTTTGAAAGTTTACTGAATGTTGAGGATAATAGGGAGGAAGATATAATTGCTATTGCTGGTGTTGAGGTGCCGGTGATGGGAGATGAGAATGAGAGAGAGATTACAAGAGAGGAAGTGAGGAGAGCACTAGATGAAACGAGAGTAGGAAAAGCATCTGGTATGGATGGTGTGAGAGCTGAGATGTTGAAGGAAGGGGGTGTGACTGTACTTGAATGGTTGGCGAGATTGTTTAATATGTGTTTTGTGTTGCCAATGGTACCAGTAGATTGGGTTTGTGCGTATATTGTACCACTATACAAGGGTAAGGGAGATGTGCATGAGTGTTGTAATTCAAGGAGTATTAGTTTGTTGAGAGTAGTTGGAAAGGTGTATGGTAGACTACGGATTAATAGGATTAAGGATAAAACAGAGAATGCAATCTTAGAAGTACAGGGTGGTTTTAGAAGAGGTAGGGGTTGTATGAATCAGATTTTTACAGTTAGGCAGATATGCGAGAAATATTTAGCAAAAGGTAAGGATGTGTATATTGTGTTTATGGATCTGGAGAAAGCGTATGATAGAGTTGATAGGGAAGCAATGTGGAATGTGATGAGGTTATATGGAGTTGGTGGAAGGTTGTTGCAAGCAGTGAAAAGTTTCTACAAAGGTAGTAAAGCATGTGTTAGAATAGGAAATGAAGTGAGCGATTGGTTTCCGGTGAGAGTGGGGCTGAGACAGGGATGTGTGATGTCGCCGTGGTTGTTTAACTTGTATGTTGATGGAGTGGTGAGAGAGGTGAATGCTCGAGTGCTTGGACGAGGATTAAAACTGGTAGGCGAGAATGATCATGAATGGGAGGTAAATCAGTTGTTGTTTGCGGATGATACTGTACTGGTAGCAGACACAGAAGAGAAGCTTGACCGACTAGTGACAGAATTTGGAAGGGTGTGTGAGAGAAGGAAGTTGAGAGTTAATGTGGGTAAGAGTAAGGTTTTGAGATGTACGAGAAGGGAAGGTGGTGCGAGGTTGAATGTCATGTTGAATGGAGAGTTACTTGAGGAGGTGGATCAGTTTAAGTACTTGGGGTCTGTTGTTGCAGCAAATGGTGGAGTGGAAGCAGATGTACATCAGAGAGTGAATGAAGGATGCAAAGTGTTGGGGGCATTTAAGGGAGTAGTAAAAAATAGAGGGTTGGGCATGAATATAAAGAGAATTCTGTATGAGAAAGTGATTGTACCAACTGTGATGTATGGATCGGAGTTGTGGGAAATGAAAGTGACAGAGAGACAAAAATTGAATGTGTTTGAGATGAAGTGTCTAAGGAGTATGGCTGGTGTATCTCGAGTAGATAGGGTTAGGAACGAAGTAGTGAGGGTGAGAACAGGTGTAAGAAATGAGTTAGCAGCTAGAGTGGATATGAATGTGTTGAGGTGGTTTGGCCATGTTGAGAGAATGGAAAATGGCTGTCTGCTAAAGAAGGTGATGAACGCAAGAGTTGATGGGAGAAGTACAAGAGGAAGGCCAAGGTTTGGGTGAATGGATGGAGAAAAGGAAGCTCTGGGTGATAGGAGGATAGATGTGAGAGAGGCAAGAGAGCGTGCTAGAAACAGGAATGAATGGCGAGCGATTGTGACGCAGTTCCGGTAGGCCCTGCTGCTTCCTCCGGTACCTTGGATGACCACGGAGGTAGCAGCAGTAGGGGATTCAGCATTATGAAGCTTCATCTGTGGTGGATAATGTGGGAGGGTGGGCTGTGCCACCCTAGCAGTACCAGCCGAACTCGGTTGAGTTCCTTGTCATGCTGGGAGGAACGTAGAGAGGAGACGTCTCCTTTTTTTGTTTCATTTATTTGATGTCGGCTACCCCCAAAATTGGGGGAAGTGCCTTGGTATATGTATGTATGTATCAAATGAATTTACAGTGAACAGTGGGGATTGTGTTGTCACCGATGTTGTTTATCCTCCTTGCAGATTTTGTAATGCGTAGAACATTTGGAGATCGTGGGGAAGGATTGGACTGAATTGGTAGTAAGAAATTAGCAGACTAGAGTATGCCGATGATGCTATCCTTATCATCAGAATACCACAGGATTTGAAATGTTTGATTACAAGAAGGGATGAAATATCCCACGAAGTTGGGCTCAAGATAAATAGAAGAAAGGCAGAGATGAAAAGAGCGGAATATGCAACGGAAGATAAAATACCATTGGAAGGAGAAAGAATTAATGAGGTCGAATCATGTAAGTATTAAGGACCTATAGTATCCAATCTACAGTATTAAAGTTTACTGAAAGATTGAAAAAGAGCAAATCAGATAATAGCTAGGTTAAGTAAAGTTTGGAAATCAAATCGACTGAAAATGCATATAAAAATCAGGATAAAAATCAGTTTAGTGAGATATGTGTCACTGTATGGACATGAGTCATAGAACAACAAAGAAATAATAAGCTACAGATTTAGCAGATTTGAGAAAAAAGCGCTCAGAAGAATATTGGGAGTTAAATGGCAGGACAGGATTAGAAATGAAACTATAAGAGAGATTACTCGAGTGCCATTTGTGGATGAGATCATGGTGAGGGGTAGATGGAGATCGTTTTGACATGCTCTTCATACTCCCCAAGAGAGATTAGTTCACCAAACGTTTAACTTGGCTCCACTAGACACTAGAAGAGCTGGAAGACCCAGGTCTACATGGATGAGGACTATGAAGCGTGAAGTAGGAGATAATTAATGGAGAAGTATTGAATTAAAAGCTCAGGATAGAGACGACTGGTGAAATCTAACAGAGGCCCTTTGCGTCAATAGGCGTAGGAAGAGATGATGATGATATTGGTGACATCATCGGAATCAGCGTCAATCCTATGATGTCACCAATAGGACGAAAGAACTAATTACTCCTGTTAATTAATTTCGTGATCCCTTTCATAGCTATAATGCATACTTAATGCCCGTGCGGGTATGTGGGTACCTTTTCTACCTCGTCTTCTTTGTAGCTAACCCAGAGTTCATGTATTTTCTTCAAATAGGGTCCTC
>NC_090725.1:231881966-231909466 GCF_036898095.1 Palaemon carinicauda | reverse complement strand
GATAGGGAAACAAAGTGGAATGTGATGAGGTTATATGGAATTGGAGGAAAGTTATTGCAAGCAGTGAATAGTTTATACATGAGCATTAAAGCGTGTGTCAGGATAGGAAATTAAATGAGCGAGTTTACAGTGAGAGTGGGGTCCAGACAGGGATGTGTTATATCACCAAGGTTGTTCAATTTGTTTGTTGATGGATTTGTAAGGAAGGAAGGAGGATTGAAACTGACAGACGAGACTGTGCAGGAGTGGGAGGTAAATCAGTTGTTGTTTGCGGTTGTTACTGTATTGGTTGCAGATTCGGAGGAGAAACTGGGTCGATTAGTGACAGAGTTTGGAAGGGTGTAGGAAGTTGGAAGCTAAAGTGGGTAAGAGTAAGGTTATGAGATGCACGAGAAGGGAGGGTAGTGCTAAACTGAATGTGATGTTGAATGGAGACTTACTTGAGAAAGCAGATCAGTTTAAGCCCCTAGGTTCTGTTGTTGCTGCAAATGGTGGAGTGGACGCAGATGTATGTCAAAGAGTGAATGAAGGGTGCAAAGTGTTGGAGAGTTCTGTATGAGAAAGTGATTGTACCAACTGTGACATATGGATCGGAGTTATTGGAAATGAAAGTGAGGGAGAAACAGAAATTTAATGTGTTTGAGATGAAGTGCCAGATGAGTATGACTGGTGTATATTAGTTGGATAGAGTTAGGAACGAAGTAGTGAAAGTTGGAACAGGAGTGAGAAATTAACTGATATAGTGGTCATGAACGCGTTTAGGCGGTTTGGCCATGTAGAGAGAACGGAAAATGTTCGTCCGTTGAAGAAGGTTATGAAAGCAAAAATTGATGGGAGAAGTCCAGAGGAAGGCCAAGGTTTGGGTGAAGGATGGATTGAAGAAAGCCCCTAGATGATAGATGTGAGGCAAAAGAGCATGCTTGAAATAGGAATGAATGGTGAGCGAAGAATATACTTGCCTGAGTCCCTCGTCAGGCAGGGAGGAACGATGAGAAGAAGAATCCCTTTTTGTTTTTTGTTCTTTAGATGGCGGCTACCTCCCAAAATTGGGGGAAGTGTCATAGTGTATGTATGTATGTATGTATGTATATACACACACACATATATATATATATATATATATATATATATATATATATATATATACAGTACATATATATATATGTATATGTATATGTATATATATATATATATATATATATATATATATATATATATATATATATATATGTGTGTGTGTGTGTGTGTGTGTGTGTTAAAACACATGAAATAATTGTCTAAATTCCTAACATTACTCATGAAACCAAAATGCTGAAAAATTTCTGATTTCATATTTCCTTATTTTAACCTAAATAAATTCACAACTTAAGTAAATACTTGAATCATCGTTCTTCCCTTACTTAGCCAAAGGCTTAGGGAGAAACGACACAACGTAGAAGAAAAGTGGGCCATAACAAGAAAAAAGTGCCACCTAAGCTTGCCACAAAAGAGAGGATGATAGACGAAAGTGGAAACGCTAGACATAAGTTAAGATAAAGCTGTCCAACCATAAGAAATTTAAGTGTTCTGTCGTCTCAAAGTTTTTTTTTTTATTGTTCCATAATTTTTTTTCTTTAAATCTTCTAAGAACGTGGGTCTAAATTGGAAGATACGGTTACTAACAAAAAATAAGACCTGATAAATGTGTATTCTGTATGAAAACTTGTGTTAGATAACTAATATGAAGTGAGGTATACTTTTAAACTAACGTTTGTAGGAGAGATTGCCATAACTACATAACTTACTTAAATATACCCAGTACATTACAGTACACACACACACACATATAATATATATATATACATACATATATATATATATATATATATATATATATATATATATAATATATACATATATATATATATATATATATATATATATATATATATATATATATATATATATATATATCACCTTAGATTTTTTCTGATACAAAACACTAGAAATGTAAAGAATTAGTCAATGACATGAAAGTCAATGTCAGCAAAAGGACATTGTTAAAATATTACTTACATTAGCAAGGGACGATGGATGAGGATAGAGATTGACAGAGTACGCATCTCTGGTGAGCCTGAAGTCCCACCTATTTTCTATGTGGGGGATCTCCAAAGCATCGCAGATCGACTGCACATGCGCCGACGTCTGTCCGGACTGAGGACCCAAGATGGCAGCCACACCGGATTTGAGCAAAGCGCATACTGAAAAGACAATAAAATAATGGTTTTCGTAATTTCCCAACGTCATTGCATCAGAAAATTGTATAGATAAATGGATTTAAATTCAATAAAACATAAATCAAATAATAATCAATATCAATGTAACCTCATTCTTCACACCTATCATAGATAAGTTGTACATTTCATACCAAAACGAATTTTAATTGCAAATAGTTTAACAAAAAAAAAAAATAAAACAGTTTTAGAAGCCCAAAATATTACATATTACTGTTGTATAATGCTTTATAAATATGCTTAACTTCAAAATAATTATATTCTAATTGGATAGAACACGAAGTACAATATCGAGAAAAAAGTGTATCAAATAAAAGGGCAACATAATAAATTTCAATATTTTATCTAAACTGTAAATTAGAACGCAAAATCCATCTAGTCGGCATTCATAGTACTATATTTCTCTTATGCCATTATATATATATATATATATATATATATATATATATATATATATATATATATACACACCAACACACACACACACACACACACACACACACACACACACACACACACACACACACATATATATATATATATATATATATATATATATATATATATATATATAAAACAACAATGTTATTCATCATTTTAGGAGTGGCACATACTGTCCGTAAGACCATCTGCTATGAATTTGGCTGCCAGATGAAGCCAAGTCTCGGGATAGTGGCAGAGGGAAGTAGACATGAGGTGAGGTTGTTTGGCAACCTCTGTCAAAGCAGATGCAACCCTGTTTTGGCGACCAGACAATGGAAATACAATGATTTCTACCATATGTGTATATATATATATATATATATATATATATATATATATATATATATATAGTATATATATATATATATATATATATATATATATGTATAAATGTGTGTTTCTGTGTATGTGTGTCTTTTACTACTGCCGAGGAACTGGTCACTTATAGTTACAGTCTCAAAGGCATCCAGATGTTCTATAAATTACTCGGATGTTTTATTTGGTCATTCTCACAGTTCGCCTTGTCATAAGGAAGGTCTCTCTCTCTCTCTCTCTCTCTCTCTCTCTCTCTCTCTCTCTCTCTCTCTCTCTCTCTGTTTTGCATGGTTCTCTGTCAGGCTTTCGGTCAACTAGGGGACTATTACACGAATTCTAGTAAATTTTTACTTATTAGCGTATGCATTCCGACAGCATCTAAGAAACCATTCTTTGGAAATCCATGTGGGTAATTCCACTGATTTCTATGAATGTATCAGTCACCAAACTGGATCAATTAAACTAAAAAGGGATTCTCCTCTATTCACCACCGCTCAAGAAAATGTAAGCAAATGCAAATATACGATTTCAAAATTTTATATAAATTGTCAATTCCATCTTTCCAATCCCCCTGCTTTTACGCGAGCTTTACCTTAGGTCTTTTTTTATTTATTTATTTATTTATCTTTTTTTTTTTTTTTTTTTTTGCTAGGGGGGTTTGTATAAGAGCATTTCGTTGTTTTTATGTGAATTCAATCCATTCACAATATTTTTTATCTTCACAATATGTTTTTACTGTATATTCTATTTTTGTCCTGCATATCATGTACGTCTCTTTTATCGCTTTTGTTATAGCCTTAAAAATGAAAAGTGAATATCCCACATATTGGTGAAGAAACTAAATTGTTAACTGTGACATGCTAAATTTTCTCATAGCCTCCTTTGTTTTGTTGAAATTTCCAACTTCTAGGAACTAGTTTTATTCTATATACTGTGCACACATACACACACGAATGAATATATATATATATATATATATATATATATATATATACATATATATATATACACTATCAGCTTATTAGGTAACGCTAAGAAGCATCAACTAAAGGGGGGAATAAAACATTGAGTATTATTCCTGCCCCTTTAGTCATCTTTAGTCTTTGATTCCTATTGAAAGTGGTCTAAAATGAAACTGTATAACTAGGTGGGATTAAAACCCTATCTATATGTATGTATTAACACACACACACACACACATATATATATATATATATATATATATATATATACATATATATACAAATGTGTGTATATATATATATATATATATATATATATATATATATATATATATATATATATATATATATATATGCAAAAAAAGACTCATCACCTACATATCAGGCCGCACTCTCGACATTCATTTGTACCTTGTGCATAATTATACCCTTGGACTTCCTCCGCAATTATGGCCTTCCATTTAAAGGTTTGCAAGTTAAAGACTAGAAACAAGCTATACACACGTGATCAGTGCCCAAGTTTCTTCTCCACTCAAGGGGGATCTGAGGAGTTAAGGCCATAGCAGCTGATATCTTTTCAGGTAGACTTACCTCATACTTAAAAGCTCAACCCTAGCTCAATGGACTGGTCAGATAGCAGGCTGGATAAAATCTAATAAGGTCTCATTGAAGTTGGGACCTACAATGTGATTCCTCGATGATACTAATGAGCTAAAATTGCCAAGTGCACGACCTCTTACCGATGCTTTCCAACCACATGTATCCAACACTTTTGTTCAGTTAACCACAACTCTTCTGAATCATACTTTCCTTTCACCAGCGTAATAGCTTTTATTTTTTTCACATCACTGCACCATATCAAAAGGCTCTGATCCCTTCTTTTCAGTTACACTATCTCTTTATCCTTTAGTTCTTTATTCCACACACAGTATGCTATGAGAAGAATTCATGTTGACAACTTCAACATTTATAAATATTGCATCAATAAAATGAGCCTCTCCTTATATTAACAATTCAAACTTTTCATTTGCGTCCAATATTCACCCGTTACGCATACAATGTAGAGTTATTTCAACATTTCTCATGCCTTTCCCAACCTTGACTTTAATCTATCAAATCTTTTGCATATAATGCTCTCTCTCCCTATAAGGACACCAAATTGTTCCTTCACGTCTCTATAAACCTTTATAGTTAATCTGAAAACCCAAATGAATTTAGTACTTCCATTCTTCATCATTCCTGTAAATATTCATTGCCCTATATTCTTAATTCCATTTAGTCTCATACTCTTACTCTTGCTCTTACTCACTTTTAACTTTTCCATCTTAATGACAATTACATATTCTTTGTTCAGATTCTACTATTTCTCTTCAATATTCCAGGTCAAACCTGAACTATCTATAAGCTTGTCGCTATGTATTTCCTTAACGACATATTTTGTTGAATAAATAGATGAGAATTTCCCTGAAGAAATTTAATGGCAGAAAACTCCACTCGCACTTTTTGTTTTCAAGCAAGAATTCAAGTACATCTATTTTTTTATCCATAATGCTATTAAACAGCCATAAAACCGCAAATTCATGTATAACACTGATTTTATATCAATCTCAGCCATTCTATATCCTAAATATAATAAAAAATACTCAATATCAATTATATTCCATTTGATTCTTTCAGTCCCAAACTCTTCATGGACGTGTTTCATAAGAATGGGGTTCTAGCAAACTCACCCCTAAACACTTGCTAAGATCCACACGGTCTAAATATTTCGCAAAAATAACTAGATATGCAGGCACATCTCTGTATATGTCCGCAAGGGGGGGGGGGAGCTAGATGGTTAGCGTGCACGTGTACTGGAAAATAAAATCATACATTCAAAAATAAACTCAATTACCCAACGTGCAGCATATATGCCAAGAGTTTTGACAAAATTCGCTCGAAAATTGAATCTATGTTCAGGGTTATTTCCCCGAGGAATGAAAGCCCCGCCACAATTCCTCCATAAATTCCCCCGGGGGCTTTGGGACAACAGTAAAGCTAATGACGAATTGCGTCCCACAATTGGATGGTCTGCATTACCCTTCAATGTCCAGCCCCTTTAAGATCCAGTAATGTTCTGGGTAAGGATTTTGTGACCAATTCAGTGGTTCGAGGGAAATATGTATCTCTAAATATATTCGCTCTAATATTTTCATGTTAAACCAGCGACTTTCATTCGTGAATTTAATGTTCCATGTTTTTCATGCATATATGCAGCGCAATCATAATATATATATATATATATATATATATATATATATATATATATATATGTGTGTGTGTGTGTGTGTGTGCATGTGCGTATGTTTATAATGTTTATATATGCATACAGATATACATGTAACTTAAAATGTTTAGTGAGTTATTATCATCGTCATGCATATTATAGTTTATAATACATATACACATCTTTAGTGTGGGCATGGTGAGCGTATTCAAATCGGTTTTATTTGGACTTATCCTGCGTCACAGTCTCAGCCAGAGAGAGAGAGAGAGAGAGAGAGAGAGATCCACTTAAAAAGAACTAAAAAGATCCCTTATAAGTTACATTAAACGTTCTACATACCTACAATTAAGTTTCGTTTCCGACTAAATCACAATTCATCCCATCTTGTAATCCCTTTTGCGTTCCTTAAATAATGAGGCTTCTTTTCAATAACTCATTCACTTACTATATTCCATTTTCTAGATGTTCATCTTCTCCTTCTCCTTTCTAATACTTCATCAACCTATCGTCTTCATTTCCTCAAGCAAGGCGAACACTCTCAAAACACTAATCCACGCATTCATGCAAGAAAACCTTTTCACCGCTTACTTCACCAATTTTTCCAACTTTTAAACTGTTCTGGCGTCACATACGACCTAACAATTCACATTAATAGCATCCACCTATACTCTTTATTTCACATTATACATCGATAATTCACTTCCATAAGAGTAGGCCGACTCAGAAATCCTCCATTCATTTCAGACTTTGTCTACAAAGACACTGAATCTCTTCCTAAAATCATTTGCGCATACCCAGTTACCTGTCTTACTTCACCTAATCTACGAATCGCGTTTTCTCTAATCCTTCTATCGTCTTTTATATTCACTACAAAACTTCTTAACAAATCCACGATTTCCATTTGTCCAAACATTCATATCAACATTTACTGTTCGTCAGTCTTCCTGGTGTCATTACCCCTAGTAACCTGTACTCGTTTGTAATTTTTCAAAATATTCTTCCATACCAAATGCTTCATAACTTCCTTAGTAATTTGAGTTTCTCTTCACTATTCCTTATCAATACATGTGATGTCTTAATTTCTCAAATAAAATTCAACCATACAACTCTCATGGGTAATTCAAGTAATGTTATGCCTCTATAAATCTAACCGTCATATTTACACTTATTCATGGAGACACAATTAACCCTCAGGACCATTTTCCTCTTCCGAACATATCATATATGTCCTGGTCAGTCATTCAATCAAACTTTTCCCATCATAGTAGAACATCTTAATTATAATCCAAACTTCACATAGTATAATTGAACACTATACAGCGAGATCTCAAGATCTCCGTTACAATCAACTTTTAAGTGACAAATCAAGGGCGAAGACTTTTGCATAAAATTTTCAAAGGTTAGCAAATTGAAATGCAAAGAGGTAACTTAATATTACAGTTGCAGCAGCTTGATGCAATGAGTTTTTATGGACGCTGCATTATTTATCTTTATTATGAATGGACTTTCTCGTTTTCGAACATAAAAGTCCAACCATCTAAATGTATCTTCCACGTCATTAATTTATCATTTTTCAGGTCTTTATTTCGTCCACCTTGAAAACACTTTTAATATATTTTCCACATCTCATTGTCCTCTAATATCTCATATCGAGCGAACCCCTAAAAATCCTTTAATCTATCTTGTCATCAATGTCAATGTATTTACCACATTTTTCATCACGGAATTCCTCACATTTTCTATTTCTTAACCAAACTATTTATCCCAATAATTTCTCTTTTTACATTTATGAATAGAATTCGTGGTTTTCCTAAAGCGGCTTGCTTCAATAATCCTATCCTAGATTAAAAAATTTTGCTTCCGAAATACATTCTCATCTTTTACTAAACTTCTTTCTCTAATTTAGTCCATCTGTATCGGCAGTCTTTTCTAGTCATTCAACCTTTACCCCCAAAATACTAGTTTAAAAACACCAATTTCCCCATATCATAGCATAATACATATCTACATTTTAGTTCTTTCATCATTATAAACTTACATCAGCTGACGCATAATACTAATTTCCAAAGCTTCAAAGTACTTTAAAAGTCTCTCCACTATATCCGAATTCTATAATGAACACGTATCAACCACAAACATCTGAAATTTCAAGCTTTTTCACTATATTTTTTTCCTCATACTTTACCGCACATCTATTTTGACTAACTATATCGTTACTTTTATAAAGATAATAAACAGGCAAGGCAAAAAATAAATAAAAAATATATACAGTATTACCACAACTCCAGATTTCTATGCTGTGTCATTGATGTATTCGATTTATATTGAAATTTAGAGGATATGTAGTAACATAAGGTACCCCCAACAACCATGACCTATAACACCATGCGCCTCCAAACCCCGGGGCCTAGATTGCAAACCTCTCTGATTTTGGATTTCCTTATCATGGGAGTATTAAGTAAATTATTTTTGACACGGATATGGAGCATTTTCGGGATATGTTCCATAAAAGAATGTCTATTGGAGGAAAGAAGATTGTGTAAATAAAAATACCTACACTGACGTACCTATAAATGGCAACAGGGTATATACAAACCTAACTGTTTCAGACTAACTTTCGCCATAATTCAGTCAATCTCCAGTATACAGACTCAAATAAACGAGTTCCATTTATCATGAAACTTCTAAACACATTCACAACGTTACTTACTTCCTTACGACTCAGAAATTGCAACTATCTACTATACTGTCTCCATTTCTTAACCCTACGATATACCTTCCTCTATCCACTGAATAATGTTATTTCTTGCAGCATCTCTATAAATTTCACACTAATTTAAATTACAAAATTTCGTGTAATCCCCTTCTTTATAACTTTACTCTCATCCAGATATATCTTGCACATCATAGCCAGCTACTCATTCAAGCTCTTATTCCATGAAAGGAATTACAATATAGAAGAGTTGAATAGATAGAGCAGAAATGTAGGACAGAAAATGAAAATGAATAAGACTAAGAAAATGTTCAATGAAAATGCAGAGACAACAAATGAGAGTTATGGACGAACCTCTAGAGTTTGTTGATGAGTATGCGTACTTAGGACAGACAATAAGTGTTTCCCCACGAAACGAGGCCGAAATTAAAAAAAAGGATAAGCATAGGAGGGAGAGCATTTGGTAAACAAAATGAGATTATGAAAAATAAAATGCCCCTTTCTCTAAGCAGAAAAGTATCTTATGAGATAGTCCTACCAGTATTAACTTATGCATCAGAAACTTGGAGCCTTAATAAAGTCTTAGAACATAAGCTAGTTACAACTCAAAAAACTATGGAAAGAACAATGATGGGAATAACACTACGAGACAGAAAACGAGAACAAACTAAAGTAGAGGATTCTAACATGTAAGAAAATTTAATGGGAAAGACATATCATGAGAATGACATATGGACATTAAGAATAACATAATGGGTCCTAGACATGGCAAATGAAGCAGGAGAAGGGAAGACAATGGATTGAAGAACTAAACAAGTTTGCTGGTGTGGACTGGTATAGAATGACCATAAACAGGCGCAAGTGGAAGGACATGAATGGCAGAGGCAAGAGACAATGACATTGGCCTATCTAGCAGGATAATGCCGTAGAGACTGACCATATATACATATCACCAGCGCCCTAGCTCCCTCTCTACCCAAACTAGCACCAAGGAGGGCCAGGAACTGGTTGCTGATGAATCAGAAGATAGACCTATAGGCTCTCCCAAAATCCCCATCCTTAGCTCACAAGGATGGTGACCTTGCAGCGACCAGGGGAACTAACGAGTTTGAGCGGGACTCGAACCCCAGTCTAGCAATCACCAAGCAAGGATGCTACCACCAGGCCCCCACAACCCTGTCTGAGGCTGATGATGATGATGAAATATATATACCGAGTGAAGGATAAACCATGGTTCAATGATGATTGTAAACATGCTTATTTGGAGAAGCAGGAGGCCTATCATCTTTGGAAGGGTAACAGATCACATTTGACCTTGAATACTTATACTCACTCAGCTTAGAGCTTTTGTTCAGAGAGTTTATGCTTCAACTGAAAAAGAATACAATTTAACCATAAAAGAAACCCTTTTTGGTACAACCCAGGAGCATAAGTGGTGGACTACTTTTAATCTGCACTCTTTGGTGTAGATGCAACGGTTCCTCCTTTACTTAAACCAGATAGCTCTGTCACTCACTGTCCAAAGGAAAAGGCAGCCCTTTTGTCAGGTGTGTTTGACAGCAAGCAGAGTAATTAGAAACTCGAACTTCCTCATTCCTGTTTTCCTGAAGCTAAACTAACTAGTTTAGCTTTTCGATCTCGTGAAATTAAAAGCTCTCTTGATGGACCTTGATGCTCATGGAGGTGTAAATCCAAATGGCATTTTTCCTTTGTTTTTTATAAAGACTGCTGATTTCTTGGCTCCAAAGTTATCTGTTATTTGGCGCAAGAAGAGGAGCTTTTAGCAATTGTTGGAGAATTGGAAATGTTACTCCACTATGTAAAAGTGTTTGTGGTAGCTCAAGTCCAACTGATTACCGCCCAATTCCCATAACTCCCATATTATCAAATGTTTTTCAACGTCTTTTGGCAAAACGTCTTAATAGATTTGCTGAAGGTAATCATCTGTTCCCTAGTTTGCAATTTAGTTTTCGTAAAGGCCTTGGAGCATGTGATAACCTTCTTACAATCTCCAATGCTATACAGAAATCCTTTGATTGTGGTCATGAAGTTCGTATGATTGGCCTTGATTTTATTGCTGCCTTTGACCGTGTTAATCATGAGGCCCTTGTTTTCAAACTCAAACAGTTGGGAGTGGGTGGATCGTTTCTTACCATCATAATTGAATTTTTAAGTAACAGATCGCAAAGAGTTGTTGTTGATGGGCACCACAGTGAGTATAGGAATGTGATATCTGGTGTTCCACAGAGTAGTATTCTTGGCTCATTACTTTTCATACTATATACACATGACGTGGTTTGGTCTAGAAAACAAGCTTGTTGCATATGCAGATGATGCTACTCTTTTTGCATCAATTCTATTTCCTAAATATAGATCTGGGGTTGCTGAGTCCCTTAATAGAGATCTAGCTAAAATTAATGCATGGTGCAAAGTATATGGTATGAAGTTGAGGCCTAACAAAACTCAAAGTATGATTGTAAGTAGGCCATGGACCGAGGCTCCTTGACATCCCGATCTCAGCATTGATAATGTTTCTTTAACTTTGCATGACTTAAAAATTTTAGGTGTGATTCTCGACAGCAAATTTACTTTTGAGAAACACGTTAGGTATGTCTCTTCTTTAATTGCACAAAAAATGGTTCATTGAGACAGTCCTTCAAGATTTTTGGTGATCAATCTGTTCTGAGGAAGTGTTTTAATTCTTTCATTTTTCCTCGTTTCGAGTATTGTTCTCCTGTGTGGTCTTCAGCTGCTGATTCGCATCTCAATTTGTTGGACAGGAAATTAGGGTCTATTAAATTTCTTATTCCTGATCAAGATATTAATCTCTGGCGCCGTCGTTCAATTAGTTCATTAAGAATGTTGCATAAGATTTTTTATAATTCTGACCACCTTTTACATTCTGATCTTCCCGGACAGTTCCATCCTGTTCGTAATACTAGGTATGCACTTAATTCTAATAGTCGTCAGGCCATCTCCATCATGAGGCTCAATACTACACATTACTCTATAAGTTTTATTCCAGCTGTGACCAAGCTGTGGAATGATCTTCCACATTGGGTAGTTGAATCAGTAGAACTTCAAAAGTTCAGACTCGCAGCATATTCTTTTTATGTTGAACAGGCTTACTTAAGTCCTCTTATAGTTTATATATCAAATATCTGTTTTAATGTCCTTAATGTTTTTAAAATATTTTATTTTGATTTTCATTACTTCTTATATCGTTTATTTATTTCCTTTCCTCACTGGGCTATTTTTCACTGTTGGAGCCCTTGGGCTTATAGCATCTTGCTTTTCCAACTAGGATTGTAGCTTAGCTATTAATAATATATATATATATATATATATATATATATATATATATATATAATATATATATATATATATATATATATATATATATATATATATATATATTACAAGAAAATTATGTAACATGGCATTTCGCTAAAGGACTAAAGGTTTTAGGCATTTCGTGAAATGACTGATTCACTTACGGATTTAGCGAAATGACTAAAATTTCCGGGCATTACGCGAAATGAATAAAATTTAGTAGTTCCTATTACACACTTTACCAGTTAGAATTCAGGCAAACTGTGTAATCTGTTATTTGTTTGCAAACAGCACTTTTAAGAGTTTGTTAAGTATATATGGCAAATTACTTAGAAATTAAGTTTGGGAATGAGCTCTTCCAAAAGTATGATAAATGTCAAACATACTTGGGGCCTAGTGATGTGTATAATTCAACACTTGAAGAGTTGAAGATTACCTCCTTTAAATCTCGCCATGGATAAATATATCCAGTTTTAGAATATAGCTTGGAACAATTTGAAGCGAGAATTTAACTATAACTAATATCATACTTCAAATATTTTCTCATTTTGAATATTTTGTCATTTCATGAAAAGGTTAGGCATTTCATTGAATGACTAGTCATTTTATGGAAGGCCTAGGCTTTTTGTGAAATGTTTGATGAAAATTTTAATATATAATCAGAAATAATATTTGAAATCTCTCTCATCATACATGAAATATAGGGTTTGTGAAAAGAAAAATGGAAGGAGAAGATTTTTAAGCAATTTATAATAACTTCGTTAGGCAGTGAAGAAGGCCAAGGACATCTACATTGGAGTTGTGCAAGTTTAGGTTTAAAAAACGTGCAGTATCAACAGGTGTCGATGTTATAAAGCTAAGCTGTAGTGGAACAGCCGTCGGAGCAGCCTTTCCTGTTGCAATTAATAGGGAGCATATTGTGAAGTTGTGTAAAAGTACTTTGTGCATTAGAATTGCGCTATATAAGAGTTTAATTAAGTAAACAATCCTTGGATGCATTGCAGTAAAATTACTTGGTTGTGTAAAATGCGAAATAGATCAAATGTGCATATATCAGTATTGTACTCTATAATGTTTTAGTCAAGTAAACATGCCATGGAAGCGCATAACTTAATTTTGTATTACAAGAGTGGGCTAAAAATTGATCATTACAGTATTTCACTACATTCTTAGCTTGTGTATATCTAAATTGAATTATTCCATGTGTTGTCTAGTCTAATTGTACATTTAATGAAATTAAAAAAAAAGCAATGGCTTTAAGAGATATGCTGTTACAAAATTGTTGCTATTAAGATATACAATATACCAGCAAATATACTCCATTGAACTAAATATAATAAATTTAAACTATAATCCTTTCCCTGGCATTGAACTAAATATAAACTATTTAACTGTAAATCCTGTCCCTGGCAGTACAAAACAAAATACCGTTGCTACTAAGACAGCCTAAGCATATACAATATACCAGCAAATATACATTACTGAACTAAATACATACTGTTTAACCTAAAATCCTGTCATTGGCAATACACACACAAAAAAAAAAAAAAAAAAAAAAAAACGTTGCCACTAAGATACCCTAAACATTTACAATATACCAATAAATATACACTATTGAACTAAATATAATACTATTTAACCTAAAATCCTGTCACTGGTAATACAAAAAGAAGAAGTCTTGCTACTAAGATACCCTAAGCCTATACAATATACCAGCAATTATACACTAATGAACTAAATATATACTATTCAACATAAAATCCTGTCCCTGACAATAAGAAAAAAAATAAAAACGTTGTTACTAAGATACCGTAAGCATATACAATATACCAGCAAATATAAACTATTGAACTAAATATGTACTATTTAACATCACATCCTGTCCCCGACAATAAAAATAAAAAGTATCTACTAAGATACCCTAAGCGCATACAATATACCAGAAAATATACACTATTGAACTAAATATATACGATTTAACCAAAAATACAGTCCCTGACAATAAAAAAAAAAAAACGTTGCTACTAAAATGCCCTAAGTATATACAGTATACCAGCATATATACACTATTAAACTAAACATATACTATTTAACCTATAATCCTGTACCTGGCAATAAAAAGAAAAAAACCTCCCTACTAAGATACCGTAAGCATATATAATATGCCAGAAAATATACACTACTGAACTAAATAAATACTATTCAATCTGAAATCCTGCACCTGGAAAAAAAAAAAAAAAAAAAAAAAAAAACCTTGCTACCAAAATACCTAAGCCTATACAATATACCAGCAAATATACACTATTGAGCTACATATATACTATTTAACCTAAAATCCTGTCACTGGCAATGAAAAAATTAAAAACGTTGCTACTAAGATACCCCAAGCATATACAATATACCAGCAAATATGCACAATTGAACTAAAACTTATGAGCCAGACATTTCGCGAAATCCCTTGGCTATTCCATAAAAAATTATGATACTGATGAATAGATATTGAATTACTTCCAAACAAAAAGTCTCCTTCCCTCTAACAGTTACAGCACTTAATCGGCTCTTCCCTATACTTTTCTGTTTTAGAATTACACTCTTCTGATATATATATATATATATATATATATATATATATACATATATATATATATATATATATATTTATATATGCATACACAACAAATATAACACACAATTATAAATTAGAATCATCATAATGATAAAATTAACCCAGTCACTGAAGGGGGGGGGGGGGGGTGGCAAGCCAGCCTCAAATTGGTGCCGGTCCCAAGCCCGGGTAAATGGGGAGGGTTGGCGGCAGGAAAGGCATCCGGCCATGAAAAACTAGCCAAAACAACTAAGGTCAGTGAGTATAATCAGAATGAAATTAATGCTAGGGCGTTCCCCTTAGGCAACGCGTTGGGACCTCTCCTTATCCCTACAAAAAATCGGCAGGGGCTACCCAGTCATGGGCGGGCTGGGTTAAAGAGGCAAGCTCAGAGGAAAATATCTGAGGAGAGGATGAGAGTAGCAACTCTGAATGTGGGGACAATGACTGGAAAAGGGTGAGAGCTGGTTGACCTCATGGAGAGAAGGGAGATTGGAGTGCTGTGTGTGCAGGAGACCAGGTGGAAGGGAAATAACGCAAGAGAACTAGGCAAAGGTTGTAAATTATATTACAGTGGAGCAAATATGGAAGGAAGAAATGGAGTAGGAATAATATTATAGAAAGAGTTGAAGGAAAATTTGATTGAGGTGAATAGGAAAAATGACAGAATTATGAGTTTAAAGCTAGGACTGGGAGCAACAATAGTCAATGTGGTGTGTGCCTATGCCCCGCAAACTGGATGTACAGAAGAGGAGAAGAATACATTCTGGGACGAGATGGACCAGGAGCTTGGAATAATCCCAGCAAGGGAAAAGCTAATTATAGGAGGAGATCGAACGGCCACTTGGGAATTAGTAAGGAAGGGATAGAGAGAGTGCATGGAGGTTGGGGTCTGGGTGAGAAAAATGATGGGGGAGAAAGAGTGATTGATTTTGCATTGGCTTTTGACCAAGCAATAATAATCAACACCTTCTTTGAGAAAGAGATTAACAGACTGAATACTTACATTAGCGGTGGCAGGGAGAGCCAGATAGATTTGCTGCTGTGTAAGAGAGACCATATGACTGAAGTTAGAAATTGCAAGGTGATAAATGGGGAGAGTGTAGCAGCGCAACACAGGTTCGTGGTAATTGATTGCAGACTAAGGAATTGTAGGAAAAGTAAAAAGACGACAATGGACCCAAAGAATAAGTGGGGGAAATTGAAAGAGGAAGAACTGAGAGTCTTGTTTAAGGAAAGCGTGATGGAAGCAGTAAGGTTACATGAGGATGTACAAGAATGGTGGACCGAGAATAGTTAAGTGATTCTAAGGATCGGTGAGGAAGTACTTGGAAAGTCATCAGGAAGAAGACCCCCAAATGATAAAAAATCGTGGTTGTGGAATGATAAGGTGCAAGAATGGGTTAAAACCAAGAAAGAAGCCAAGAAGAAGGCAGATCTATCAGGACAAGAGCAGGATAAAGAAAACTATAAACAAGCAAAGAAAGAAGCAAGAAGAGCAGTAGCAAAGGCAAAGGCAGAGGCATTAAATGAAGCCTGTAAGGAGATGGAAACACCAGAAAGGGAGAAGAAAATATTACGAATTGCTAAGGTCCGAAATGCTGCATCTAAAGACCTGACACAGATAAGGCAATTAAAAGATAGCAATGGTATTGTTCTAGCAGAAGAGAATGAAATTAAAAGAAGGTGGGAAACTTATTTTGAAGGACTATTGAATGAGGAGAACCCAAGAACAGTATTTGATGATGGACTCCCAAACTAGACAGTTACCATAGGAGTTACTAGAAGAGAAGTAGAACAAGCAGTAAAGATGATGAAAAATAGTAAAGCTGCGGGACCGGATAATATACCAGTAGAGGTATGGAAGAGTCTAGGAGAGGAAGGCATAGATATCTTGTGGGACCTGAGGCAGAAGATCTTCAATCAGGTAAAGATGCCAGAGGAATGGAGAAGAAGCCTAATCATACCCATCTATAAGGGGAAGGGAGACATCCAGGAATGTGGCAACTACAGAGGCATAAAGCTGATAAGCCATACTATGAAAATATGGGAGAAGATCATTGAGAAGAGACTCAAGAGATGAAACAACAATTGGTGAGGAACAATTTGGATTCATGCCTGGAAGAGGGACAGTAGAAGCAATATTTGCTTTGAGGCAGATGATAGAAAAACATCAGGAGAAACAGAAAGGATTACATATCGTCTTTATTGACATGGAGAAGGCATACGATCGAGTACCACGTCATAAGCTGTGGAGATGTATGAGAGAAAAGGGAGTCCCTGAGAAATACGTAAGAATCACCCAAGATATGTATGAGAGGGCAGAAGCAAATGTTAAGAGCAATATTGGCCTAACAGAAAGTTTCCCAGTGAATGTGGGACTACATCAGGGGTCTGCATTGAGCCCTTACCTATTTGATCTGGTCATGGATGTAGTAACACAAGGTACTAGAGATCAGTCTCCTTGGTGTATGCTTTTTGCTGATGATGTTATACTGTGTAGCAGTAGTAGAAGAGAAACTGGAGGAGTGGAGAAGAAAAATGGAAAATAGAGGATTGAAGATCAGCAGGAAAAAGACAGAGTATTTGAGATTGAAAAATGGTGAGAATGGGGAAGTTAGTTTACAAGGAGAGAGCTTGAAAAGAGTTGAAAATTTCAGGTATTCAGGATCAACAGTTGCAGAGGATGGTGATCTGGGGGCAGAAATAAACCAGAGAATACAAGCAGGATGGAAGAATTGGAAAAAAGTGCGTGGAGTACTATACGACAGGAAAATAGGGGTTAAGTTGAAAGGTAAAGTACACAGGACAGTTGTGAGATCGGCAATGATGTATGGAGGGGAGACGTGGGCAATAAAGAAGACAGAAGAGAAGAAGATGGATGTGGCAGAGATGAGAATGTTGAAATGGATGTGTGGGGTGACAAGAAGAGATAAGATACGGAATGAGGTAATTAGGGGTACCACAGGAGTTAGAAAACTATCAGATAAGATCCAAGAAAGTAGACTCAGGTGGTACGGTCATGTCATGAGAAGAGATGAACAGTATATTGGGAGAGAGGAAATGGAGGTACAGGGAACGAGAAGAAGAGGGAGACCAAAGCGAAGGTGGATGGACTGTATCAAGGATGACCTTCGATCAAAGGGATTAACCGGTGATGAAGTGTGGGACAGAGGTAGGTGGGGAAAGCTGACCAGAAACCTCGACCCCACATAGAAGTGGGAAAAGATGTAGACAAAGAAGAAGATTATAATGAAAGAATTGGGAACGTATGAAATTATATTGAATTCACGTTCATATATAATTTTTCCAGCTTCCCCATCATCACCCTTTTACAATAAGCCCAGCCCCTATCCCTCGTCGTTCTCCGCCCTAACAACCAAACTCTTCTATAACTGAAATTCTGGAATCTATACATATTAGGGGTGACAGTGGGGCAACCGAGACGACAGGACATTTGTATTTGACTGCACACTTAGATTCTAAAGTCCCCCGACACTAAGGGGGAGAGGTTCGTCAGATGTTTCCAGTATCACTATGACAAAACAAATAAAGGGTTGCATTTCTTACTACTTCTTAGGAAATTGGCCGAACCTTGTCCAGCCGCAGCGAACGCATAAAAATATTACAAATCGAGTCGTCATATTTTATACTAACTATATCATTTCCATCTCGAGGATCCACTACAAATACACAACATACACATGCATACACACACATTTATAGATATATATATATATATATATATATATATATATATATATATATATATATATATATATATATGTGTGTGTGTATATATGTGTGTGTGTGTTTGTGTGTGAGTGTGTGTGTAATTATTTTTACTACGTTTTCTTGGGGGAGCCCAGTAGACACTTTCAATGGAAGGGTTGGTGGGTGGAGATGAATTTCCCCTTCCCCTGGGGAGTACGTCACTGAGGAAACAAGGAAGTCATTTGTATTTTAGGGGTTGTGGAGAGAGGTGAAATAAATATTCTTGATACATCTTCTAAAATATTGTATCTTTGCCTAAATCTGAATTGATAACCATCAATGTCCTGACAAATATTACTGAACTGATTCATTATTAGTTGATTTGCAGTAGCAGTGGCATAAAGTAGCTGTTGTTGTTGGAAGGTTGACTAGTAACAAAAGTTTTGTGTGAACGTTGCATAATGGATAATCAGTGATGGATACATTAAGTACTGATGACGGCATAGCACTTTGAATACAATTAGAGTTTAGTTAATTGAGTCGATAATGAGTTGTATAGCGATAAATGAGACCATTGCTTTATAAATAAATCATATAAAGCAAAAGTTTCTTATTCTCAGTAATACGTAATCTTCAGAAATGTTGTCATGAACGTAGGATATACTAATTTCCCCAAAATGTATTTTTCTAATTTGCCCGAAAAATACAAGCGCATAAACACAAAATGATTGCTTACTTTAATGACAGGGCAGTAAGTTATCGATAATTATACAATTACTAGCAGCTTTATCTTGATAAAATTACATAGCTTGGAGATCAAACTGACCTCTTATCAATTTCATGCACAACTTTCTTATAATCTTGATTCAAATAGGTTTAATTTCCCATGATAAACTCCCTATTTGTGTTCCTTTAATTTATTCTTTATTCATTTATTTATTAAACATTTTCGGTATTTTTAAAATGAATGGCCTTCTGCTCCGGTGCTCGTCCTAAGAGTTAGACCGACAATTTTAGCTCATAGTTTTTCACTATCCCTCCAAAAAAAAGAAATCTCTCCTGACCGGCAGCATGGAATACCTTCACTTGACAATTCCTTCCTGGAATCATTCGAAATTTGTGTGAAGCCAAGGCAAGATATTTTATTAGCTGGATTCAGAAATAGGACATTTTGGGCACCGCATGTCACTCAGAGATTTTTTATTTAATTTCTATCACATTCCTTTATAATTATTGTAGTTAACAAAAATATCTTGGTAGATTTTAAGAAAACTTTCGTATTAAAAAATGTGGCGATCTATGAATATCTAAAGGCCGATGAAAGTATTTAGCAGTCAATCTAGCATTTGCAAAATAACGATGATATTTTGGAAACATAATACGATTATTTTGATTGGAAAAATTGCAATATCAAGCGCAATCTCTCTTTTTCTATATGCATGAATGTCTAAAAATTAATCTATATAGTGGTCACTTACTAATATATATCAACTACAGTAATATCTCTCTCTCTCTCTCTCTCTCTCTCTCTCTCTCTCTCTCTCTCTCTCTCTCTCTCTCTCTCTCTCTCGAATGTTCTCATGGCAAGTATGACTCATTTATGGTGTTTTTTAAAGAATATTTTACAGCACCAAGTCATAAATAAAACTCGAATAAGACTAATATCGGAACTCGGAACATTCTAATGAATCTGTTAACGGAAGGAATTGTTTACCTATGACCCTTCATTAATTTCTACATGCTTTTACGGATTCACTATATATGTATATATATATATATATATATATATATGTGTGTGTGTGTGTGTGTGTGTGTGTGTATTGGATAGCCGACACGTCAAATGATACCTCAGTACGAAATATGGTAACTCAATTTGTAAAATTATATGCGTTCGCAGAGGTTGGACAAGGCTACGCCCATTTCCTAGGAAGAGGACCCCTTTATTACCTCCGCCAACGAAGTTGGAAGGAGGTTATGCTTTACCCATTGTTTGTGTGTTTGTTTGTTTGTGAACAGCTTCCTGGCCACAATTTTAATCATAGCGTAATAAAACTTTTAGGGATTAGCTGTTATGTAATAAGCTGGAAATTATTAAAGTTTGGAAGGTCACGGTCAAAGGTCGATGTCAAGGTCAAGCAAAATGTCCAATACACGTAATCAGACATAGGTTTGGACATCGTTGCCACAGAGACTTCACACTTGGTTCATATATGAGTGTACGAAAATCCACGCCAATCAATACATGTTAAGGTCATAGGTCATGGTCAAGGTCAAGCAAAAGGTCAAGAAATAAGCTGCTGCAGCCGAGGTCTGCACTCTTCTGAGTGCCCCTCTAGTTTGTTTTGTCTTGGTAACACTAGAGACCTCTCACGAACGATTTCCCATGAGTGTTGGGGATTTGTGAATCTAAGTGTACATAAACAAAGGACAATAACCTTGAGACAATCATAACAAATCCTTTGTTGGTAAATAAACCACACTGACCTTAGACTCAATGTTTGTATACAAGCCATAATGACTTTAAACTCCTATACTAACCAAAGTCACAATCAAATGTGTGTAAAGAAACAAATATGATCGTTGGGAACGACAATTCTAATAAATAATACAGTCTTTATTAGTAAAGAAATCACTATGACTTTGAACTCAATATTTATAAACACTACCCGAGCCAGACAGACCTTTCATGATCAACTAAGGCAGACCCAAGACCTACAGAATAGGTTTTGTAGGCCTTGCGCAGGCCCATCCTGGGGACACTTTATATTGTATGTGGAAAACCTTCTCAGAGGCGGCCCTTTAATGATAAACTATGGTAAAAATAGTACTATTATCATTGTCTTGGTTCAGGGTTAAGACACACTACTCATAAGTAATAATTTCTAAACTACAAAATCATGTGATGGACAATAAGGTTCTACTGTCTCTTTCAGGGTCTTGCTCTTTTTCGAGCGCCGTAAATACTATGCCTGGATTAAGAATTCAGTAAACTAATAACAAATCAGCACAGGACTAACAGTCGACCTGTTTTTGACTTAGAATATCTAACTCGAAAATAAAATATAGTACAAAATTAAGAGCAAGTTGTATACGGAACTATACCTTTCCTTGAGCCCCGGAAGGAGTCGCTGTTAGGGATGTTTTCGATCTGAGCAGAGAGGCGTGCGTGGGCTAGCAATTGTCGATCACTGTTGATGGCATCAACTGCATAGCGAAGAGCTTCTTCTTGGCGATCATCTGTGCTATCGAATAAGCCACCTGTGAAGAGAAGGATAAATCTTTACTGAATGGCTGTTAAGTAAAACAGGATTCATGTACATTTAAATGCATATACAGTATATATATATATATATATATATATATATATATATATATATATATATATATATATATATATATATATATATATATATATATATATATATATCAACCAAAATGGCATTTAATATCGAATTCTACCTTTAGGAATGTATATCCACTGGAATTCTACCAATCGCGATTGGTATAGTCCTTGCAGGTATGGTTTCGGCTATGAGGTATAAGTTTGAATCTCTGCCCTGCCAGAAGCTGTTATCACAAATGAACTCCAGTGGATAAACATTACCAAAGGTAGAATTGGATATCAAATGCCATTGCAGTTGATATTTACATTGATCGAAATCACGAGTGTTAGTGATATATTTTCATATTTATCATCCTCTATTATTTTCGAATGATCATACTTATATAAAACACTCAGCCATAGTTTCACTAATGTTATCCTTTTTATATTATTTTGTTTCCACATTCATCATCTCTTCTTTTCCCTTTTTTACCACATTTATAAGAAAAGTAATGATGTAATTTCTCTCATTCAAATTCAACATCCATACATAACTTTCATAAAATAGAGTTGACTTCAGTTCCTCAATATAGCACCCCCTTGATTTCCCTAAACCTTAATATTTCAAAAATCATGTTTGATTGAAGCTGTAATTCACGTTTTCTACAAGCCTACCATAATCCATTGAATTTACTCTCAAATACCCGTATATATCCACTTTTGACATTTCAATTGAAATTAAGGAGGAGACCTTCCTAATTTTCAGGGTTCCTTGTTTGCTGTAAATTTTTACCACATAAAGGGGTATGTTGTGTTTCTAAGTTTATTTTAATATCTGTGAAGATCAAGTGATATGCGAAGCTAGATAAAAGATGAAAGCTATTGTACTATGTAATTTCTTCTTAATATTCCCAGTCAGCAATGTGCCATCTATTGAAGCCAATAGTTTTAAAATCATTTTCTCAGCCACGACTATGAACCTGTTCTATTTATTCTATGTAGCTTCTCATACCACTCCATCTGTACAAATATTAAACATGGAAACAACATACGCATCTATCAGACCAACGATTACTGCAAACAAGGATGTTATAAAATGCTTCACATTATTCATACAAACTTTTAAATGCTCTCATGTTCTTCTATACCCTACATTCTCAACATGATCCCTATTATATCACTATCAAGTGTCGTATCAATTTGTTTTTTATTCATGAATATCTCATATGGCTGTTCCCTTACTTTCAAATCCCTTATTCATTTGTTTCCTAACACTCATTGCTCTTCATCTGTAAAATCATCTGTCACCTATCTAACTTTCAATCAAACCCTTCACAGATACTCCAATTTATATATTAAGAAATTGTATACACTTGCAATCATTAAAACTTTCTTTATCAAATTTACTAATAAAAATGGAATGATGATACTTTAAGCCCTTATCTTTGAAACCTTTCCCTTATCCGGGTATATCTTACACACCCTAGTCAACCACTCGGTTTCATTTTATCCACCTTACCACAGCATCTCAATTAAAACCCAAACTTCTGGTGTCTTTCATCTCGTTAACCTCTAAAGTGCTATCCTTATGTTATGAACAATTTCTTAAACAAATATTCTCAGACTTACATTGACCTTTTAAATTCTTGCATAAATTCGCTACTTTTCTCTTCTGTCTTCACACATTAAACAAATCGTAAACGCATTCAACCTCTCAATCTAAGTTTGCATTCACTTCACCTGTACTATCTTCATTTGCATTTTTTATTTCTATATTCATTTCTATCATCTTATTTCTCTGCATTTATCTCTGGTTTATCTGCCTGCTCGTTAAATGCCTTACCTTATTTTGTTCTCACCCTTCTTTCTTGACCACCACATCCAGCTTCCCGTACACCTGCATAAGATATTTTCTTCCGTCTTTCCAATGCATTCTTTATTTTTTCCTCTTCGTTAGGAAATTTCTTTACTTATCCCAAAACTCTAAGCGTTTAATCCCTCCTAAATACATTAAAAATCTCTCTCCTCTCTCCTGACCATATCACTAAAACATGGAAGATTTTATGATCCGTATAATTATGCTCCTTCCACTATTATGTTTGTAACCTTGTCAACATTACATTCTTTTTCACATTTATTATCTCGCTTCCTTCTTATGTGACTCGCGTAACTTTATGACATTTACAGCAAACTTTTAACCATTTCTCTCAAACTTAAACATATGTATTTTAACTGTGGCTTTGGCCCAAAAACAAAGGATCAGATATCCCATAGCCGCTCCTATTTATTTTTTTTCCAGTAAGACAACTGAATTGCTCTCTATTAACAGATAATATAAAGTTTTCTATTGCAAATTTACCTTTCCCAAATATAAGTTTCCAACAAGCAATACCCTCCCTATTGGAAACGTCCCTGCCTGGTGATCTGCCGGACTGGGGTTAAAATCAAGCTCAATAGTTCCTTATAGTGTCTGTATCCTCACCATCATTTCGAATCAAGGAGGGGATCGATGAGTTAAGGGGAGCCTATAGGTCTACCTGCCCTCCATGGTCCTATCCTGAGGGAGAGGGGGCTTGGGCGCTGATCATATGCATATGTGGTTAGTCTGTAGGGTATCATTATACTAGCTAGGGCATTGTCACTGTTCCTTACGTCTGCTATTTTTGGGAGGCATTCAAAACTTTAAGCCCATCCACATGAAACTCCCACCATTCTCATACGATCCAGTAACTCTATGCCTAACAAGTGCCTTTCATAAATCATCACACCTCCAGCAAATTAACAAATCTGAAAAGAACAAAAAACTCCTAGGAAATTAGTTATATTCTAAGACATTGCAGTAGATATGAAAAATACTTTATTCAAACGAATCTTACATGTGCCAAGGAGACTATGGATTTCACAGCATCAACACACGAATTCAAAGTGGAATAGTTTATACCGTTTTATTCAACATCCTTACGGGCAATGTTAAATGTTAATATTTCAGGAACAGAGGGAAAAAAAATCTTCCTATCTTTTCATTATCTCAATTTTACTCTGTTATCATTTCATTCCATCTTTTCTTTTCCTAATTTTTTTTTCTCGGATATCTTCTTTCCATCTTTCATTTCTCTAATTTTTACTCTCAGATCTTTTAATTAATTTCTTTATATCTAATGGCAGTCTTTGAATAAATTACTTTGCAATAATTCTCATTGTATGAATTTCTCAGATATAATGAGAGAAAATCATTGTAACACCTGTAATAATAAAAATTTAGTTAAAGGCAACCCAACAACCTGACTAAAATAAACAAAAAATCTAAATAACACATGGACATGCAAGAATTTGATATATTGGTGCTTTATTTTGCCATAGTATTTCAGAAATGCATATCGCAATGACTAAAGGGTTAGTAGAAACTCTTCCTATATCTCGCAGTGCTTGGAGGGGAACAGGTCTGAGTAGCTCTTAATACTCTATCTATGAAAACACTCTAGCGCCATAGGTGACTATTCCTTGTTATATTTGGTAATAACAATGCTACCCCTATGGTGCACTAGCATTGTATAATTGAACAGTTATTCAATTCACTTGTTCGTTCACAGCTTTCCCCTAATCAAGACATAAAGTACAAACCTTGGTAAGCCAATCAATCACGCTTTAGCGATCATACTGCTAAATTGATAATTAAATATATCCCGTTGATTTTTTTTTATTATTTTACCTAAGAAAATTCTTTATATCCCCAACAAAAACTTCCTCACTTAACAAAACTTTACTTCACTCCTCTGTTGTTCAACTCTACCTCTTCTTTATATTCAACATTTAATAAATCTTCAAAATATCCAGCTAAGCTAAGAGTTTATTCACAACCACATCTATCTCCTTTATTCATTCTGAGATCCTTTTATTCATTAATATCTCAGACCTGTCTTATAGAGTTGTATTGATCATGTTGTTGACTGTATTTTGCTATTTGCTTTTTCATTCATAATCGTGTGTTTGTGTGTGATTGCGTATATAAGTATGTGTGTGTGTATAAATATATATATATATATATATATATATATATATATATATGTGTGTGTGTGTGTGTGTGTGTGTGTGTGTGTGCGCGTGTGTGTGACTGTATTTGCAAGTGTGTATGCGTTTGTTATAAAGACTTTTAGGAGGAAAGGCATTAGTATAAACTTGAATTTTACTTGATGATTATACGCCAAAATATATATATATATATATATATATATATATATATATATATATATATATATATATATATATATATATATATATATATATAAATCTTAACGGATACCATAAGTAATCAAAACATCTGCTTCCGCAAAGTTAAACCTCTGCTGCTGTAAAGGAACAACGAAAGAAGTAGGAAATTCGTAGACTGGTGAAATGAAAAACGCTCAGCAATACCACTATACCTTCCAATATAACAGTCGTCGTAATACGTGCCAGTGGTTATTATGTCTAATGGCTTTCATCAGCACCAGCATTTCTCATATAAAGATAATATTGCCAACGCTGACTTCTGCGTAATTGCCCTTAGTCTTAAATGTTTCCTTGAAGACGTTTAATAAGCCCACTTTGATGACAAGAATGAGGGCTCCCTAGGGTATGACCAGGTATATTATACGTCTTGAGAACTCCTTGCTTAAAAATTGCAGTGGTTTTTAAAATGGAATTTAAGAAAAAACTTATAAACCAAAACATTCGATTTTCAAATATTTTACAAACTCTGAGTTGAAGTCTTTCATCTACTCTTCATCTCGTCAATGTCTTGCTCTTTTTTTTTTTTTTAATCAGCTGATTGCCATCTCCCCAAGAAATGCGTCTGATTGCTTTAGAGCATACACTCTAAACGTAGTTTTATCATGAAAATAACCATTAAAACAATACTTCACAATACAAACTTTAAACGTTAATTATATATGAAAAAAAAAACTCTGAATTTTGACACGCTTTTCGAACATTACTCACTATAAGTTTAGATAGTATATATCAAAAATAAGAATGGACATTTTAAGTATTTGGTAAACCGTCCAAATTATGTCATTTAAGTCGTTCAAAATGTCAAAGAAAAATAAATGGCAAAACGTAATAGTCAACCAAACTAATTTCGTAAGTAGTTACAAAAACAGCTTATGAAGGATTAGCTCAAAAGTCCTTTCACTATTTAAGCCACACTATTACTGATGATGATTTTCGTGTTGATAACGGCGGAGATGATAATAATATTGATAGCAATGACCGAGGTGATGAATTAGGTAATGAGGCATAGAGGAGATGAAGTCTTTAAATCAGTGGATAATTTCTAAAATCATAATAATGTTAATTAATTATTGAAAACAGTAGTATTACTATTGAATTAATTAATGAAAATCATGGTAAACGAGGTGATGAGTTTTTGGATTCTAGGATTTTTAAAAGTTTCTCTAAATTTTCATATTGTCGAAAACGTAAAAAGTTGATGATTGCTTTCATTGAATCGATTTTACCAAGACCCAGCTTAATGAT
>NC_090725.1:231869466-231876966 GCF_036898095.1 Palaemon carinicauda | reverse complement strand
TTTTTCAACACAAGAGCATCCACAAGTATACATGGGCTTCACCATGTGGCATTTACAAAAACAGATAGATCACATTCTCAATAATAAAGAGAAGGAGGACTCTGAGAAATGTAAGAAATTATAGAGGTGCCGATATTGGTAGTGATCACCAGCTTCTCATTGCCACACTGAAATAAAAACCGAGAGCACCCAATAGAACGATGGATAGAAAAGGTAGGAGTTGCACTGACCAAATTTTCATTTTGAACATGCTGTACAGCAATGAGTAGAATATAGAAATCGCCTTTGATGGCATTTGTGGACTATGAAATTGCCTTTGATAGTGTGTACCAGCCATTTTTAGGAGAGTCCTGCATTATTATGGAATTCCTCATAAATATGTAAAGTTGATTAAGTCTTTGCATGAGCATAGCAAGTGCAAAGTTAATGTTAGTAGAGTCTTATCAAATGAATTTCCAGTGAACAGCAGAGTACTCCAAGGGAATGTGTTGTCACCTATGTTGTTTATCCTCCTCATGGATTTTGTAATGTATCGAGCAGTGAGAGATGGTGGAGAAGGATTGGACTGGATTTGTAATAAGAATTTAGCAGACCTAGCATATGCTGATGATGCTGTCCTTGTTAGCAGAACACCACAGGATTTGCAATGCTTGCTTACCAGAATGCATGAAATATCACACAAGGGTGGGCTGAAAATAAATAGAAGAGATGATGAGAACGGCGTATGCATTGGAAAATGAGATATCATTGGAAGGAGAAAGGATTAATGAGGCAGAATCATTCAAGTATTTAGGAACTATGATCTCCAATACAGGGTCTTTAGAATTAGAGTTTAGTGAAAGATTGAAAAAAGCAAATCATACAATGGCTAGGTTAAGTAAGATTTGGAAATCAAATAGCCTGAAATTACATATAAAAGTCAAACTATACATCAGTTTAGTGAGATCGGCGTTACTGGATGGACATGAGTCATTGTATGACAATGAAACAATCCCCAATAGATTTAGTAGATTTAAGAACAAAGCAATCAGAAGGATATTGGGAGTTAAATGGCAGGACAGGATTAGAACTGAAACTATAAGAGAGATTATTTGCGTATCATATGAGGATGAGATCATGATGAGAGGTAGATGGAGATGGTTTGGGCATGCTATTTGCATTCTAAAAGAGAGACTAGTTCACCAAACGTTTACCTGGGCTGCGCAAGGCAAGAGAAGAATTGGAAGACCCAGGCCTACATGGCTGAGGACAATGAAGCGCGAAGTAGATGATGAATTGAGAAATATTGAATTAAAAGCTTAAGATGGAGATGATTGGCGAAATCTAACCGAGGCCCTTTACGTCAATAAGCGAGGAGATGATAACATTATATATATACATATATATATATATATATATATATATATATATATATATATATATGTATATATATATATATATATATATATATATATATATATATATATATATATATATATATATATATATATATATATATAGACTTATGCTTAAATCTGTGAAACCCTCTCTCCCCCCTATCTTGTATCAGATCTCATTCTCCTTCCACTGTCACAGCAAAGAGGAATTAATCGAGCAGAAGACACCTCTATCTAGCGAGCAGATTTCTCCGAGAGAAAGATAGTCGTGTTTGATGGCCAAATATCCGTCTTGTTGATTTCCGAGTTCTTCATGCGCTAGTGGTTTAATATCAAGACCCTTTATTCTTTTCATTCTGAGGTGTGGGAAGGTGGGAATTGGTGTGAAATAACATAAATTGGTAAAGGCCCGACTTCAAAGCGTTGCTGGTAAAGTCATTTTTTGCAAATAAGGGTGATCCTAATCGTTAATACCAGCCAACAATAATAACTAAGACTTTCTGGTTATCAACTAAAGGATAAACAGTTGCACATCTCTCCATTATACTATTCCTAAATGGAAAAAATATTACAACTTAAGGAATAATTCTGATTTGTAATCGTAACAACATGGAATAAGATATACTTATCTACATCGTGTACAGTCAGGTGTGACATTAAAGAGTAACTACAAACAAACAAAATCTCTCCAGCACCGTCATCCCTCTAAAGGAGGCATCCCCACCCCAAGGAGGAAGTAAATTATTACCCAGTTAATGACCCGGTCGGAACTACCTCACTTGTAGGGAAGTATTCACCTATATATATGGAGGTCGTATAACAGGGAAGTCACTATATCTGTCCCTGAATCAGAAAAAAAAAAGTTGCATATGAGAGCTTTTCCATAGCGGAATCGAATCGCATCAATAGGTTTCTATGTTTGGCGGCGATATTACAGTTGAAATAATGGAAATGATATATGAAGTATTATACACACTAACCAAAATTGCTAGTAATCTTTAATCAACCATTACCCCATTTCATAAACATTAAAATTCTTTAATAAGTTTGTTTGAAAAAAAAAACTAATTCATAAATTAAAAATAAGGACTTTCAATTTAATATAATTAAATAATATCCAATTATACTAAAACTCTCAAATCACTTCATGAATTATCCCATGTACAAAAATAAAAAAAAAAATCTTAACTGAACGGTTGTTAATACAAATGTTGGACATTAGGATGAAAAAAGTCAAAAATTGCAAATTAAGATCCATCGTGATAAAGGGCTTTCATAACTTCCTGGTTGAAACTAAGCACCATCACGTCATACAGCGCCTTTTTATGTCACAATTCAGTAAGCTATGTCTCATACAAATTTATGTCTTATACAGAAATATGTAATGGTTGACTACCTTATTTTATAGATAACTTGTTTAACGTAAATGTATCTCATCAAATGTGGCGTATATTTTCTGCATTATCCACAACTCGACGCCAGATTTATGTAGTTTTAAGGCCATTCATAAACATCAGCAGAATAATTCGTTTCGTGGAAAGAGAGAGAGAGAGAGAGAGAGAGAGAGAGAGAGAGAGAGAGAGAGAGAGAGAGAGAGAGAGAGAGAGAGAGAGAGAGAGAGAGAGATGGCCATAATCGCCGGATCTGGCACAAATTGTAAAGAGAAAAATACCTTCCCAAAATATAGCTTCTTCTTTTTAGAAGCCCAATGCAAAAACAACTAAGAAAGTATTTAGCACCAAAAGTATCTTATGACGTTAACTGACCTTTCCTACTGAATAGAATTTGCAGTTCTGGAAAATGAGGCAGTCATCGTAAACATAAGTATTTTATACCCTCATTTAACCGGACAATTAATGTTGTGTAAACTCCATTTAATCTGCCTGAGCTAAAACGTATCTCAACTGGTTAAAAGATTACCATTGCGTCATTCAAACTTAAAACAGGATGAAAAAGTAATACAGTCTTATGCATTCCCGCTTCTTTCAATTGCCTTCTGCTTGAGCTATAAAACATTTGCAATGCAGAACGGACGGTCCACTTAACCCTGCCGTATATATCAGGACCAAGGCGGGGATTTGCATAAAGGAAATTGTATCACGATAAGGTATTCCTATCTGTATGTTTGTTTGTATGTTTCACATCTATTTCTCAATTTCGAAAGAAAACAAATATTGTTCAAGATTAGTAATAGGGAGAGATTGCGTCAGAAAAACAAGGATTGTTTACAGAAAACAGATGAAGGTTGATTTTTAACTCTTTATGGGGCAATTATTTCATCATAGCATAAATTTTAAATACACTAATTAAGTCATTATCATACTGAAAATTAATTCATAAGATAGGAAAAAGGAATGATACGATAACTAGTAATAAAGAGATAAAACGGTGGGTGCGATACTAATTATGTAAGACCCAAATTTTTATATTGAATTATTAAAGAGATAGAAAATGAATGAATAAAACTTCACTCGTGCATCAAATGTTGGTATGCTCTACTAAACCCATGTAGATGTAGGCAAGTATAAACACATACATTTGGTAAATTTTGGTAAATTAGCTAAGCTACAACCTTAGTTGGAAAAGCAGGACGCTCCAAAGAGAAAATAGCTGTCAGGAAAAGATATAACGAAAAATATAAGAATAATGTGCCTGCGTATATCCTCAAGCAAGAGACCTCTTACCCAAGCCAATGAAAACGATGGTACAGTTTATGGCGCTAGCCAACATCAAAGAACAATTACTATGGTTTGTTTTTGTAGTGTCATTCTCCTAGAAGAGCTGCTTATCACACGAGTCTTTTCTACCCTTGCCACGTGGAAAGTAGTCACTGAACTATTACAGTGCAGTAGTTAATCCCACAAGTGAAGAAGTATTCCCGGTTATATTAGTGTTGCCATTCAATCTTGAACTGTTACCCATAGATATATTTTTCTGGTTTAATATTAATTTTCAATTTCATGATAGTGATTTATAGGAAATATGGTTAATGATTTTAATTATGATATATGCTAAGGAACTATTATAAATCATGTAATTTCATGGACTACATAGTATATAAAATAATGTAAATATCCCGATTGTATGGTAGATTAATGTTAATTTGTAATTATATTTATTGAAATTTTTTAATGTAAAATTTGTGGTCAATAAAGATCTATCTATCTATCTATCGATCTATGAGGAATAAGATGAACGTGTAAATAATAGGCCAGATTAATCGGTGTAGCAATGTAGTATTATCTAACCAGTCAAAAGGACAAAATAACCCTCTAGCAGTAGTATCTCAATGTATGGTTGATATATAAATGTATTTATACACACACACACATATATATATATACAATATATATATATATATATATATATATATATATATATATATATATAAAACAGAAACTCCATAATAACGCAGGCCTCCACAAAATTGGCCAGTTCATACAATCAAAGGCTTTTTCTTAGTCCGCAAATGCCATCAAAAGTGGATTTCTATATTCTGGCCATTCCTGTATGTCTGAAAATCTAAATTTGGTCAGTACAACTTCTATCCTTCTAAATCCTGCTTGTTCTTCTCTCAGCTTTTCATCAATCTTTCTCTCCAGTCTCTTTAGAATAAGCATACTAAATATTTTCATGGCAACTGACGTAAGTGTGATGCTTCTGTAACATTTGCAATCACTCAGATCTTTTTTTGCCATTTTTATCAACACTCGTCGCTCCCCTTCATCAGGTTTTGCCTCTTCACCCCTCTTTCTACAAAATAAAATTGCAAGTGTTCTGAGAGTCACTTCAGTTTTAGCCAATATCATCTCAGCAGTTATTCCATCGTGTCCAGGAGTCTCAATCTCTTAAATTTTTTAATGATAGCTTCAACTTCAAACAGACTGAATTAATTCATGGGGACATCTTCTTCAGCTTCAGGTACACTTAAAATTTTGCACTAATAAAGGTAAAAGTCTGGCAAGATTTATCCAAGGACTTTTGCCGTTTTAAAAACGGTTATATTGGCGAAAGAGTGATATTACGCTCACCAACCCGTAAAAGATAACAAAGTAAGGTAAAACTACAGCCGTCTGTATTTTACTAAAATACGGTTGATAACAGTATATTTTTACGGAGAATTTCCGATAAAAATTACGTTTTTTCTAACAGTGTATATCAATCATAATATTCCCTTCATAGCTTCTATCCATAACCTCATTAAAGTGTTCCATCCAACGTTGCCTTTCTTCATCTTCTATTGTTATAACAGATCCATCTCTATTTTCATGGGTATATGCTTATTCTTCTTTCCCCCCCCCCCCCCCCCCGTAGATATTTCATAAATAATTCTATGGGTAATTAAATATGTATGTGTGTGTATGTATGTATGTGTGTATATATATATATATATATATATATATATATATATATATATATATATATATATATATATATATATATTTATATTCATATTTATAGATAGATAGATAGATATAGATGGATAGACAGACAAATAGATAGATATACACAGAAAACTTTATTTCTTAGAGTAGAAATGCCACAACAATAACAATCACGTTCATACTTTGGCATTAGTCAATTCCAGAGTCATCAGCAGATCGTGAGATTATAAATAACTAGCATTTATCAATAGACATGATGAGCAGAATGTTTCACAATTTCGTAAAAAAACCTTCATATATCAACAGCTTTAAATAAGATAAAAGTACTGTAGAAAATTATTAATAACTAGCAACAATGATTTGGGAAATTCATGTTAAAAATATTGATATTTTTATCACAAATTCTGTTACTTGATCAAAATTTTTTTCATATCATTAAATAGTACCAGAAAATGTCTAAGTTTAAAAATATTTCGTAATAATAGTTTTAAAATCGCTTCTCTATGCAAATGTTTCAACCATTTCTAAATCATTGTATTGAGGGTTTGAAAAAAAAAAAAAAGTTTCGATTGTGATAGTTTCTTTTTAATCTCAAACGATAACAAGACACGTGACCATAATAATTTATGCAATAGGAGATGAAAAATATTAAATAAAAAGAAAAAAAAAACTTGTAGAAGCTTAATCCTGAGGAAAGAGAATAAAAAAAATGCAATAGCTCTCTAAAATTAATCCTTTTTTTATATATTTCTATCATTAACAAACATTCTTCTATACTTAGAATCAAAAACAAATACACTGGTTCTCAAACGAGTAATCTGTTTTATTTATATTTCAATAGCTAATTAACATCCTCCTATACCCATTGTCTAAAAAATACACAGGTTCTAAGACTAGAATCTTTTATATATATATATATATATATATATATATATATATATATATATATATATATATATATATATATATATATATATATATAAATATATATATATATATATATATATATATATTATATATATATATATTTCTATCACTAATAAACGTTCTTCTATATAAAGTCTGGTTCTCAGTATAATAATCTCTTTTTACATATTTTTATCAGTAGCTAGAAAGTACTTAGTAGAAAGCATGCCTTTACTACGCCAAACAATCTTAATTTCCTCTCAACTACACTGCGTACTTGTATTTCAATGCATTTTTTTTTTTCAAAATCTGACAGATTTGCCCTTGAGTCATATCCTGTATGTCCACCAAGTTTCGTTGAAATTGGTTCGATAGTTTTTGCGTAATGTTGTTCACAATTAAAGAATTAACAGTACAATTATTTTCGAAGTACTATTGCGTACTTGTACTTAGATGTATTCTATCCAAACTGTTACAGATTCATCCTTTGGTCATACCCAAGATGACTACCAAGCATAGTCAAAATAAGTACAGTAGTTTTTTTCGTAAAATTTCTCACAAACAGACAATGGTGAATACATATCCTTCACAAAATCTGCTATATTGGCGAAGGCAATAATCATTCTTCTCTTAATCAGAAACTAAAAAATACATTGGTTCTTAAACAAATATTTTCTATATATTTTTATCCGTAATAAATATTGACGAAGCGTCACTGCAATCCAATTGGAAAACACCAACGCCAGTTAATAATTCCAAGTACTTGATATATTCGTACATTTCGTTAATAAACAGAGCGCAATCCTTTTTTTAGTACTCAGGAACTAAGGGAA
>NC_090725.1:231791966-231864466 GCF_036898095.1 Palaemon carinicauda | reverse complement strand
ACACACTCACCCTGGAATTAATCGTCCCAATTAAAACCACTGTTCTTCGCAGAGTTAAACAGTAGGGCTAACGACGCGACCCACTGCTACCACAGATCTCTTTAGTTCCTCTACTTGCTTCGCATAGTGGCGAAAGAACACTCTGGAAGACTTCCAGCCAGTGTATGAACGGAGATGTTCAAAATCCATACAATTAAAGAAATTTAAGGATGAGGCAACTTTCCTCGGATCGTGACCTGCGGGTGTACTGTCAGGATCCGCTCTGCGAATAAAATATGTGATTTTCGCTCTGAGTTGATTCAGAGATAAATTTGAGCCTGATGTTTCTCCCCTGAATAGTTGACCACCCCTGAAGTCTGAAGTTCTATGAAGATAGACCTTTAGGCATTCTACTGGACATAGAGATGCATCTTCTTTCAGAGGGCAGATTCTCCAGAGACCCCACCTGTTGGTGGGTAACTCATTCTTGGCGAGAAACGTAGGATCCGGAAACAGGTTCAGTTCTCCCCCATCCAGGAACTGAACACGACCTGCCTCTCTCGAGAGGGCTACGATCTCACTAACCCTAGCCCCGGACGCGAGTGCAAATAGGAAAATAACTTTTTGTGTCAAATCCTTTAACGTACACTCTTCATTGCTCAACAGAGAAGCGAAATGAAGAACTTTGTCTAAAGACCATGAAATGGGCTTTGTAGGTGCTGAAGGTCTGAGCCTAGCGCAGGCTTTCGGAACTTTATTAAAGATCTCGTTACCTAGGTCGACCTGGAAGGCATATAGAATGGGTCTTGTCAAAGCAGACTTACACGCTGAAATCATGTTAGCCGCCAACCCTTGACCATGGAGGTGGATGAAGAAAGATAAGCAGAAGTCTGTCGAGATCTCCTGCGGATTCTTCGCCTTGACAAAGGCCACCCATTTTCTCCAAGATGACTCATATTGCCTTCTAGTAGATTTGCACTTACATTCCTCTAGGAAGTCTATGCTGGCTTTCGAAATCCCGAAACACTTTCTCACCGCTAGGGAGAGAAAATCATGAGCTGCAGGGTCCGGGTTTTCTGTAATGAAGCGCAGACAGTCGACTTCTGGACTCGCTGGGTCAGAACTGGATGTGGTAGCGGTACAAACTTCAGCTGTAGTTCCAATGCCAAGGGGAACCACACGCTGTTCGGCCACTTGTGGGCCACTATTGCGCTACCCCCTTGAAGGATCTCAGTTTGTTGAGGACCCTCAACAGAAGGTTGTGAGGAGGGAACAGATAAATCCTGGACCATCTGTTCCAGTCGAGGGACATCGCGTCCACTGCTTCCGCTAAGGGGTCCTCGTACGGGGACACGTACAGGGGCAACTTCTTGTTGTCTTTCGTCGCAAAGAGGTCTATCTGCAGTTCTGGGACTTGATTCAGAATGAAGGAGAATGATCCTGCGTCTAAGGACCATTCCGACTCTATCGGTGTGAACCTGGATAGAGCGTCCGATGAAACGTTGCGGACTCCTTGAAGGTGAACTGCCGACAGGTACCACTTCTTCTTTTCCGCCAATCGGAAAATGGCCAACATCACCTGGTTGAGAGGTGGTGACCTCGATCCTTGTCGATTCAAGCATCTCACAACTACCTCGCTGTCCATCACCAACCTTATGTGGATCGAGTGACGCGGGGAGACTTTCTTTAAGGTAAAGAGCACTGCCATAGCTTCTAGAAAGTTTATGTGAAAGGTCTTGAATAGCTTGGACCAAGTCCCTTGGACTTTTTTCCGATGAGAGTGACCTCCCCATCCCTCCTTTGAGGCGTCTGAGTGAATCGTCACCGACGGGGGAAGTGGCTGAAGAAGAACCGACTTCTTTAGATGTCTGGCTTGGGACCAAGGCCTGAGAAGAGTACGTAGCCGAAGCGGAACTGGTCTTCTCAGATCTCTTCGCGCGTTTGATGCATAACTTCTCCAAACTCCGGTTGCATCCTTTAGCTGTGCTCTTAGCACTGGGTCTGTCACCGAAGCAAACTGGAGAGAGCCCAGTACCCTCTCCTGTTCGCGTCTTGATATCCTTTCGGAATCTAGAAGTCTCTTGACAGAACCCGCTATCTCCTTCCTTTTCTTCGCCGGGATGGAGAAACGGTGTGACAAAAGGTCCCAGTGGATTCCCAGCCACTGGAACTTTTGAGATGGAGAAAGTCGAGACTTTTTTCTGTTGATCTTGAAGCCTAGGTACTCTAGGAACTGGATCACTTGACTGGGAGCTTGCAAGCATTCTGTCTCGGATGCTGCCCACACCAACCAGTCGTCCAGGTAGGCTACTACCTGAATTCCCTTTAGGCGTAATTGTTTGAGAGCTGCGCTCGCAAGCTTCGTGAAAGTCCTTGGGGCTATGTTTAGCCCGAATGGCATGGCTCTGAAGGCGTATAGTCTTCGTTGTAGCCTGAACCTTAGGTAGGGGGAGAGTCGACGGCTGATTGGAATGTGCCAATAGGCGTCTGACAAGTCTATAGAGACGGAATATGCCCTCTTGGGCAGTAAGGTCCTTATGTGTTGCAGTGTTAGCATTTTGAATTTGCAATTCACTATGAACTTGTTGAGTGGCGACAAGTCCAGAATGACTCTGAGCTTTTCCGAGTCTTTCTTGGGAACACAAAACAGCCTCCCTTGGAATTTGATGGACTTCACCTTTCGGATCACATTTTTCTCCAACAGTTCTTGAACATACTCCTCCAGAACGGGGGTGGAGTGTTGGAAAAACCGAAGGCACGGGGGTGGAGTGGTGTACCAGCTCCAGCCCAGTCCATTCTTGAGTAGGCTGTGGGCCCAGGGATCGAAGGTCCCTCGATCCCAAAATTTCAGAAGTCTCCCTCCTACCGGTATCATCTCACTTGGACTGCCGTCCTGAGGTCTTGCCTCCCTGACCACGACCACCCCTGAATCCCCTTCCCCTTGAGGGGCGCCTAGACGAGCCTCTGGTTGCTCCTCTAGGCTTTGCTCGAAAGGAAGAAGACTGTCCTTCGAACGTTGGGGTGAATGCCGTGGACTGTGTCAACACAGCCTGGGGTATCCACTGAAAAGTGGTCGGGGTTTGTGCCACCATCTGGGGCACTGGAGGCAATGGCAATTGCAGTTGCTGTTGCTGTCTAAAAGGCTTGGCTGGCCGAGACGGTAGCCTAGTCCTCATAGTCTTCCTCTTTGGTTGAGGACCCTCATCCGGGGAAGACTTTCTTTTGATAGCCAGGCCCCACTTCTGGAGAAGATTTCTATTCTCCAAGGTGGCCTTATCAACAACTTCTTTGACCAAGTCGGTAGGGAAAAGGTCTTTTCCCCAAATGTTGGAGGAGATTAGTTTCCTTGGCTCGTGCCTCACCGTAGCCGAGGTGAACACGAACTCCCTACAAGCTCTCCTTGCCTTGACGAAGCCATAAAGGTCCTTCGTCACTGTGGCCAGATGAGTCTTGGCCACCACCATGAACATTTCATGGACCTTGGGGTCACTTGCCATTGTCTCAAGAGTATTCTGAAGAGACATTGAGGCAGCCAGTCTTTCTTTTGTCTCGAACTCTCTTCGCAAAAGAAAGTCAGACAGCTTAGGGAGGTCCTCGCCGAACTGACGTCCGGCAATATCAGCCTCCAACTTCCCAACTGAGAACGTAAGATGGACGTCTTTCCAGTCTTTGTGGTCCATAGGCAGGGCCAGCGACAAGGGTTTACACTCCTCCAGGGAGGGGCAAGGCTTGCCGGCCTCGACTGCTTTTAGTACAGCCGCAAACCCTTTCTGTAAAAAGGGGAAGGCTCTAGCAGGAGAGGACACAAAGGAAGGGAGCTTCTTGCTCAATGCAGCTACCTTTGAGTTAGAGAAGCCCTTCTCTTTCAACGAAGATGAAAGCAGAGCTTGAGCCTTAGCATGGTCCATCACTATGACCTCCTTCGGCTCTGTCTCCTCCTTTGAAGCTGGTTCCTTCCTCAGCCGGACATAACAGTCCGGATATGATGCCTTGCTGGGCCAGAATTCCACCTCCTCTAGGGGAACTGAGCCCAGCTTATCCGAGATGACGATCTTACCAGTCGTCATCGGCATGTGCTCAGCATACCTCCATGGGTTAGCCTCTGAGCACACGGGAAGGTCTTTCACATTGAGCCTTTTCCGGGGCCCATGTGATTCTGCCAGGGACTGCATACGCAGTTCCATTGCAGCCGCCTTCTCCTGATTCTCCTTCTGCATTTGTTGGATCATTCCAACAATGGAGGAGAGGGCCTGTCCCAGCTCTAATGGGAGACCGGCCGATGTTGAGGGAATAGGCTCCGGGATCTGAACCGGAGTAGCCGACACCTCGTCGACCTCTTCCTCTACAACGTCTGGGGCTTGAACTTCACCCTGGGCTTCTGCCAGGAGGTCTTCCTCCAGACACTCGTCCGCGTCAGACATCCTGTCATCTAACTGGATGTCTTGCATCGCGACCGCGACTTCAGCATCCACCTGGATCTGAACTTGGGGGATCTCCTCTTGAGGCTGGGGAATCACTGCATCAGCTGATGCCTTAGGGAAAAGATACGCCCTCATCTTCTCACTTGGAAGATAAGGTCCAGAAGTGTTCTTTTGGAAGCCCCTTACCCAGGTACGAAGCTTCTCCCTTGCTATATCCCTTGATTCCGCCGTCCTAGGGGAATCAAAGGCCTCAGTAATCAGGTTAGTGCACACAGTACATACCTGAGGGTCCCAATACCGGAGATCATCCTTGGAGACAGCGCATGCTGCGTGTCTCCTACAAAACTCATGTCCGCAGAGGTTCTTGCTGCGGACGTTGCAGAAAACACTTCCGCACTTCGGAGGGTCCTCCTGTAAGAGAAGAAATCTTCCATTGTTGCAGCCTTCCAGATAATAAAATCGAATGGTTAATCTCTTCTAGAGTAACCAATGCAAAGTTTCCAGAGGAAACAGGTGGAGCTCACACCTAAGAAATGATTTTAAAATCCTGGATAATAGACAGGAAAGAACTCACTTTCCTATCTGTAGGGCAACAGCAAAGGGCTGTGCAAGAAAACACAAAAGTGTTAGAACACACAGTGCTGTACCAAAACCCACACTATAGTTTTCTTCTTACAGTATCTGTTATACTGAAGAATACTGGTACAGTATAGGAGGTTATGTGCCGGCCGGCACACACCATAACTAGCTTTAAAGTATACTACTTAACAGCTATAAGGCAGCAGAACGCTGGTTCAAATGCATGTGCCGGCCGCCAGTAACTGCCGGCGGGCACAGCCAATGTCGGTCGGCATTGACTGCTGACCGACCACTACACAAGGTAGTACCCGGCTGCCGGCCACACTCTTGGCGACCGGCAGACAAGGGCTGACATTAGCCGGCCGGCAGAGGTACAGGACCGATGCCAGCCGGCAGCAAAAGAACCAGAGGACTACAACTGCCCGGCTGCCAGTCTCATAGGCCGGCAGCCGGGTCGGGTACAGCACTAGAAGAAAACAGAATGGATGCCGGGATAAGAGTGTACACTACCTCCAAGCCCGGCAATCCGAAAGAGTGCATATAAGGAAGGGGAGAATCTAATTCAGGCTTCCTGACCAATGCCGTCTGACTCTGCAGGCAGGCATGGATGAGGGACCAAGGGAGGTCCGGGCAGCACTCAAAACAGAAGACCCTTGCCGGCCAGCAGCTCTGCCGGCCGGCAAGGGACTGAGTCAATTCCACATCCTAACCTATTCTAGGTCCAGATGTAGAATGACGTACAGTACTGTAATGGCTAGGCCATTACAGAGATAGAGGGGGAAGGGACAAAAGAGGGTCCTACCAACCTTGCTTTAGTGACGGATCACCCGCAGCCAAGAAACTCATCTTAACCTAAGGGAGATCCAAGGGGGGAGGCCAGCAATACTTGCCAGCTCCCAGAGCACCAAAGCAAGGAAGGTGTTGCTACTCCCAGGGAAAGAAACTTATCCTCCCCCGAGAACAGCAACAAGGACTAGTCTGGTAGATCACAAAAGAAGGAATCATCTCGTACAGAAACCTTCGGTAGTGACCTAAGGAGGCTAAGCCTCCTATATCTGTGTCAGGTCAGCGAGGGAGACTCTACCCCAAGCCAGACAAACACAGACTCAGACTAAAAAACTCTGTTGTTCTGTCCCTCTTTGAACCAGACTTACTGGAACAGGAAGGTACAGTATCACCCCAGTATAGTTTTATCGAAAATTAATTCAGATAAACCACTTAGGGATAAGCCCAAGGCTTAAACAGAGGGAAAGGGATTGCATACCTTCTCCGAAGAAAAGAAAGCAACCGGGGAGTATGAGAAAGTATACTAAGGCTCCATAAGCAACTTAGCCTAGGCACCAAGAGAATCGATTACCTAAATCACCGAAACTCACTCGTATACTATCTTGGAAATATTCCACATAATCTTAAATGTATAAAACATAGCCTAAAGCTTCAATAAAATTTTAATACACTCGGAAAAACCCAAAATCATGCATGAAGTACTAGGACCAAACGACTAGGCTACATGGCCTAGCGTAGGCCAGAATTGGCGAATACTTCGCCAAAATAATACTAAAGCACGAAAGGAAATCCTATGTAACGCTAAATAGCTAAAATTTATTAAAGCAAAACAACCGGGAATGTCACTCTGACTAACTAAACTTATACCTAGCGAGCGACAGCGTCCATGACGCCTCCGGTAGGCTACGGCTCTTGTAACAAAGATTAAACCTTATTAATCACTAAAAAATTACCAAGAGCCTACATTTATACATAAAAGACATGGTACTCAACTTATCAGAGGCCGACGAAGCTGGAGAAGCCATGAAAAGTAGAATAAATCCAAGATTTGCGAGAAACACAGGAAAAAACACCGAGTTGTTAAGCTACGCAAAAAGGAATACAGATGGCGCCAGGAAACGGGAGATAGGGAGATAGGGAGCCTTGGGAGCGGCTCCCCCTTTTTCTTTCCCGAATTCGTTTCTTGCCAATTGCCCCCTGCGATACGAAATCTCTGTTCGGGGTGCAGATTGCCATGTGGCGTGTCAAGAATACGTCCTCTGATATGTCGCGATATCCCTTTCACGAGGGATATTCGCTCCAGGAGTTAGAATTCTGGTACCTTAAGGTAAATTCTCTGGGAATATCGCCGTAGTTGTAATATACCCTAGGAAGCTACCCTATAGGAACTTCCATCAGGACGACATGGCTTGAGCCCAAAAATGATATATATATGTATATTTATATACATATACATACATACATACATACATACATATAGATTCAAAGTTAAAGGTGCCAAAGGACATCCATACATTTATATTTTCTGAACCCAATCACCCAATGAGTAAAAACTCGTCAGAAAAGAGAGTATTCACAATCGTGAATTCTTCAATCAACATTCACTAAACAAGCTATGACAACATATAAATCCAATCATTACAAAAATACTTTTCCATCAACAAATTCTCATAGGATGAAACCCTCCAATTCGCATTAGACACAAATACAACTAATACAATAATGACCTGTAACTCTTCAATGGATGGCCGCATTATGCATTCAATCTTCAAATGTTATGATTTATCCAGTTTCCTCATCATCAACTATTGCCGATACTTTTTTTATCAATTATTAAAACAGCATCTTTAATTGAATGTTCTTTTAGGGAACTATGATTATGTGACAGTATTACACACATTAATAGAAGGAAAAATAACTTGTGTATTGATCATAATACCAACAAACGCTGAATAAAGGAGAAAAGTGATACAGAGGAAAAGAGCCGAAAGAGAGTCTAACGATGAATGTCCTTTTTATTATACACGAGGGTAAGCGAATGATTTATGGCACTTGTGATATTATGGCGCACTGTGAAAAGGGATAGGCTAAAGCATTCCTCATATAATAAAGGATTATATGCACATACATACAAATAAATACACACAACTAAAATATATATGTATGTAATCTGTACAATTAAATATGTCTACTAATACACATAAACACTTACACACACATAGGTATATATATATATATATATATATATATATATATATATATATATATATATATATATATTTATATATATATATATATATATATATATATATATATATATATATATATATATATATATATATGTGTGTGTGTGTGTGTGTGCATGTATGTATTAAGATAGATAAATACTGTAGATACACTTATGATAGAATTGTTTCAAATACACACGAATTTTACTATCGAAAAATGGAACACAGGATAGCTCTTAAAATTAAATGAATTTTACTTTGGGAAATAGTTAACCAATAGGGATTTTAATTATAGTAAGAGCTTTTACCCAGACCACGAGTCGAACTTATCCCTCTGCATCGAAACAAACAGACTATAGACGCATCTTAGTTAAATCTAAAGTCACACACATAAACAACAACAAATGAAGCCGTTTCCAGTTCACTGTAGTCTTCAGACATTTCCTTGTTCATGCCTGAGGTTTAGCCCGTTTTCAACACCACGCTGATTGATGATGGTGGGTGATCTTAGTAAGATCGCTCAGAGCAAACTAAGTGATGGTGGCCGATTTTAGTATGATCGCTCACAACAAACCAGTATGGATGGCCCTGACTAGTACATATCGGCTTATCATGGTGGTAAACGAACCATTTCACTACCTTAAATTATCTTCATTCAGAAAGTCACACGCACACACTTATATATATATTACACACATATATATATATATATATATATATATATATATATATATATATATATATATATATATATATATATATATATATGTGTGTGTGTGTGTGTATAATGATAGATAAATATATATACACACATACATACACATGTATATATATATATACTGTATATATATACATACACACACACACACACACACATATATATATATATATATATATATATATATAAAATTAGACAGTTGAAAAGATGAACAGATATGAGTGTTCAGATGCACTTTATTAAAAGTGATATTTTAAGTCCATTTTCCCTTCCCCCAACATTACACGTTACAACCATGAAACAAATCTGTAATATATTTGTATCTTACTCAACCTAAGGTGTGAAACCAGGATTTGTCCCCAGACTCAACAGCTCACAGAGTTTAGAACAGTGCTAGAGAAGACGTGACCCTTCCACATTTCCTTGTAAATCTATTTAAACGAAAATTGATATCAAAAGGTTCGTAATGCTCTGCTAAGTAGAGTCATATTCTGCACGGTATAAAATTGCAGCAGGTTTCATATGAGAAACCCCAACTGAATAAAGACATGAACCACAAATTCTTCCATCTTTATTATTGGAAGCAACAACTTGAAATTCAAAAAAATACATTTCCTTGGGAGGATATAGTTTTCCAAGCTGTAGAAAATATTAGAGTATTGTTGCAGAAATTTTGTGTAAAGTTCAGCAAGTTTTACTAATTTGAAATCTCCTTCATCTATTATAAAAAAAAAAAAAAAAGGTTAGGCCATCTTCTCTTTCTGCTTAGCCTCTTTTAATCCTTTTTAAAGCTTTCTTTACTTCTATGTGTTATTTTTGGTACTGGCTCAAAGTAAACGTAATCAACATCTACGCAATAAAAGAGAATGATAAAGAACGCGCAAAACCCTAGAGACAGTGTCACGTTGTTTCTATTAAATAACATACGAGAATAGGAAGGTAGGCGATATATGGAATGCCAAACCCTTATCCCGAGTCATCTGGAATACCTCACCAAAGAAAATCGGAGCCATCTATGTTTACAACAAGGGACTACGCGAGGAATCTTTTGTACGATGTTTCCAATAAAGATATATACGATATGAGCCTTTCTTTCTATCCCGCCTTTTTTATATATATATTTTTCCTCTTGCTTTTTCCTTTACGTTCTTGGAACAATGTATTGGTACTGCATATCATATTGTATAAAAGCTATATATGCATACACACATGTTAATATATATATATATATATATATATATATATATATATATATATATATATATATATATATATATATATATATATATATATATATATACATATATATATAATTATGAGTGTTTGTGTACGTGTGCGTATGCACGATGGAGTGATAAAAATTGCTTAGGACTTCTATACAATGCTATACAATAGTGATATATGAAATAACTTTGCCAATAAAAAAATGAAACACCTGAGCCAGTACCAAACATAACAGTATAAGTAAAACAAGCATTAAAAGGCATAGAATGGGAAAAAAGCAGGAGAGGATGGGCTAACAATTGATTTAATAATAGATGGAGGCGATTTCATGCTAGTAAAACTTGCTGAACTTTACACAAAATGTCTGCAAGAATGTTCTTTACCTACACTTTGGAAATCTTTGTTAATTCACAAAAAGGGAGACAAAAGAACAAAAACGTACCCGCCCAATAAGCTTACTCTTAGTTAAAAATAAATTAATCACAAAGATCATATTAGGCCAAATGAAAAGACAGCTAGACTTCATTCAACCAAGAGAGCAGGCAGGTTTTAGAAGCGGGTATTTAACAACTAACCATATCCATGTAATTAACCAGCTAAAGGAAAAATCAAGAGTATGACAAACCACTATGTATAGCATTTATAGACTGCAAAGCTTTCAATTCTATCAAAACTACAGCATTAATGAAACCCTTTCAAAAGCAGGGAATAGATGAATTTCATGTTAGAACACTTGAAGATATCTACACATGTAGTGCATAAAGATATTGAGAAAATTCATATTAATAGGAGTTAGGCAGGGAGACCCCATTTCTTCTTAATCATGCACAGCATGCTGAGAAGACGTTTTTAAGAATTTAGATTGGAAAAATGTAGGAATTAACATTATGGGGGAACACCTCAACAACTTAAGATTTGCAGATGACATGGTTCTGCTTAGTGAATCATGGGAGGAATTACAAGAGATGATAGAAGATTTGGGAAGAGAAAGAAAAAATGTATGACTAAAAACGAGTATGAGTAAAACAATGTTTAATGAAAATTCATAATCGACATATGCGGGTTATGAACGAACCTCTAAAGATTGTTATGAATATACGCACTTATGACAGACAGTGTTTCCCCAGGACATAAGACCGAAATAAAAAGAAGGATATGGATGGGATGGAAAACATTTGGTGAACTAACTGAGATTAGGAAAAGTAAAATGTCACTTTCCCTAAAAAGGCTTACTAAATCCTTAGAACGTAAACTATTTACAACTAAGATAGTTATGGAAAGAATAATGATGGGCAAAACACTAGGAGACAGAAAGGGAGCAACATACTGTAGATACGAGAACAAACTAAAGTAAAGTATATTCTGACAACAAATAAGAAAAAGAAATGGACGTGGGCAGGACATATAATGAGAAGGGCAAATAATAGACGAACAAAAAAGAATAACAGAATGGGTCCCCAGAGATTGCAAATGAAAGACCATAAAACAGACTAGAGTGGAAGGACCTGTTTGAGGCGTTCATCCTGCAGTGGTCTACCGACAGATGATGATGATAAGGATGATGATGATGATAATGACGATATATACATACACACACATACATATATATATATATATATATATATATATATATATATATATATATATATACACACATATATATACATATATATATATATATATATATATATATATATATATGTATATGTATATATACACACACGCACACACACCCATATATATATATATATATATATATATATATATATATATATATATATATATATATATGTATATTATATATATATATATATACTGTATATATATATATATATATATATATATATATATATATATATATATATATATATACATACGTAAAAACAAATATGACTGGACTAGATGACCGCCAGGGGTACTCAAGGAAGAGCAAATAAACCTTCTTTGTGGGAGATACTTCGATTCGTAAGGTCTCTCTCTCTCTCTCTCTCTCTCTCTCTCTCTCTCTCTCTCTCTCTCTCTCTCTCTCTCTCTCTCTCTCTCTCTCGCCTAGAATGAAATAGTACAGAGAGAGAGAGAGAGAGAGAGAGAGAGAGAGAGAGAGAGAGAGAGAGAGAGAGAGAGAGAGAGAGATGCCTATCACCAGGTAATGTAAAATTTGTGCATTTAAACATATTATATACGAGACTGTTGACTATTTTTAATCGTATTGAATATTGAAATTCTAACAATACCATGACTTTGTATTACACATATTCTAAAATCTGTAGGAATAAGTCCTTTACTCTCATTAGTATTTGGGTTTATACATTGTAAAGTCTTTTTAAAGCTTTATTTTTGCATTTATATACACAGCACTTTTCTTATAAAAAGACCAAGACACAGAGAGAGAAAGAGCGCTCAAACCAAACTCAGTTTTTACAAGAGAAGTAAGTTTTCCTTGAAAGTAGCCTGGTTTAAGAAAGGAATTCTATAATCTATAATAGAATGAGAAAAATGCCCAAAGTAATACCAAAAGATAAGCATGCAGTCGCTTTCTTGAAACGTTCTTGACAACTTCTTGAAAAAAAAAAAAACTGACACAAAACTTTACAGCGAAATAAAACTTACATGGCATAAGATTCTTTGTACTGTAACTGATCATTTCAAATCTGATAACTCGCTCTGTTGTCTTGTTTTTAAACGTTGAGATTATTAATCATTAACATATTGGATCCAGCGATTGCAAAAAAAAATATATACCGTACAAAAATTGCACAGCTACCTGTTCCGGAGAACCGGAGGTACAGTGACGTGAATGTAAAAGGAACAAAGTAGAGTGAGGAAAATTATTAAAAAGCCTACTTATTCTAGTATATCAGAAATTCTTTTCATAGCATTATCATTATGGAGTAAAGCCTTGATTTTTTTTAAATGAATTTACCCATACAAAAGCTGCACGAAAGATTCTACAATAGAAAATCAATCTACATGTGTATTTAATTAGAATAGTTAATATTACATGTTTAAAACACATGACATAATATGTCATGTTAGATGAAGGAGCTAGCCTTGGGACTTGCTGTAGTCATTCAAATCATAAACAGGACATACAATGCAAACCTCGACAATGTGACATTCTTCTTACGTCAACACATTGTCTCAGCATGTGAAAGTTTGTGACGTCACCGGATGCAGGTGTCTTCCGAGTTTGTGACGAGTCTAATATAAACTAAGCATACGATATCTGTGATATCGATAAGTTAGTCAGTTCATATCTATACTTCACCAGAATTGGTCATCTGACCAACCCAGCTTCCTCCAGTGATGGAGATGTTTAACTCTGTTGTTTTTATAGAATAAATACTTTAAAGCTAATAAGATGTATTCTGTTATCCATTTACATACATCTGAAACAACACATACTCAATGTGTGCTTATAACAGTAGCACACCAATAAATGGTGGCAGCGGTTAAACTCTAAGAATTAGAGAAAAATCTTCAAGACTTCAAAATAAAAGCTGTAAAACCAGAGAAAGATCTTCAAGACTTTAAAATAAAAGCTGTAAAACCAGAGAAAGATCTTCAAGACATCAAAATAAAAGCTGTAAAACCTGAGAAAGATCTTCAAGAACTCAACATTATCTACATGAATCTACAATTTTGACTAAATATTAAAGTCCAACGGAACAGTTAACATTAACAAATGTTATGAATACCACTTGAATCTTCAATCAACATCCTAGGAAACCCAAGGACTGGCGTTCAACAATTGCAAAACATACCCAGGAAGCACTACATTCAACAAGAAACTCGAACGATACATTGCTAACAAAACATCAAGAGAGAGAGAGAGAGAGAGAGGACGTGTCGACATCACGCAGATCCATATATAAGCTAAGTACAGATTTTTTGAATTCATTCCAGTTTGGGTAGTGAAGTGTAGTTATCACGAGTCGTTAGTCGATTATTACTGGGGTGAGTGAATTGCTAATCTTTGTTAAAGGAAACTCCGAATTCTCATTTAGAATTTCTCTTTCTTTGTGCTAATTCCTTTTTCTTTCAGAAATTCTCGGGGAATGTTATGGGATTAGTGACATTGTTTGGGGAATTTTGTTATACATATGCGTTTACGCAGTGGGCGTCTGTACTCATATAGATATTTTGATAGAATTGCAAGGGGTCGAAGAGATAGGAAAAAAAATACAGCAGTCATGACTCCTCCTGTGAGTCCTTCCCCTGGACCTAGTGGTGTAGGCCAGACTAATCCTCCTCCAATTGTGACGCTTGTAAATGCCAGGTCAGCAATCCTTCCTTTTCAGGGTCGAGTCAACGGGTTCTTGCCACAAAATGTGGAGTCATGGATTTCATCCGTCGATGCCCATTTAAATGCCAAACAAATCGTAGACCCTTTTGTACAATTACAGGAAGCTAAAAGTTTTATAGATTTTTCTAAGGGGGATGCGAGTGCGTATTTAAGAGGTGTTTGATTTCAAGAAGCAGTTACTTGGGATGATTTCAAAGTTAGGTTACGCGCGATCTATGGGGGTGAGGAAGCCTTGGATGTAGTATTAACGTTACGAAATACACTTAATCAAGCCACTATGAATCGGCTTAATGTTATTGAGAGAGCAGCTCTCATAGCTGATAGGCTTAATGAATATCAGGACATTTTAGGTCATTCCACTTGGGTTACTAACGATAACATCTCCGTGAAAGATTTTTTGCGATTAATGTAATTGACTTGCATGACACTTATGTTGCCTGAAGCTTTAGTACGGTGTTTTGATAAGAAGTTAACGCCTGCAAGTACGGAATTGGATGTCTACAAACAGATAAAGAAACACATGTCCAAGTGTCCAGATCTCGATCCCATGTTAACTCAAGTTTTTGCAAAGAATGAAACAAAACCACAAACAGTGAACGTAGTTAGCAGTCCAGTAGCGGGAATGACGTGTTATAACTGCAAACGTCAACGTCACATAAGCGCAGACTGCAGAACGAAATTTTGCTCAATTCACAACACTGCAACGCATTCATATAGTCAATGTTACTCGCGTAAGACACAACAATATCCCAGAAATACACAGTCAATTCCACAGTCAGTTCCATATGGAAATAAAAAGAAAAATCCTCATTTTAACAATAAGAAGAAACAACCAAATGTCAATGCAGTTCAGAGTCCAAAACAAACAAACACTTCTTCAAATATCGCTGAGCCTGGGCCGTCAAACCAGACCTCGCAAGGTCAGACTAATTTTCAGAATGTGCAGAGCAAAGCAAATACCACATAGTTAACTCTAGAGGGGAAGAGAGTGATGTTGGGTCAAGGTCATTCATGTCAACATCAATAGTATTGAATAATCAATTTAACATTTTATCAGATAATTGTGAGACAATAGATTTTCCTATGGAACACACGGCCGAATTAAGTAAAACAGTGCATGCTCCCGTAGATTTGCAACGAATTCATACAATAATAAGCCAAAATGAGTTACGGCCAACCTTATATGCTGTAAATTTAGAACACAAATCCTTTACGTTATTTTTTGACTCTGGTAGTCCACGTAATATTATGGATTTGAAGACACATCATTTGTTGTTTTCGAACTTTCCGATTGAAAAATCAGGAATTAGACTTTCAGGTATAGGAAATAATGAATTAAATGTCATAGGCATAACTCATGTTCAGTTCAGAGTCGGTAATCGCACGTTTGCCGATACATTTGTTGTTGTAAAAAACATTAATATGTATCCAGCTGTAATTATAGGATACCTATCTATGGGAAATCAAAACATTATCTTAGCTCCTGCCAAGCACGGCGTGTATATCAAAGGGAAATTCTATAAGTCTTCTAATACCTTAAAATCAGTTTTGGATAAAAAGGAGACGACAAATGTAACCGTAACGTACGTTGAAGAACCAATAACTTGTCTCACTAATAAAGAAATAATATACGCGACCCAGCAGAATTCTCGTTCACCCGTAATATCATCTTGCACACAATCTATCGAACCAAACATACCTTCGAATTTGATAGTGCAAATAAAGAAAACACTACCGGGATCTGAAATATTAATCCTTTCCGATACTTTGAAAACTAATGGATTGTCTGTCACACAAGCTATTTATACAGTAGGCTCACATCAGCAATGTAATATCGAAGTCTGTAATCATTTAAATAACACTTTAGTAATTCACAAAAATCAACATATCTTGGATGTAGAAGTTTATTAACATCGTATTCTTACCGTTGCTGAAATCAATCACTCTCAATCAGTTGCGGATGAATCCCTTTTGCGATCTATTAAAAATAAAATCAGTAAGGACATTCAAGACGAAGAAATTCAGCAGAAAATTTTTGAACTTTTAACTAAATATCAAGATGTCTTTTCCACTACGGATGGATCCTTAGGAAAAACACATGTGATCGAGCATCAAAAAAGGTTAAAGGACAAGCAGAATATTATATATGTACCCTCGTACAGACTCCCTATGAAATTCCAGAATGAAATAAATGATGAAGTAGGTAAAATGTTAGAGGAAGGAGTCATTAGAAAATCAAACAGCCCTTATAATTTTCCTTTATTAGTTGTACCGAAAAAAGATCGAACATGGCGTATCTGCGTCGACTTTCGTCGTCTAAACCAGGAAACGATCCCTGATCGATTCCCAGTGCCATGTACTGACGATATTTTGTCTTTGTTAGGTCAGAATAAATATTTTACCAGTTTGGACTTACTTAAAGGCTTTCACCAGATATCATTAGAAGAAGATAGTATCCCATACACAGCCTTCAGCACAGCCAGGGGACATTATGAATTTTTACGGATGCCTTTTGGTTTACGTTGTGCTCCTATAACATTTACAAGAATGATTGACATAGTGTTTGGAGACTTGTTAGGGGATATATTGCATGCCTATATGGATGATCTTGTAATCTTTTCCAACACCTTAGAAGAACATCTACGTGAGTTAGAACTAGTACTACAGAGATTAAGACAACATAACTTAAGGGTAAAGATTAGTAAGTGTGAATTTTTCAAAACATAATTAATATATTTAGGTTTCATGGTGTCAAGCCAAGGTCTTAAAGTAGTCCATGATAAGGTGTCGGCTATACGTAATTTTCCCATACCTACTAATGTCAAGGGAATACAGCAATTTCTGGGTTGTAGTGGATATTACAGGCGTTTTATACGCAACTATTCAATAATAGCCACTCCTTTAACTGATCTTACGAAGAAGGGCGTAGATTTCATATGGTCTGAGCAACATCAACAGGCGTTTAATACTTTGAAAGATGAACTGTGTAGTTCTCCTATCTTAAAATTTCCTGACTTCGGTAAGGAATTCTTCATTGCAACACACGCCTCAGACTTAGGAGTAGGAGGGGTATTGCTTCAGCAATATGATAAACAATTTTTCCCGATAGCTTTCTATTCTCGAAAATTGAGAACTTCCGAAAGTAAGTCTGCAGTAATAGACAAGGAAGGGCTAGCTATTGTTAATTCGCTAGTGCATTTTAAGTTCATAATTTACGGTTATCCCGTTAAGGTTCTTACTGACCATAAACCACTAACAGAGTTCTTTAAAGGCTTCAACCACAGCCCCAAACGAACTCGGTGGCATTTGATCATTCAAGATTTTGGCGCAAGAATCGGGTATTTACCTGGGAAAGCAAATATCATTGCGGATGCATTATCACGCAACCCTGTGTCATCTTGTACGGAGCCTTTAGCTGAATTAATAGATATATCAACATCCATGCCTATTGTAAAAACAATATCTGAACAAGAAGATTTAGGCTGGAGCCCTGAATTGTTACAGACTGAGCAAAGAAAAGATCAGAAAATAGAAACAATTATAAATGCTTTGAAAGGCAATCATAAAGAAAAGGAATATATAAAGTATAAGCAGCAGAATTATATAATCAAAGATAATATTCTGTGTAGGACTGTGACAAGGAAAACCCGCAATACACCACACGTAACTAACGACGTGTAGTAGTACCAATCTCACTTATTTCCACTGTCCTGAATTGGTTGCATTCAAATCCATTACATGAACACCCTGGGTTCTCATTAATGTCACAGAAAGCCAAATCATTGTTTTATTGGCATACAATGCTTACAGATATAAAAGGACACATAGCTAATTGTCGCACATGTCAGGAAAACAAAGGGCATACGAAAACACCTGTCAGCCTAGGAGCTTATCCTGTGCCCAATCAACCCTTTGAAAAAATACATTTAGATTTGTTAACAGGATTTTGCGAGTCAGACAGAGGAAATAAGCACCTCTTAGTAATTATAGATGCTTTAACTCGATATACAGAACTAATAGCGCTTAAAACTAAAACTGCGATTGAATGCGCTAGGAAGTTTTACGAGTGTTACATTTGTAAACATGGAATTCCACACATGATAATCTCAGACTCGGGTGGTGAATTTAATAATCACTTTCTTACCTCATTGTGTGAATTCCTCAACATAAAGAAAATAAATACCATGATATATCACCCAGAGTCGAATGGGCTAGTGGAAAGAGCAAATAGGAAGATATTAAATATATTGAGGGTAACACTAGGGGGATCAGACCCCAACTGGGATATTGCAATACCGGCGGCACTGAGTACTCTGAATCATTCATATCATATATCAATTAAAATGTCACCGCATGAAGCATTGTATGGTACCCCAGTTAGAACGCCTTTCCATGTATTAACGCCTACAACTAATCTATCAAATCCTTTAAAAGAATGTATAAATGCAAGTATAAGTCGATATGATATCCTTCGAAAGAATTTACAAGAATCACAAATCATAATGAAAAGGAATCATGATAAAACAGCGAAACCAACTAAAACATATACCGTGGGTGATAACATATATATTTAAATCAATGTACGAAAAGGGCTCAATAATAAACTAACACCTAAGTTTGAAGGCCCATTTAACATTTTGGAAACATTAACGGCCAATAGGTTTAGAGTTCAAAACGTATCCCAACCCACGGATGAGAGAATAGTACCATTGGCGCACATAAGAAATTAAAAAGAAAAGAGAGGAAAAGAAGTGAGGGAAAATTTTTTTTTATTTTATGTGATTAAAAGTTTTCTTTTTAATACAGGAGTAATTACATATATTTTTTCTCGTTACAGGTTTCCAGGATGAATTTTTTGTTGTTGGGAGTGATATTGTTCGCTCAGACATTTTTCTCGTGTGGGATGAGCTCTAAAATTAAAAATATATATTTTAAATATGGCAATATTGGTTGAAAGACAAGAAGACATTTTTATTACATCAACCAACGTAATTGTAGAAGTGAATATGCAAGCTATTTTTCTTCAAGAGAATGATGTCATTAGCTTAAGAACCGCCATTTCAAGGTTTTCTGCATCATTGGATGAGTTGCATAGAAGACATTTTCATTTGACTACAGAGAGTTTGCTTGGATCAACATTAAAAGTTGCAGAGATGCTATCTGATGACTTGAAAAATAAGACTGGCGAGACAGGATCTTTGGCTTATGACCTTTTGATGTGGACTGTAGGACACGAACATAAAGAAAGACGGAATCCGTTTATTTATGCTGCATTAAGCATCTTTGGGTCTGTTGAAAGTTTAGGTTTAGGAATTTCCAATCGTCTTAAAATTAGTAATCAAAATAAGAAAATTGAGTTCTTGACTCATAAAGATGAATTGATTATGTCAGAACTAAGGAATCAGTTAGCTTCAATCAATAAAATTATGGATTTAGTAAATGAACATTCAAATAATATCGTTCAAATTATGGAAGTACAGGATTTGTTGGCAACATTAACGTATTATGATTCAAAGATAGATCACATACATAACAGAATTGCACATTTCATTGAGAAATCCAAGGATTATGTAGAAGCTATCACGTTAGCAACTAAAGGTGTATTGTCGCCCCATTTGTTGCCTATAAGTTACTTAAAGTTAATTCTGGAGAACGGAAGGGATAAACTAGGCTATGTTCCTTTGTTAGACGAACATAGGTTAGAATTTTATTACAGTCTAATTACAGTAAATGTAGATAATAACAAGATTATGATTACAATTCCCTTTGATTCTTCTGATGCCTGGCAATCTTACAGGATATCACCATTTCCGACTTTCATGACGAATCACTCAAATCCAGTAATATCCAGTTTGACAGGACACGTATTGATTTCCCCAGACAAGGAAACATATACGGTCATTAAAGACTTAAATCAATTAACTCACTGTTCAGACGCAATGGATAAAAAAATATGTACAGCTGACTCATTTGAATTCCATAAAAACTTAATGGATTCATGCGAGTTAGGTATAGTGCTAGACGGTGCTCTCTCCCATACAAGTGAAAATTGTGTGGATAAGCTTTATCCCTTTGACAATAATGAGTTCAATTGCAGACTGAACAATGGCTCGTGGATACGATACGACAAGGACGGCTTCAATGTATCATGCCCTGACGGATCCACGTCCTTCACCCACATCTTCGTCGCAGCAGATGGTTGTGTCGGGACTTCCCCGAATTCCATGGTGACTGGTCTACGGACACTCATCAGAGAACGAGCCTACTTCGCGAACTTCACGTGGACCTCTACAATGCCAGCACTTCCTCTCCCGTACAACAAACATGTGGCAAAGCGGTTGATGAAACTTACCGAAAGGGACCACCTGTCACCGACTTATAAGGAAATCCTTCACCACATACTACTAGCAGGATTGCCGTTTACGGTGGTGATATTTATCGCCGTGAACATCCTTGTTTGGCGTAGGTTACGGCACAGCATGCAGCTACAAAGGAACGATTCGCCTAGTCCCGACAATACTCCATACTTGATTCAATTCAAAGCCGTTTGAGTGGCCACCTCATTCGCTAAAGGAGTAAATTGTCGGGAAGTGCTTGTAAGAAAAGCTGTTAGTACGCTAGTAATATGTAATTGAAGAAATTTTCTACATTTTGCATTGTTAAAAATACATTTAAAACAACATTTAAAAGAAAAATAAAAAAGGATATAAATAATTTTTTCTCTCGGCATCTAATAAAAATATATAAGCCGGAATGTTAAAAAAGAAAAGAGAAAAAAAAAATATATAACAGAATCTGTGGGCATCTAATAAAATATATCAGCCCTATATATAAATATATATATATATGTACGAAACCGTGGTACGTGTACGTACCAGGAATTCGTGTTTGTGCACTAAAAAATTGAGTATTATGTTTCTGACAGAGGTAACAATTATTCTTTAACAAGTTACCGAATCATATATAAGTCAGTAGTTTTTTTTTTTGGTACCATGTAATCATTTGCTAGCAATGTACCATATATATGATCTTTGTTTTATCATGCATTTTTCTTTTTGCTTTGCTAATATCTTTTTCGTATGCATTATTGTTATTATTTTTTAATGTGCCTATTTGGACATTCGTCCTCGGTTGATTATGGCTAAAGTTAAACAAAGAATAATACATATGTCCAGTCACACCTAGTAACCATGTTTTGGCTTGTTGTTAAATTTTTGTGAAAAAATTGAGATAGCTGGCCGAGCTTATGTAATAATTAGAATAGTTAATATTACATGTTTAAAACACATGACGTAATATGTCATGTTAGATGAAGGAGCTAGCCGTGGGACTTGCTGTAGTCATTCAAATCATAAACAGGACATACAATGCAAACCTCGACAATGTGACATTCTTCTTAAACGTCAACACATTGTCTCAGCGTGTGAAAGTTTGTGACGTCACCGGATGCAGGTGTCTTCCGAGTTTGTGACGAGTCTAATATAAACTAAGCATACGATATCTGTGATATCGATAAGTTAGTCAGTTCATATCTATACTTCACCAGAATTGGTCATCTGACCAACCCAGCTTCCTCCAGTGATGGAGATGTTTAACTCTGTTGTTTTTATAGAATAAATACTTTAAAGCTAATAAGATGTATTCTGTTATCCATTTACATACATCTGAAACAACACATACTCAATGTGTGCTTATAACAGTAGCACACCAATACATGTATCCATCGAATGGACTAGATATCTAATATAGAGCAGCTGAAAATTGTAGACCTTCAGATAAACATAATCCATGTCACCTGCATGATGTTAAAAATCGAAGGATTCAATATCCTTACTTTAAATCATCAGGGGATCATTTGCCAATAGTATATAAACAGCTCTCAATTTTATAGCAGATAACTCAATTTCCTTTTCTAGTATCATGTATTTGTCTGTTTGTGAGACAGTTCGTCAATATATTTGTCAATAATTATGCACATCCATTAACAATGCCATTAAAAGTTTGATTTAAGCAATAAGCAAATCAACTTTTACAGTCGAATATAACTATGAGATTCTTTGTAACTGATATTTTCGAAATTCATAAATCGTTTGATTTTCTTGCTTTAAAAAACTCTAAAGGTCTTTTATCATGAATCCAGCGTTTGCATATTACGATAGACAAAAATTGTACTGCTTTCAGTTTCGGAGAACTGGGAGATTCAGTTTCATACAGATAATATGAAAAAAAAAGAAAAAAAAAAGAGATTAACAGAGGATGGAAAAGCTCGACTATTGTACAATATTAAACATACCCTGGTCAAAGGACTAATTGGAGTAAAGCCTTTATCCGTACAAAGGCTAGATGCTGGGATCTATAAAAAAAAAAAAAAAAAAAAAAAAAAAACTGTCCAAATGGAATCGAATTCGTCATTACTGCTGATTAGCTTATTCAGATATTTATTCTAAAACAACTATAAAAAAGTATGCCTTCTTCAGACACCACTAATCTACATCAGGTGTACAATGTTCAGGATCTGACACTGAACTATTATCTATAATTCGCCACAATAGTTTATTCCCCGTCATATCTAATATATAGATATCTTCTTTTTATACATATGAATGTTCAGAAATTAAGCATTTCATCGCTGTTTGTGCTCAAAAAACAATTTATATATGATGAAAATTTTGAATCAGCAGATCATATTTATCATATGAAATCCCCCAATGACGATATGACACTTTGCGTTTCACTAATTGGTTACATAATATTTTGGATTACGTCTCGATCGCATGATTGCATCGGTATTCATTAGACTATATTTTGTCTAAGTTCTACTTTCATCTTAAAAATCAACATGTTTTATCATACTTGGCAGTCAATATAGCCAATTGATATGGAACTATGAGATGTGATAATTATGTAGAACTAACTGCATGAATTTTGTCGATGAAAGTTTAAATGTGTACGAGAATGTCCATAATGACTTAAATCTTTACTGAGATTTGTAACAGTCATGTCTATTATTATATAATTTCATTTTCGGATGCTACAATGAACAGAAATCTACCTGCTAAAGTCTAGGAAGTTTTAAAACACGAAAATACTGATAAAAACGGCTGTTGTCCAAATGCAGTTTAATATATCTAGAAATTACAACGTAAAATTGGGTTGCCGACTCTCTACATGAGTTTTTGATAACTGTACTGTCAGAAATGACATCAGAAATTTAAGAAAAAATAATAATGCGTAAATAATTTATAAAATTATTATCTATGGCATAAGCAGCCTGATAAAATTATATCTAATTTTAAATTCACTTAAGTAACCTTCTCATTATCATTATTATCCTTAATAGTGGACCTGTACCTGATACAATGGATGTAAACAAGTTGGCAGGAACAATATCTTAAAACCATCGAGACGTTATAATAAATGGACCACTAGTGAAAAACGCCAACTTATCAATTCGATACCCGAATTATACAGCTAACTGAATAATGTTTACTTTAGTGTATTATTCTTTTTTAAAATCATATCTAAGGATAAAATTCTAGCAAAAATAGGGCAATCCTTATTCCATAAATATGTTTAGTTTCTTTTTCTTTTTATTAGACACACCCCAACTCACTCGTACCTCCTTAAACCATATTATGAGCATCGTACTTCTACGGAAATTCCATTAAACAAAATTTCTTGTTCCATCTCGATATTTCTTTGCTCGATAACAGAAATCATGTTACATAACAGGAGATATTTGGTGAGTTTCTGTGTTTCTGTAATTGAAGCCTAAATGTTTTGCGTTTGTGAGAGTATATATATATATATATATATATATATATATATATATATATATATATATATATATATATATATATATATATATATATATATATATATATATATATATATATATATATATATGTGTGTGTGTGTATATATCTATATATATGTATTATATATACGTATATACATATATATATATATATGTATATATATATATATATATATATATATATATATATATATATATATATATATATATATATATATATTTATATAGTTAAACTATATGAAACATTCATGGAAAAATTATCATGAATATTTTTCTTCAGAAAATTGTATGACATATATGAATCGATTTTTTAAGCAGGGATGAGATCAACAATTCTGTTTCCAAATGAAATATGGATATTCAGTCACAATGTGATGCAAACATTAACTGGCCATGAAGTCATCAATAACTGGGAGGGACTTGGCTCCTTTAACGTTTCCATAAATCATTTTTTCTTCTACAATTAAGACTTAGCTTAAAAGTTTTAAAATTTATTGTAAACATAGACTACAGTATACTTAGACAATTAAAGATTTTAGACCATGTTATTTAAAAAAAAATCTGAACTCGATGTCAAATGTCAAATAAGTCCAGAGTTCGTTTTTCCTACTGCGATTTGAACTTTGTTTGTGGTGTGAGATCCATATTTGAATCTGTGATGATAGCAGAAGAGGCATTATTACGGAAAGAGCTCCTGAATGCTTAATTTTATTTAGAGATAACACATGTATTCATAGGCACTCAAGAGGTGACACAAGGGTGAAAATTGCATGTGCATATTTAACGGGTCTTGTCAGTAAGCTTGATATTGTAATAAAAATTGCCAATATAATAAAAATAGGTTGCTACTTCAACGGCTTTTGACGTGGAGTCAGATTGCAGTTGCAGTGTAGAAGAAAAAGTAGATAAGGTGGCTCCACCCTCAAGCAGACATGCATGTGAAAGAGGGTGACCTGCCTTGGAAAGTCGTATTGTTGGCTGTTCATCTTGCCACAGATACACAGGTTTTAGGCAGTCAATAGTGATCCAATCCTCTTTAACAGAAAACCTAAGGAGGGAAGACTTAGGAGCACAACGGATGATAAGGAACAGGCCAGTATGTGATGGCGTAAGTGGTTGCTTGCATGCGTTGGTGAGCATGAAACGTGTGTTGTGGCATGTAGGCTTTTTGGTATGAGATGTTTTGCTGGGGGATGGTGTCTGATGGCATACGGTATATTTCCCCACATGTTGTAGGCGCTGGAGATCATCAGAGTAAATAGCAGGAACTACGAACGGATTGCCTACTACCATTTCTGCAGCTGAAATATATATGGTGGCCTTGGTGGTGGCCCTCAGTCCAAGGAAGCCCAAGAAAGTTATGGAAACCAGCTGTTTTGAGGGTACGAGGGGAAATGTTCAACAATTCCCTTGGTTGCAGGATTGTAAGTGGAAGTCTGATATAGGGAGATGTCGTGGACATGCCCTAATAATTCCTACAATTGAGAGGTGAAAGTGGTACTCCTATCGGAAGTAATGTGCTCTGGGATACCAAGTTTCAGAAAGTATGGCAGCAGTACATGAGGCGGATGTTGTATCATGCATGAGAATGGGTTCAGGCCAGTGAGCAGGGTGATCGATGTCTATGTGAAGGTAGCGGTGTCCTCGTGATGTGGGTAGAAGGCGGCCAACCATGTCAACGTTAATGTGGGAAAAACGACATTGCGGTTGATGAAAAAGGACAATGCACGAATCCGTGTCGATACACTTTTGAATACAGACATGGAATACAAACACGGACCCAATCCTTGGCATCTTTAGTAATGCCTTTTAGCACAAAGAAGCAGGTATCCAGAACATGGTGTACAAATATTGACATCACAGAAGAGGGTGGTGTTGGAGCCACTGAGGATGAGGCATGTAAGATGTTCTGCAGGCATGGCATGCAGCTTCCTTTGGGCTTCTTCCAAGACCTTGTAATCCTTTCCCAAGTGGAGATTGGCCAACGTATTTCTGGAAAAGGAATCGGCAACAGAAAATGTCGGTGTTGACAGATGGGCCAGTGTTTGGGCTGTCAAGTGAAGACCCCCACTAGAAATTATGTTATTTGCAAATAAAAAAGTCTGTGCCCTCTAGAAAGTGGCGGAAGTGATGGATAGCCAAATACACTGCCAGTATTTCGCAGTTAAAGGTAAAGTAGCTGGATCCCTCCTTGGCAAGTTTTGTCCTCAAGAAGGCAAATGACCAAGGCAATCCATAAATCATTTGTTTGGGTACCACCCCTAGAGCAACATCACTGGCATCGGCGGATAGTAGGCAGGGTACAGTTGGTACAGGAAAGGAGAGAACAATAACAGTTTATAGGGCTTTCTATGCGGTGAAGAAGGCCACTTCATGAAGGGGGGGGGGGGGCAAACTTCGGGATTTTTGACTTGCCCTTGAGAGAGTCTTAAAGGGGGGCAAGAGTGACAGCGATGGTTGGCAAAACTGGTGATTATAGTTCACTATGCCCAAGAATTCCTGCAGTGCTTTGATGGTCAAGGGCGTGGGGAACTTCTGTACTGCCAAAATCTTCTCAAGGAATGGGTGAACATCCTCAGGAGTGATGTGATGATCCAAGAACACCACTTCCTTAGCACCTAAGGGACACTTGTCGTACCTGATTACAAGGCTATTCTGCTGCAGGCAGTTAAGGACGATGTGTAAGTGAAGTGGGATGTCCTCTTTGATGAGAGAATATTATATTAGTATGCCATCTACGTAACACATGTAGAAGACTGGGTCCCTTAAGATGCTCTCCATGAGTTGTTGAAATGTGGACCCTACATTATGATAGCCAAAGCAAAGGAGTGACTGAAAGTATATGCGGTGAAGGAGGTAGTGATGACAGTCCTGGGGATGTTTTCTGGGTTCATTGCCACCTAGTAATACCTCTTCAGGATATCGAGGGTCAAAAATAATTTAGCACTGTTAAGGTTGGTGGTGATATCGGCGATGTTGGGAAGAAATAGTGGACTGGCTCCATCTGCATATCAAGATCCCTGTAATTGTCACATGGGAATAGGAATCCATCTTTCTTCAAGATGACGTGAAGGGTCGACAACCAATTTCTTCCATTTCAGAGAATGTGTTTTTAGCAGCTGCCAAACAAATGATCTGTCTGGTGCATAATGTCTGAATCTTGCAAATACTGTGGGCACCGTTGTGTTGATATGAATATAGATACCGTGCTTGGAGGGAAACCTGAGCATATGTCATAGTTCTGGTGGAAGACGTCAGAATATAAAGTGAGGAGGTGGGCATAGGCATCCATGGGCAAGCTAATGTGGATAGCAAGCTCGAAGGGAGCAGGTGATAAAAGTATGGACAAGTAGGAGCTGGTTTTGACTAAGTGCTGATGTGCAACATCACCAGGAGATGGAAATGGCCGAGGAAATCTACATTATGAGAGGTAGCATAATGTTGGCGGCGATGATATTCCACCAGTATGGGAGGCCCAAAACGGAAGTGTCAGGTCTCGTAACTGTGAAAGTGAATACCTGATCGGGTGGTAGCCAACAGGGAAGTATCCTTACGAAGGAACGACAGGTACCAAAATCTATCGGAAAATGTATATTTGATCCTGAATCATGCAAAAAGAAAAGAATATATAATGGAGATGCCACCACCAAAGGCACAGGCCTACTTAACACATTCTTTTGGCCATTGACATCCAGTAGCACATTTCTTAGCAGCAACCCTGAATCTAGAGTGGCAGTAGCGCAATTGAGGGTGAGGGGCATCATCCAGTGGCTATTGAGGGCATTGGTTGGCGTGTGGATAGCTTCATCACAACTTTAAACTTTAAGCTGTTGACAACAGGAAGAGCGACTCACACAGGTTTCAATAGGCGTTGTACCCATACAGCATGAAGTACGTTCACTTCATAAGGAGAACCATCAACTGTAGGCTGAAGGCAAGCAATATTGATAATTTCTCTGGGTGTCATTGACACCTTTTGATCCCCCATCAGTTGTTGAGAGAGCTGAAAAATCTTGGCTACACAGACGACTAGTGACTGTGAGTATTGCTCTAGAAGGTATGATTTGGGGGCATCACAAAGCCAATCGGAGATTTCCGAGATGTCATCGGGGATTGCAGCGAGGACAAAGTATGCTTTGCTGCTTGACGGACTTACACGCTTGATCTGGAACTGAAACTCGGTGTGCTGAAACAAAGCAAACGCATCTTTGCTGTCAAAGGGTGGGAGCATCACTGTAACAGGGTCAGAAAAGGGCATCATCGGAGGACACTGCAAACAAAGCTGTGAGTTGGGAGGTAGAAAGGGTGTTTGAGGCACTTCGTTGTGATGGGAGTAGAGGAAGCATTAATATCAAACAGCTCCCAAACTAACGTTATTTAGAGACACAACACAGGTATTTAAAGACCCCAAAAGGTCATATAAGGGTGACAATTGCAAGTGTATATTCAACGGTTTTTGTAATTAAAGTTGACACTGGCATAAAAATAAACGATATAATAACCAAACGATAATAGATTTTAAATTAGCTTATTACCTTTACATTGTAGTGAAGAAGAAACCGTAGATATGGCATAATTTTTCATTTTCACATGCATTGCTTACTATGCTAGTATTACGTATCTCTGGTTGAAATTCTTAGTCCAGATTTACTACCTTAGGCGCGGTTGTTGGATCTCCATCTCTGATAGATGGTCTCACTTTTGATCGATTAGGATTAACATATTGGAATCGAGAGTCAAATAAATATATCTGACAGATGAACTGGCTTTTTTCTTCAACGGTCTTCATATTAGATTCTGAGGCTTCGTGGTGAAGTTGGAGCTTCTATCAAGAGCCCATGCTTAGTTGCCAATCGATTAAAAGGTAGCTTTAACTTTCTTTCATGATTAGGATCACTGAGCAGTTATAGTGTTATGAATAAACGGAGGTGGGAAAAGCTAGTAATGCACGGGCCCCTTTTATTATGGATTCTAAAACCGGCCGTTAAAAATCCATTACGGTTTAGCCCCTTCATATTTCTCGTCGTTTGGTTGTATCCCTATGAAATACGATATTATGAATATAAAGAGAGAATACTGGAATTATAAAAAAAAAAATCATTTTAAATTTTTTTACAATAGAGGCATGTTCTTTACATTTAATTAAAAAAATATTTTGCCTAAAAAGTATTAAGTTTTGTTTTATTTCCTTTCTCAAATCCTACAAAGGCTTAAGTGCCATCAATGCCCAACTGTTCATTTCATTTATAGGTGGTCAATCCTCTAAGATATGTTTGCTTTTCCTTTTGAAATTTCTTTAACTTTAAATAAGATACAGTTAATAATTTGCCGTTAAAAAAACGGTAAATGCCATTCAACATTTATTCTATGATTTTTACCGTTTTAAAAACGGATATATTGACGTGAAGGAGTGATATTAAGGTCACCAACCCAAAAGAAATAATTACAAAGTAAGGTAAAATTACGGTTGCCTGTATTTGACTGAAATACGGATGAGAACAGTATATTTTTACGGAGAATTTCCGATTAAAATTTCAGCCAAGAACATCATAACATCTCTATAGGTCAAAGACTTGCATAGGGTTCGCAAGCAGTAGTTAAGCTGCCGGTGGTATATACATTACATTAAGAATGCAAGCATGTTTTAAGCAGCGATTACCAAATGAATGAGACTTAGCTTTCAATTTTAAAGTCCAAATTATGAAAATAAATACTACCAGTATCTCTCATTCAAAATCCCTTATACATAACTATTCACATTTTCAAAGCGAAATGAAATTTCCACTTCTGATTTCTTCAGTTATTCACAAGCCTGTATAATGCATACAGCAACAGGTGCAATCTTGCAGCGCCTCCCAAACCCACAACAAAAGTTTATGAGACTCATCAAGGCAAATGTCAGTTTCATGAAATGCATCGAGGTCTTCATACGTCCTTCGTGTGAGATATTCGCTTGTGAAAAGGGAGAGAAGTCATTAGGGACTTCATGGCATTAAAACTGACATTAGGGACGTCACGTCATTAAAGCTGGAAAACGAAAATATGAGTATATTGCATTGCCTAGCGTATACATATTTCCAGGCTAAATACATACATACATACATACATACATAAATACATACATTCATGTATATTATATATATATATATATATATATATATATATATATATATATATATATATATATATATATATATATACATATATATATATATATATCTGAATTTTTGGGAAATATTACGAAGGTAACTAAAAAAAATAAATTCAATGTAAATGCCAGTATAATGAAATGACTCCATTGTTAAAGAAAAATAACCCGTATGAAGGTCAGTTATTGGTATTTATTAGGAATTCTCCCTTATATATATATATATATATATATATATATATATATATATATATATATATATATATATATATATATATATATATACATAAAGGTAGCACAGGTATTCCTCTTCCAGTTTATCATTTGGCTCGAGCACCTGTATTAGTTTCCCTTTGTGAGCGTACAATAGCAAATATGGATGCAATTTGTCGGAGAAGGGCCCCAAGGCTTGTCTTAGCGATCAATGTTTTGCTGATATGATCTTAGTCGTCCAATCCCTCTTTTATTTAACACTTCCTTTGTCTCCATGCACGAATTGACAAAGTATAGAAGACTGATTCTATTCTAGACTGTTTTAGTTTTGTACCGTCTGTGTAAACGAGTGTGTTTCAGTATTAACAATAACATAGATTGTACCCTTATGAGTAGCCATTTTTAGGTATTCATTTAACAGTAATTAAAAACTCCGATAACTACTGAACACATAAAATAAATCTGATTAACATGCGTCATCAATGGGCTTTTAAATACAATTTTAGATTATAAAGATACTTAATGGACACCCAGAATAATATATATATATATATATATATATATATATATATATATATATATATATAAATATGTATATATATATATATATATATACACACATGTTTACATTCCTTTCCGGTCACGCTAGGCTCTCCCAGTCCCTCGGGTAGGGGAGAGTGGCCATCCCCTGGTGAGAGGAGAATGCGTGTATATATATATTTAAATATTAAGGCGTCATTTACGATGGGTCGCTTACACACACACACAGAAATATTATATATGTATATATATATATATATATATATATATATATATATATATATATGTGTGTGTGTGTGTGTGTGGTGTATATCCATATATATTTATAAATATATATGTGTGTGTTTGTGTGTGTGCGTGTGTAATATTCTATACATATTTCGGTAGGTAAATAAATAACTACTAAATCAGTGATACAATGACGGAGATAGGTACAATCATCATAAGGAGAAAGTAACTGAACTCGAGATGTATATATATATATATATATATATATATATATATATATATATATATATATATATATATATATATATATATATATATATATATATATATATATATATATATATATATACTGTATATATAATACCCGCATGAGGTGTACTACACCTATGTGTGTAATTGTAGCATGGTAGTACCGTCTAACGACGGCATTTCTCCTATGAAGGCTGAAGACCTGGCCTTGGTATCACATTCGTTACATTCTTATTAAAAAAAAAGAGATTGGTAGTGATTAGCGAATACTAAAGCATGAGAGACATAAAGATATCTTAAGCTATGAAAATAGATATATAACTCATATATATACATATATACTGTATATATATATATATATATATATATATATATATATATATATATATATATATATATATATATATATATATATATATATATATATATGGGTTTGTGCGTGTAAAAACGAAACACTCATGCTTTACACTGACTACACAATATCATACGAGGTTATAAATCTGCGGGAAACTGTCGTTACATTTAACTATCATTGAACACTGGAAAGATATTGTATTACTATATACTGTACATGAAATACTTGTTGTAAACTTTACACAAGCATGCTGGGTTTTCTATGCATTTCTGTCATTCGGTAGGAAATGATTAATATTAAAATGATACAGAGCTTTCAATAGCTTTTTCTATGTTACACTGTGAAGAAAAAGATTTACTATTAAGTATTTTATCAAGTTGATTAAATATATCAACTAAAATGGGCCATCTTTAATTGAAATAAAAAGCAATTTAAGTTAACAAAAATGCTTACCATCCACTTACCAAAAAGTCTAATTTCTCAAAAAAAACTCGTACTACCATTTCACAAAGGGAATGAGTGTCCTTTTGAAAACGATTTGAAAACAAGCTGACATTTCTGAACAATGGTGAAAGTTAATTTAAAAAATGAAAGACCATAAAGACAAACCGTATCAGTCACCAACTAACTACAGATTTAACAAATGATTAACTGAAAAAAAAGTTAAAAGTCTATATTAAGTCTTTTACACGTTACTGTATTCCGAGATTTTACATCAACTCTTTCAAGTACCAAAGAAAATCTAAGCATAACAAAACAAAGTCACCACTAGGAGACTAACACAAACATATAACCAAACAGAAAATAAAGAAAAGGGAGTATCATCTTTCAGAATTTTATACTAATAAACTTCTGCATTATTGATAATCATCATCTCTCCCTACGGCAATTGAAACCTAAGGGCCTCGGTTAGATTTCACCAGTCATCTCTATCTTGAGCTTTAATTCAATACTTCTCCATTCATCATCGTCGACTTCACGCTTCATAGTCCTTAACCATGTAGGCCCGGGTCTTCCAGCTTTTCTAGTGCCTTGTGGAGCCCAGCTGAAAGTTTTGTGAAGTAATCTCTCTTGGGGAGTGCAAAGAGCATGCCCAAACCATCTCCATATATCTACCACTCATTCACGTATGGCGCTCAAATAATCTCTCTTATCGTTTCATTTATAATCCTGTCCTGCAATTTAACTCCCAATATTCTTCTGAGGCCTGTGTTCTCAAATCTACTAAATCTGTTGGAGATTATTTCATTATCATACCATGACTCATGTCCATACAGTGACACAGATCTCACTAAACTGATATAATCTGATTTTATATGTAATTTCTGGCGATTTGATTTCCAAATTTTACTTAACCTAGCTATTGTCTGATTTTTTTTTTTTTTTAACTTTTCATTAAACTCCAGTTCTAAAGACCATGTATTAGAGATCATAGTTCCTAAATATCTAAATGATTTCATCACATTAATTTTTCTCCTTCCCATGATATTTCATCTTCCATTGTATATTCTGTCAATATCATTTCTGTCTCTTCTATTTATCTTGAGCCCAATCTCGTGTGATAGTTCATGCATTCTGGTAAGCAAGTATTCCGAACCCTGTGGTGTTCTGCTAATAAGTACAGCGTCATCAGCATACACTAGGTCAGCTAATTTCCTATTACCAATCCAGTCCAATCAGTCTCCATCATCTCCAACTGTTCTACGCATTACAAAATCCATGAGGAGGATAAGCAACAAAGGTAACAGCATATTCTCTTGGAGCACTCCGCTGTTCATTGGAAATTCATTAGGTAGGACTCCACTAACATTACCTTTGCACTTCCTATGCTCCTGAACAGACTTAATCAAGTTTACATAATTAACAGGTATTCCATAATAACGTAGGAATTTCAACAAAATTGACCGGTGCACGTTATCAATGGCTTTTTCATAGTCCACAAATATCATCAAAAGTGGATTTCTATATTTTACGCATTGTTGTACAACATATATCAAGATGAAAATTTGCCTAGTGCTACTTCTACCTTTTCTTAATCTTGATTGTTCATCTCTAAGCTCTTCATCAATCTTTCTCTCTAGTCTCTTTAGAATAAGTATTATATATATATTTTCATGAAAACTGACGTAAGTATGATGCCTCTGTAATTATTGCAGTCAGTCAGGTCTCCCTTTTTACCCCTTTTTACCAACACTCCTAATTCTCATCCATCAGGTTTTGCTTCTTCACGCTACATTCTAAAAAAATAATCTTGTTAATATTCTGGGGCTCATTCAAGCATAATATATACACAAAATAAAATGTCGTTACTATGTACGATTGTGTGACACACGGTTGGTACATGGCTCCCCCCCTAAAAATGACATACTGTACATGTTAAATTGGGCACCCTGATCTGGAGTGGTAATAGCAAAACTGCGGCTGATGAACGGCAGTGAGTGGCTGTAGAAGTCGTTGGTTCGGGCGCGAGCGAGTGGTGGAGGATGGGTGGCTTTGTTGCCGCTCCAGCTCGTCACGGGGTAGGTGTATGTGTCCTATGGCATTCATAGGCATGTGTGTCCTACGGCATTCATAGGCGTGTGTGTCCTACGGCATTCATGTCAGCTTCGGTTAAAGTTGAATAGGTGTGCTCTTCGTCAGGAGTGGAGGCGTTGATAAATGTCTTGAAGGTCGTGAAGTGGCTGTCCATAAAGGCGTCGGCTTTGGTTATCAAGTCCTCTATGGGTAAACTATCGACATCGGGTATGGCAGCGCGTACAAGTTCGGGTAAACGGCTTACCCAAAGGGCACGAAGTAAGTTTACCTCACAAGGAGAGCCGTCTGCGGCAGGTTGCAGGCGAGTGATACTGGTCATTTCCCCAAGGGTGAGCGAAGCCCTTTGGTCCCCCAACAGTTGTTGAGAGAGCTGAAAAAGCTTTGCTATACGGGTGGCTGGCGACGGCGAGTACTACTGCAGAGGGTATGCTTTGAGGGCATCATAGTAACAGTTAGGGGGGGGGGGGGCCAGGAGGAGCGAGTCACTCCGGGGTCACCAATGTGACGTGCTGAGAGAAGGTTGTGACTCAAAGGCAGGATGAAAGCAACTGAGTAACTTTATTACAGAACACTCGCTTTTATATACAAAGACTCCAGGCAAAAAGGGCATACAAAACATAACAGGCAATTTTATGTTCAAACCGACACCGCACCGGTTAACAGTTTACGGTGAGAAAAACAGACATGTTATTTCAGGTTCTTATCAGTGCGAGGGGAGAGCGAAGATATAAGCATAATATATACACAAAATGAAATGTCGTTACTATGTACGATCGTGTGACACACGGTTGGTACAATAGTATTCATCTCTCCTTTACTCAGGGGAATGATTTGTTGGTGCGTAACAAACTATAATACTCATACTGCACTGCCTTGATTTAAACTTTGCATTTACAGCTCTCCACACAGTTTAAAGCCTTTTCTGCTATTTTATCATCATCATTTCTACCCCTTCTCTTCCAACTCCATCTGTTCTTCCTGAATAGATATATATATATATATATATATATATATATATATATATATATATATATATATATATATATATATATATGCCTTGCCCTAAGGTTTCCTTACCAATCCTCTTACAATGTGTGTTTAATTTACGGCCCAAATATCCAAACTATATTTCATAAATCCATTCTCCACTTGCTGTAACTTATCGATGGGATTCATGGTTCTAACAATCCAATTAGCAATTTTTCTTTAGTATGTTTAAACCATGAGGTTCTTGGCATCCCGTTACGCCAGGGACTGGGGTCCATTTTGTCATTTTTGCTATCCACAGACTAACTAAATCCATGGAGGGTTCATTGGCTAAATTCACCAAAGGATAGCCAGTTCCTTATGATGTGCAGTGCCTATCTGAGGCAAGTGACCCCTTTCGGATCATACTAATTCCAATAAGATCATCCACCAGGCATCAGGATTAGAAGCCGACGAGACCACTTGTCTCTCGCCTTGAACCCAATCAGCCATCCTGGTGCCAGTGACTTCATCGAGATTTAGGGGGGCCATTTCCACCACACCCAAAGTTCTCGTTACTCCTCCAGGTTGCTTCTCCGCTTATATAACCATTGGCAAACATGAATTACTAAGATATACCGCCTAGCACGGTAGCTAAGATGTACCGCCTAGCACGGCAGCTAAGATATACTGCCTATTAGACAAAATTAATCCATAATTTAAAATAAAACTGTATCAAACAAAAACAAAAAGCTCTCTTATACCTTAGAACTGATATGCAAACACAAGTGTCAGAAGTAATATGGATATTACCACATTATTCTCATAGAATGCACATACAAATGACAATATTACTAGGCGCCATGAACAGTGAAATTGTCATGAAGTTCCCAATATCATGACAAACATCAGCTAATAAATTTTAGAAACGTTATGTATTTGAAATTCAGAATCACTTTGTACTTTGGAAGCATTGAATTGGTATGTAGTAGCCCAGTGTACATATAATATATTTGCAAACTCTTGGTTGCTATTTCCAGATCCATACAAAACTCGATCGTTTCCATTTGTGATCAAAGCCATACCGTTCTTGCCAACCCTAATGGGGATATGGGAGATGGCCCGTTATATCTACCTATTGAATGGGCATACTATCGATGGGAGCTTGGGCATTGTGCCATGGCATCTCCTTTGACTATGCCACCCATGATCACCCTTTAATCCTTTAAACAAACAACAATAAGATGCTCAGAATTAGTTGATGACCAAGATCCCGACATTAATGCAATACAAACCGCAAATTGGTGTCCAGAATCTCTCATTGGAATTAATTGCATGTAAGAAACATAGAATCTTTTAACTCCCATCAGACAACACATTTGGTTTAGGATTATAAACTTTCAAGTTAGTATGCATATGTACACCACGGAATTATATAATACCATAACCAATGATTTCACAATCTTTATCCACCACAAGTCTTTCATAATTACCTTCTTTCATCATCAACCACATTTACTGAACAGAAGTACGTATGTGCAACTAAACACTTATCAAAATTAATGTTCATCTAATAACTTCAGAACTTACACACATCTATGGTGTTTAAACTGACAGGCAATCCCTGCGTATTTAAGTGTTAGTTGGCAACCCATTACTTAGAATTACTAAGCAACCATATATTACAAACTGATTAGAACCAAATCACTTTAGAATTTCTATGAACAGACGTCCGTCCACTTTACTATAAATTTATGCACATCATACTTCAAGGTTTATATTTACACATCCTCTTCAGGATTTGTATGCTTCACATATTCCAATTTTAGTATGCTGGACCGATACTATCGACAGAATTACTACAAACCAACGATGCTTTAAACTAGTGCCTTCAAGGACATCACAATATTAATTATCATGTATACATTCTTAATCATGAGGAATGATACACAGTTAGATGCATGAGAATTAGCATGCCCTCACGAATGCAATGGAAATACTGAGAAAATAAAATGTACATTTCTATACCGGAATACTGTAATCACGTGAACATCAAAATAAATTAAGGACGCTTAATCTTGAAAAGACTGATTATTAGCATAATTCCAGAATATATTCAAACTTTTGAGAATGAATGTGAATTATTAAACCCTCCAACATCTACGAAACGAGAAGAAAATTATCCCTTGCCTCGAAATAAATCCTTGTTATGAATCTAACCGGGTACGAGGCTTTCCCTTCTTACTTAACTCCCACATCCACTGTGAGAAAAGAGACAACACAGTTCTTTAGAGGACAAAGAATGACTACTAATCCTGTATGCATTTAAAATGATGTTCAAGATGCGGTTTCTGGAGCAAAGTTGCTACCCATTTTTCGTTTTGTACGGCGTAATGTTGTCATTATTGGATGTTCAAGTATCTAAGGGTACTCGCAATAAATTTAAGTTAATAATAATCATAGCCAATGCAGCGCATATTTTATACACTATTCTTTTTAGACGAGGAAATCAAGATAGAATAAAGATGAAAAAACATCTTCCTTAAACCAATGAACAGAATTTTGTAATACGCACATTGGTTTACAATATCATTGAATTTCCGGAAAAAAAAATGTAGGATTTAAGAATTGTACGGTGAAGAGAGGGGAATGAGAAAGATAGCTACAAATTGTATAGTGGTATTCATTGGAAAGCAGAAATAGCAATTATGCACAATAATGGTCAAGACAGAACTGGGGGGAGAAAAAAAGGATAAAATTTTCATGAAAGATATGTCATGAAAGGGATACATGAGGACATACAAACTATCTCAAAATGTAATTAGTTGCAGTAACAAATGGTGGTCTCGTCGTTTCTTAGATACTATAGCTTAAGTTTAAATTTCTTTTACATGTAAAGTAATAATCTAAGAATCAGCCAGACCAAGTAAAAGCCTCTAAAACACACAAAAGGCCAGGATACTTTGGAGTTATTTGTAGCACAATACAGAGAGAATCTTCATCGGCTGTAACAACGATCACTTCGGCAATATAGAAAAATATTTGGTAATCTTCAATCAATCATTATTCTTATCATCATTATTATAATGTGCCTCTACTGAATATGAAAAAGTATCCGAAATGTTGAAATGTTATATTTGATAATCTCTTCCTGACCGATGAAATACGAAACGTTGACGGCTTATTGATCTCCGAAGCTAATCTTGAGTTCAGGCACCGTCAAGTAGTAATTGTAGCAGCAAGCAAGTAAATCCGACAAGACAAAAACGCAAAATAGATATCCTAGAATTGTGAGTCGTACAACAAGTTTTAAAGAGTTTATTTAAGCAGAGGAAAAATCACATTAGAAACAGAAATGGATAATGCTATCATAATAACCGATTCGGCGAATCATGAAAACTTGAATAACATTTTTTTTCGAGCTGTAGTTATAGTATATTCATTCCCCTCTTACACAAGATAAAACTGACTGTAACTTGCTTTTTGGCTTAGATGACTTAGACAGTGAAAGCAACGGCTATGAATATGAAATAAAAACACCCAACCCTTGAATCAATACTAATTAGGAAAGAACAAATAAACAGACGTTCATAAATCTTCATACAAAATTAACCTGATAAAAGATGCTCCAAAAATAAAAATCTAGGTCTATGAGCCCGAAACTAAATACTACTACTACTACTACTACTACTACTACTACTACTACTATTACTACTACTATTATTATTATTATTATTATTATTATTATTATTACTACACGCTAAGCTATGAACAAAGACCCACTAAGGAAATCATGAAAACTAACACCTTCATTATAAAACACACACACCTATGCAAACAAGCAAAATCATCCCAGTAATGACCTCAAAAACTCTGAAACACACATTGCTCGTTTTATGAACCGAAAAACTAAATTGAAAAGCGAGAGCCATTTCGGAGGAATCAACTTGAGTGCAAAAGAACAAGACGCAAACCGCAATGGTCGGCGGATACGACCCACTGAGGAGGCAGATGCCTCGGCCGATGCCTAAATATAACAAATGTCGTCTCCTGGCAACAATACGAACGTTTTATAAATCACGCCGAAGGAGGAGGAAATGGCCCAGAGTAGAAGAAATCGGCCCCATCATTTACATTTCTCCTGCGGCTGGTCAGAGCGATGAACCGGAGAGATAAAAGAACAGGGCGCGGGAGATGGGAAGGGAATTGGATTGAAGGAAATATAAGGACACAAAAAATGGAATTCGTAAACTAATATGCTATAATTGAAGGGGATTAATCAATATAAGGTACACTGAAAGGAGGGTTAAGGAATTGGTGATGGTGTTCAACAGGTTTCGCTAAAGTGAAGAAACAACAATGACAAGAGATGGATAGAAGAGTTAAGAAAAACGTGAAAAAAAGAAAATCAATCAAATCATTCAAAGTAAAACATAACATATAGTCAGTCGTATAAATTTAGAAAATGGATGTCACAGAACTTATAAACACTGCAATTAATTTGAATAAACTCTAAGATGGGAATTTTGGATTTGCATAACAATGAAAACAACAACAAAAATATAATTACCTATGGTGTGTTAAAATGATACGAGAACGATGACTCAAGAAGCTAATAATAACGATGATTTAAAAAAATAAAGAAAACTTAAAAAACCTAAAAAAAAGATATCCAACAGCTTTTTATCTGTCCTAAAACCAAAATCATTTAAAAAGAACTGGCTGCCAATTTTCAGACTATTGCAACAGAACCACGTCACACTAAAAGATAACTTCCAAGCTTAAGGCAGTGATATTAAAATGCATGCAATAAATCGATGGTTACCTCACGGATTGGAATCCCCAGACAATACCTTCCGCCGGTCAATAACCCACTGGACAATGCCCCTTTGCTTCAGTATCCCATCATATACTGGATCTAATAATGACAAAGAGTGCATGAAGAAAATAACATTTTTGCAGAATCAAATATCTTGATAGTAGTGACATTAAAGCCAAAGGTAACCAACTCTGCTTTGACGGTAAATAATATAGTCTCCATGGTGACAGAAAACAATATACGGTAGCCTATATGGACTCAACGAAACATCCTGATATAAAAATGAGAATAAAGTTAACTACCAGAAGGATCGTAAAATCATGTGAATGAATCCATATATATATATATACACACACACACACACACACACACACACACATATATATATATATATATATATATATATATATATATATATATATATATGTATGTATGTATGTATGTATATATAAACCTGAAAATGAACATCACCCCGGTTACATAATATTGAAATGATGTTGAATGTACAATGATAAAAGTATCATAAGTTGGAGCCTGACTGGATGGAAGAGCAATTATCTTATACGTTTATAACAAACGAGTAACAATAATTATATTGATAGCAGTAAATAGAATTTTCTAATTTAACTCAAACATTTTTATAGGAAAATACAAGAAGGGATTTATCAATATTCTATATATCAATCATGCAACATATTACCTACTTAGTGTAATTAAGCGGCCTAAAAAATCACCGGCAACTTACATACTGATCATACTAAAGCACAAAAGTCGAACTTGATAAAAAACAAATAACCTTTTAAAATCTATTAGAGATAAAATCATATGCTTCAGTTTATTCCAGTTTATCACGGGCAGTTTTCAACAAGAAACACTTACGAAACGAATATAATATCTAATTAAATAACTAATATTCAATTTATCAGAGGTTAGGGCTACAGAACTATGCAGCTTATTTGACACTTTCATCTGAATCTCCGTCTATAACTTTTGCAAATTAATCTTAAGGATTTGATTTATGGAATTTGAATGATACGGCTGTGTACGAGGGCCAGGAAAGCAATTATGAGTTTGGATAATACGACCGAAAAAATGAAGCGAAAATAGAGGTAGCGTAACAGGATAAAAATAGGGGTGTTTCTAGGGGAGAAATCAAAATTCAACTTAGGTTCCCTTACTAACATTAAAGGCATTACGATTAGTTTCCTTTCTATATATTACTAGCGATTCCCAAATATGGAGCGCTAAGAAAAAAATTACAAACATTCTAGCGATCTTTTAACAGATATCAATATCTCATTCGTCCTTTTGAACTCAAAAACTTTATAAACATTGTTAGACTTCCAAGTGAAGCAAACTTTAACTTGAAGAGACGTCTACTTTTTTTTCGTGAACAGAATACTTATCTTTCATGCCATTATTCACTGAAAATGTTAATATGAATGTACGGTATGGGGTAGATTTTCTCTCTCTCTCTCTCTCTCTCTCTCTCTCTCTCTCTCTCTCTCTCTCTCTCTCTCTCTCGTGTCGTTGTCAGTAACGCACTCAACTGGCAGGATTAAGAACTCACCTTCAAAGCTCGGATCAGACAAGGGAGGACAGATTGGAGCGTTCCTAAAAATTGAGTATGTCTCTCTTCACCTTAGTAGTACATTAGTAGGTATCTAATAGTTAGAAAAACGTTGTGAGACACAGAAAGGGTGGCGAGATAAAAAGATGAAGAGAGAAAAAATCAGACGTGAGAGTCTACCTCCTTCATAACGCTTGCATAACATTAAAATGGGAGGGCCTCGACAAGGTAACCCCCGATTTTACAGTTATGAAACCATTCAAAAGATCTTCAAAAGACAATATTATACCAAATAAAACTCACCCCCAAGAAAACTTAAAATAAAGGTGCCATATAATGATCTACTATTGCGTAGGAGACACGTAATTAATGAACCTGGTTGATTAAAATAAAATTGACAGAGAATACCAATCCATTTTATGCTGATTTATCTAAATGTCAGGATTCATCACTCCTAAATACAATAAAGATCTTATCACTGAGACAATACACAATTAACTAATGCATCAATTACTCGGGAAAACCAAATGTAATAAACATAGCTTATAATCACGAAAATTATCCAATCTACATTTAACGTTAAGTAAAGACATCGAGTTTCATTAAGTGAATATGAATGGTCAATACCATAAATGATATTACATAATCATTTCCCAACTCAGCTGCTACTAACCAAACTGAGAGACGAAAAGTTAGGGATTCTTATATAATCAATAATGTATGACTACTCCGTGACAAGATGACGTTTTGTTAATTTTTTTTAACGTGAAAATTATTCATGTTAACAGAGATATATAAAAAAAAAAAATCTTATAATATACTTTTTTTTTCACTTCCATCTCAAACTCAAAACTTGCTGTACTTCAATTCATTACTTAGACGTAATCCTCTCGAGGCATTAATTGAATCAACAATTACAACATATATTATGTATTTATGTAATGGGTGTTTGAAATTACAAGGGAAAAGTGATTGAAAACCACTTAGAAATAGGTTGCAATTGCTATTTATAGAAATGGTTCAACCTGGAACAATATAATAAGTATTACAAAACCAAAGTCAAATATAAAAAAAAATATTCATATCACAAACCTAACTTGCAAGTTAAGTAAGTTACATTCTGGGCACAAATAATGTTTTTCTTAAATATTAAAAATCAAACCCATATTAGGTCCAACCCTTGGGTTCATATTTCAGACCTCTGCGTACCAAATGTTGCAGTAAACTTCAGAACAATGAATATCAAAACCATATGGCCGATATAATACTATGAACATTACAAGAATAAATTTCGACCCACATTTATCATTCCAGGGATAACGGTTAGCAATTGATATGTCATCAGGTATATGTATTTCAATTTGAATATTATGAGAGAACGTCATTCAAATACCAAGCATTGGTGATAATAAAGATTGAATAATTTCGACAAATATTCCTCATAACCTTATTTCAGTAGGCACTTCGCACTACCTAATTTCTTCAAGTATAGATAGATAATTGAAAATCAATCATATGGTTTTCGGAGGTTACACGTACAGTAGGATCTGTAGGGACCAATAAATATCTGCTTTTTGAGAGAAATGAAAACTTTTCAGGGCAAATATATAATCCATAAAAGTTACGTAATATTTCAATTTCTTCAAAGGGAAATCATCATAATATAAATCTGAACTCATTAGATGTCAACTAAAGAAATGGAATCGTATAAAGACAGTTCTGAGGTTTACAGATGTGAGCTGCAAATAAACTAGAGATATGGTTTTCCGAGAGTTCTTACACAAACTGTTGCTTCTCTAGGATTGAATCTATTTTAAGAAAAAGAAAACATAATTTTCCTGATATCCAAGTAATTGATTAGTTATACATATAACAGAAACTAATACTATGAACGAAACATGATCAATAATAACACCGGTAAATAATGACGTCACGTCATTAAAATTATACTGTATATCAATCAAGTCACAACCAAAGACAATACTAAATAAAAAAAAAAACCGCATAATACAACATCAACAGTATTAAGATAATATTAAATCATCATAAGCCATCAAAGAGAGATCCAATCTAAAATAGCAAAATGATTCGCTCTAGAGAAAACTCATTACTAAAAAACCAACACGACCGAATAGGACGCGGCGGCGGATACAAAGAAAACCCTAAATACATTTCCAACATAGCAATCTGTGAATTTCAGTCTAACATCACATTAATTTATTTCTTTATTGAATAGATGCTGTGGAATTATATGTAGTGCAGATTAATAACAAAGATATTAATTCTATGAAAGTGAAATCGGTAATATTCTCTAAAAGGCTAAATATTAGATTCTGGGAAGGATCCTGGAATACTTACTCTTTATAGTACATATATCTAATAATAATTACCATACTGTTCAAATTTGGTAGTAATAACTCACCTTTAGAATTTCGATATAAGCTGAGAATGATTAAAGCAGGTTGGGTTTTGAAGTTCTTATTATACATAATATATAAATGAATTACGTATTCTACATACCCATTCAGGTTATGTAACCTAAAGATGTGAAAATTTGAATAACTAATGAAAGAAACCACGGTCAATCATCTTGCATGCATACCACTTTCAACATATGAATTAAACGTTATTTTCACAGATAACAAGGTGTGAAGAATGTTGTCCAAAGGAATTCTATACAATCGGGTATAATGTAAATCGTCTTTCCAGGTAATAAAGATACTAGCTTAACTGCTAGAGTTAACGAGTGCCATGAACATTGTACAAGGATAGTACGTACAAGAAATAGGTCCCCTAATCTACAGCTTTTAAACAATTACTTAGCGCTCCCTGGCTAACAACATAGTTCAAGCTGGATTATTTTATTTCAAAGACCTTTGGTGCTAACCAAAACATAGTTTGGTTCTCTCCCACTCTTGCATCTTCTGCTTTACTTAATTTCCTGTCTGCCTTCCCTGACATGTAGTAATTGACCTTTTAGTACTTACTCTTGCAATAAACTGTTTTATCTCATTTCAGCCATGATGTACCGAGCCACAAGCATCCCAGCTACCGGTTTGCAAGACATTAGACATGCAAACACTTCTCGTTAAAAAGATTATTTATGATTTTAGATTTACCATCTGCAACATCTGGTACACGCACTTACATACATACATATGTATATATGTATATGTATATATTTACATACATACAAATATACATACATATGTATATACATGAATATATATATATATATATATATATATATATATATATATATATATTTATGTATGTATGTATGTATGTATGTATGTATGTATGTAAGGTTAAGCGTTTTTGAATGTGCATGTAAGGAAAAATTTTTGCAGAAAATTTGGTTGTATGAGAGACTGGTTTGAAATGAGAAATTTTCCCCACCAAATGGCTTGGCTGATAATTCAAATAATTGAATGTGACAATTTTCATGAAGTTTGGAAATATATTCACATTAAAATGGTGAAAACGGTTATCCTTTTTCAACTGTAAGCTATTTCACATAAAAAAACATATTATGAAAATTATAATATTTCGATGATTATTATTACTACCTCAGCTAGAACCGTAGTTGAAAAGCAGAATTCTACAAGCACAAGGGATTCATCAGGGAAATTAGCCCAGTATGGAAAAGAATAAGAGAAGTAATGAATAAACTATATTTAAGAAATAATAAATGAAAATGATAAATTTATTAATAAACAGTAACGTTTGTTTTTACTATTAATATTATAAGGATTACTACGATTTGCCAAGAAAAAGTCACCAATACATCTGTTCTAATCAGGTTATTGTTATATATTAATACTCATGTGAATCCAGTGGCTAAAAACTATCCCTTACGAAAATATATACAGAACTTGAAACAAAATCGAAAGTAATAGTATTGTGACAACCAAAAATCAATTCAGTAACCAATTTTGACAGCAATATCATTTACCATTTAAATAACTACAAATCGTTAGAAATATTTACAGAAGATTATGCTACCATCACCTTCAGTCACTATTCAAGCTTAATTAAGAAGTTTCTACATGATTTAAAGGAATCTACTCCAAGAATATATCAGAAAGTAAATATTCGTATCTAATCTCATAGTAAGGGATAATCTGTATCCATTTTTGTAATCTGTACTAAAACGAAATTAAGTCAACACCTCCCTGGCAAATAAGGAGAGATATTTATACTGTAATATATGTTATACAAAATAAAATGTCTATACTTCAGCTTCCATTGTATACATTCAATGAAGAGCATTTCATTCTCAATGATAAAGGAAATCTAAAAAGTACTTTTCATAAATAGTATTTTGTTTGCTCTGATATAACTCAACTAAAAGGTAGTTTACAAATTGTACAACGACTGCTTTCCGTAATTCATAAACAAATAGATACACTCCTGTATTAAATCTACGAGACAGACTTTTATATGTTTATACAGAAATTACTTTTATATCCTTTCTTGTTACTCTTAATATAACGCTGATAATCCTCTACTGTCACTAATAGCAGAAAACACCAGGCTACGACTCAAAAGATATATACTGCAGATGTCAGTTTTATTTTACATCGATAATCTGAAATGACAAGACTTTAATAAATATAAATAAGACAGAAGACAAACAGCTTCCACGTAAAAAGAAAAGAAATAATTGGAAATCCAAATCCTCTTACGTGAACAATCAATAGCTTTCGTCTCCCAACAAAAGGAATTTGTAAATCTAAATCCAAGACTGTTTAATCCTAATCACCATGAAAATCAGTACATAATTGAAAAGAAACAAACAGCGTGATGACAATGAGTTTCGTAACCGAAATCTCCCAACGGGAACTGGTTGGGCAGTATAAGAGAAGCTAAAAGAGAAGTAAGCTGAAAGAAGTATCTTCGGAAAGGCAATAATTACGGCAAAACACTAACTAGGAAATAGACTATTGGAAGAGAAATAGGCATAAAATTGGGACGAAATGACTGAAAGGCGCACAGTAGAAGAACGTGAGGGAGAGAGAGAATGTGGAAGAAGTCGCTTTGGAAAGAGGTTATTCCAGAATATATTACCAAATGAATTGGAATCCAATCCTTCATCGAAGCTCCTAGGATGAATGGGCATTAATAAAAGGAGTGAAATGAGCGAGTAAGTCGCAATTCATTCAGAAGCTGTAATGAGAAATGGTACAGATTTCAGATAATTTCAAAAGATTAAGAAGGCACCGCTGATAATGTCATAATAGACATAATAGTATGATAAGCAGACCTTTTATAAGATTCCATTAAAAGTTTAAACGCTTAAGCTTTTCTCCTCTTAATTAAATATTTTATCCAAGATATAAAATTAGCAAATGTGATCTATCATTAAATCTAACTTAAGCTTGTGGTATGGGAAATAAAATCACTCGCACATAATACACTGACAAAAATATAAATAAATAAATGTTGTATCACCGACTCTATTCACGAAGCCGTAATTCCCCAAACATACCTTGTCATACGTGACTAAGGACACATTTGGGACATGCAAGCCATACATCAAAAAGACTACTTTAAAAGTTATGAAAGTGCAAAATACACACCAGGGAGTACTTACCGCACACAAGATGTACACAAGGGATTAGTTATCACGCATAATTTATCACCAAAACTGCACAGGTGAGAAACCAGAGTAAAAACGAGCGTTCTCTGAAAGTGCTACAGAATGGCAGACTCTCGACTGAGAAACATCACTATTATCCGTCCTCAGTGGGTCTCAATGTCCCGTAAATCTTCCTCATTCATTTCGACATTCTTTCTCTTAACAATTATTCATGGAAATTTCTTAGTCCTTGTGGGGATTTTATACTTTTCACCATACTTTCTTACTTCAGGATGTTCTAAGAATGCTAAGAATATATTGGAAAACTACCCAAATCATTATAATCAAGGGGAAAAATAAAATCTGACAGAAAAAGGAGGAAGGTAAGTATTCTTATTATGCTTTCGATTTTAAAGTCTTCACTGAACATTCCTTGATCTGCACTGAAAACTCCATTGATGGCTCAGAAATTACTGGTATGCAGATCCCGCTTTATCCTTTGGCAACAGTGCCTAATTGGCCCTTAGAATTTCACGCTAAACGTTCACCTAATACAGCTCAAAATTTAAAACATTTGTAAATTGTTAAGCGTCATCGTTCTCTTCGAAAAGACCAATGACGTAACATTTACTGACTTCTGTTAGGTTTTGTTTATAGGCGTTACCTAAAAATATCATTAACCTTACCTGACAGTATTAAACATGCTACCATTTATTACTAAATAGCAATACAAATAAAAAGGAAATGCTCGTACACTGGATGAAACACACTAAATGAAAGCGAATATTTTCGTCGCTAATGATCTATGTCTCTAAAATTCAGTGAAAATAAAGTAAATCAAAGATACACGCTAATCTCTCCTAAATAATACACAGCAAGTGTCTGAATATATATATATATATATATATATATATATATATATATATATATATATATATATATATATATATATATGTGTGTGTGTGTATATGTGTGTGTGTGTTTGCATGCATTTGCAGTCACACTAAAGAAGGAGAGGTAGTCGTGTGCGTGTGTGTGTGTGTATTTGCTGCCACGCTCAGGAAGGCCAGGGAGCAGTTATTCCCAGGTGAGAGGTACACTCGGAAACCACACTTTCATACAAATTGCAGAACCAGTGGGTTATAACAAGGAGAGGGAAGGGGTGGGAAGGGTCGAAGCTGTGTGTGGACGTGTGTGTGCATATCTATCTAAATATTTATAAGTCATTTATGACGATTCCGGTACAGTAGTTGAGTATAGAGAATACAACAAGGTCAGCAGGAATAAAAATGGACAAACAAATTACTTCGGCAGGAACTCGGGAAAAATAATAAATATACTCAATTAACGAACGGGGAAAATAAAAACTTGACTATTCCAGAATATCAAGTCCTACATACTGATTAACAAAATTAAACGAAAATAAGAGAAAATACAAGATGAATGGGTAAACTCAGGCAGTAACTGATGGAGTTTAGCCCGAGAGATGAAATAAAAAGAAATTATAAAAGATGAGAATGATGGATTGGAGGTTATTACAGAGAGAGAGAGAGAGAGAGAGAGAGAGAGAGAGAGAGAGAGAGAGAGAGAGAGAGAGAGAGCTCAGATGAGGAATTTAGGTGTCATAAATTTCGGTGAGGCATACTCTATAGCACTGCATCGAATAACAAGAAGAAAGGGGAGACCGTGGAAAAGTGAAATAGATGATGAAAAATGTGAAGAGAAAATAGCAAGTGAAAACTTATCACCAAACTGAAAAGTGAGCCGAAAATCCAACCATTTTCAGTGAATTATAAACGAGGGAAATTTTGTAACAAAATCAAGGACCAAAAAGAAGATATCTTAACAATTTAATAGTATTCAGCGAACCGAAAAACATGAAAAACGAAAAAAAACTAATTCTGAAATTGATTAAATCTCAAATAATTGAAATAATTAGGTCTTGAAACAAATTTGATTTATTACAAAACAATTTGTGTAATGAATATGTAAAACAGATATACACACAAACACACATACAGTAGACGCAAGTACACACACACACACACACACACACACATATATATATATATATATATATATATGTATGTATGTATGTATGTATGTAGGCTATGTAAGTATGTATGTATACTGTTTATAAAACATCTATCACTTACACTCGTGATTTTTATTTATTCAAAAAAGCTACAAATGCCGTCTTAAGGTCGATGGGGAAGTTCATTTTATGTTAAGAATTTCTGACCTAGTAAGGATTCGAACCTATGCCCAGTCGAAATTGAAGTGGCAGTCGACACCATAATCATTAGGCTATAAAGAGTGGTAAAGTATTGATTCTGACTCTGCCGAATACTGTATAATGTATTCCTGTCGAATTCAGATTTTGCACTTGGAATCAAAATCAACCTATCTCTGGCATTAAGCCAATTGGTGAGTTTATAACACTTGGCTGTTTTATGATAATGTATCATTAACATTAGTAATCTTTTAACCATATAAACCCTAAATATATCCTAATATTGAAAATGCTTTGCCTTGAGATCAAAGATCTGAGATATTCCTTTTATGAAGAGAATTTCTAACCTTACAAGAATTTGAACCTATGGCGATTCGAATCCGAAGTGAAAGTCAACACCATATCCCTTTAGGCTATATGGAAAGATTGTGTCCATCCCAACTCTTCCGTGAATATTCCTGTCAGGTTTGGTTGGATTACAGGCTGAACTGAAGGCAAGACTTTAAAGTGGAATGCAGGTAGGTGAACATGGACTGCAGGCCTCACTGCTGGCAAGGCTGAAATCAGGATAGAAGGCAGAACTGCATGCTGGATTCCACACGAGTGTGGGATTAACTGAATACACGACTGCAGACCTGATTGCAGGCGTGACTGCAAGTACATTTACAAGCAGAACTGCAAACTGAACTGCACACTTGACAGTGGGAAGGCCTGCCAGCAAGAATGTAGGGTTCAACAAAGACCGCGAGAAAGCTAGATTGCATGCAGGACTGCATGCAAGACTAGAGAAAGGATGAAGCCTGAATTGCAAGCAAAAAATGCAGGCCGGACTGTAGGCCAAACTGGAAGCTGGACTAAGGCAGGTCTATGGGAAGGATTGCAGGACTGAAGGTAGAAATTTCGGAGGGACTGCAGGGTAGTAAAGACAGGACTGCAGGTTGAATTAAAAGTAAAAGTGTAAACAGAACTTGGGATGAACTACAGTTTAGACAAAGGGCAGGATCAATTGCAAGCAAAATTGGAGGTTAGACTATGAGCTAAATTGCAGACAAGAAAACTAGCAGAATGCTGAATGAACTAAGAGGAAAGCAGGGTGGGCTACATGCCAGAATGTAAGCAGAACTTTATACTGCACTAGAGGCAGGACTATAGGTTAAACTACAAGGTGGATTGTCAGCTGGGCTGTTGACTGGACTGCAGGAAGAACTGCTGGATTGACTGGGGGAGGACTGGACTGAATGACAGACTGTAGGCAGGACTTCTTACTGGACTGGAGGCCAGACTGGAAGCAAAACTGCAGGCTTGACTGCAGGGGGGGGGGGACGCTGTATAGGCAGGACTTAGGGCTGGATTGGATGCCACACCGTAGAAGGACTTCATACAGGACTGGAGGTAACTAGAGGCAGAACTGCTAGCTGGAGTGGAGGCTGCGCTATTGGCTAGACTGGAGGAAGTACTGTAAGGATGACTACACTATAGGATTACAGGCCGGACTGCAGGGATAACTGCACACTCTCAGGATTCTAGATTGCACTGCCATGTTTTGCATAGAATATATTATATCAAGCTTGCAAAGTCAGTTACTATTAATTCAAACAAAATAAATTGTTTTCACAAATAATTCTATGGGACTAATTTTCATGGAAATTCCTGCTAAGAATGTTTAACTTATAAAAAACAAAGATAGATGAAAGCTTCACATGGAAAAAAATAATCTATTAACTTGAGTAGGATTATTGACTACTAAAGCAATAAAGAGTCTTCCTTTATGTCGGAAGGAAATTGGGTATTTAAGATGAAGCACTTTCACTTATTTCGCACGATCATTTTTCTTTAGAATATGCCTATCAATATGTTTATATATCAAAATTCAGCATTTTGTATTTTATTTTATGAATAATGATTTTGGTTCATCATATTAATTTATTACCAATTCTTTTCTTAAAGTTGAACTTAAAAACATTCTCTCTCTCTCTCTCTCTCTCTCTCTCTCTCTCTCTCTCTCTCTCTCTCTCTCTCTCTCTCTCTCTCTCTCTCTCTCTCTCTCTCTCTCTCTCTTTCTCTCTCTCTGATATCTATATATTCAATTTTCAGCTTTAAACTTCCAAATAGTTTTATCTTTCTGAAGTTTTCATTTCCTGTTGCTTATCACTCACAGCTAACCGAAAGAATTTTCTCCAGGACTTGCGGCCTCTCCAGACTAATAAACATATCTTCTCATTTTTCCTAAATTGTAAGTCTTACGTTTCTAATAATCTGACCAATAATTCTTCCACCCTCAATTTAATTTTCTTGAATATCAAACGTGATTTTCTTCAACTTTCATTTTTTTTCCTGTGGGTAATCATATAACAATAAACCACTTTATAAACAGTTTTATTAATAAACCAATTTATAAATCACTCGACTTCATAATTAAGTGAATCTTCACGAGCAGGTTTCATTAATTCCTATCTTGATGATCTTCCTGTCTCTTAAAATATCTTTAAGCATTTCATGTAAATTCTTGAATTCTACAGTTGCTAATGCATTGTTAATTACTGGGGTTTCTCTTTTATTTTTCATAATATCCTCTCTTGCAGGACATTACTAAGTTTTCAGCGATACTGAAATACAGTGGTAGAAACTCGATCCACGTAAATCATATTAATTTCTAACGACACACACCTTCATAGGCCTTTGACAGGCAATATTTTGTTTGAGAGCTATCATTCTATTAAATCTTTTGTAGTTTTTATTATGTTATTTCTTTTACGTTATTTCTATTCACCTATTTTTCAAATATATTTAAAATAAGAATTCCTCCCCTCAGTACAATATGCTCTAATACTCGTGTTACTAATACGTTTACAAAGGGGATGAAACAGCCAGTTGGCAGGATGAGTGTAAGATAAAAATAACTATTAGATGCTCGAAAATTTATAAAATTAAATATAATAAAAGAAAATGCGGAACCGACATTCCTGGTATATCTCTACCGGGTATTTTTAAATGTATTACGTACATTGCAAACAAATACGTTTTAATTCCAAAAAAAAAGTAATGGGTCTTCTTGCAACTATTGTAAGATAACATGGACAATAAGAAGGCGAAGCTCACTGGAAATAATTATGAATGAAACCTTAACACTACGTTGTACAGACTGCATGTGGTTACCAATGCAAAATGGTTGATTTATATAAGATCATGGTTCTTGATGAAACAGCTTTATAGCAGGCGGCTAAAAAGGATGTTTAAGGCGGAAGTCTAGGGTGAAAGGAGGAAAGAAGATAAAACATAATGAAGGCTGGAAGGAATGAAATGTGTTGCAATAAGAAAAGCACGTAGCTGCATGTGTTATAGTGGGTAGCAGAGTATGTTTATGGGGTCTATACGTGACTATACAAAGCAGGCGACCACCAAACATTGGAGAATATGCCATAGATGCTACAACGTATAAAGGATTAATTCATTTCCCAAATATGTAGTTACAGCTTGAGAAAAAAAAGAGCCACTAATAGCTTTCCCATTCCCATTTCAATAGCTGAAACATGAATTAAATATAGTACTAAAAAGTTGGATAGCATTAGGAGCTTTACACCACTTCAAAGAATGTTCACTGGAGTCTATCGAAACCCCCAACACGAAGTGTCCCATTCTCCTCTAAATTGTACAAAATATCATGTTTCTTAATTATCAGGGTTTCCCTTCTAATATCTTTTTCATCACATCTAACCATCAAATTGTAGGTATCTATCATATTCTCCCTTCCAACAATCCAAATAAAGAGTTCTTTTCACTAATTCATCTTCCCCTATCATTCAAACTCGTCATCTGCTGTAGCCTTTGTATAACTTTTATGTATCCCCAAGTTTTTAATTCTTCTCGTGCCACTTATAATGAACAAACGAGTCATGTCAACAGCTTTGACATTTCACCTTTTTTAATACTAAATATCTATAAAAGAGAGTTAGCTCAACAATCACTTCATCCATTTCTTCGTAGTCTTCCAAAGGCACTTGCTCTTTTAAATTTATTCCTCGACCATAACAACTTCCATACTTCAATAATATGACTCACTTAATCTCTACCGATATCATTTTCTGTTGTATTTAGTAAAAAATACCAATGCTAAACAAGTATTTCCATTTTTCTACTCCCCATATCATCCTCATTCCTTGCTCCATTATCCTACATTCCATACACTATCATAACTTAACCCCTGCACACATTTATCTCAATCTTTTTGATTAGCTGGTTTCTTCAGTATTACATCATTTGCAAACATTAGCCATTCTTGATTCCTAGTTGTACATTTGGTTAGCCAGAGTCGAGAGGTTCACACTAAGCAATCCAATCCTTTTAATACTTTACCACACTTGGGGCTCGCAAGTATGACCTTTGTACAATGTCAACTATATCCATAGCAGTATCTACATTGTATCTTTATCACATCTATGTAACATTCACCATTTTCACTCTAATATTATGGATCTTTTTGTCTGAACACATTGTTCTTTTATTGAAATTTTAATCACCCAAATCATTTCGTCCCCGGTTTTACATATATATAAGAAAACCGTCATTCCTTTCTACCAACACTTTGCAATCTCTCCCTCTATCAGGCATACACTACACACTACAGCAGCATCCCACTCGTATTTCCATCTGGCCTTGAGGTATTTTATTACGCCCTTAAAAGTAACTTATGCCTCAATCATCTATTTTTTTTTCTACCACCCATAAATAATCTTCAACATACTTTCTGTTGCTGAAATCTAATTCATCATCATTCCCAATATCAAGTTAGATTTGTCGCTAAAGATAAAATCTGCATCCATAAACTAATACGAATATCTATCACAGAGGACATTACTAGAACAGATTCAAGTATAAGAATTTCTCTAACAAAAATATAATTTCTAGAATTTCTTTCTTATCCGCGACAAGTAATGTATACTCCCCAAAAAATTGGCAGTATACCTGCTGACACCTGTATCTTAAAAGTAATATTTGTTATTTTGCAAGTGTGAGAACTACAGTTTCATACCGGTATTCTGTAGTAGGACTTGGATGCGAAAATGGAGTACACTGTATATATGTATATGTATATGTATATATATATATATATATATATATATATATATATATATATATACTCTATAAATATGTGTGCCTGTCTGATATATACTTGCAAATTATCGTGTATATATATATATATATATATATATATATATATATATATATATATATATATATATATATATTGTAAATAAATAAAATATCTGACATATATGTGTATACGCATATGTAGATACACTAATATATATGACAAAACTATATTCTAGATATGAATTAGTTATTATACAAAACATGGCAACAGTAAATTAATTAAAAGTATCTTTTTTAAAGTAAAGCCTTCCCATCATCGATTCCTTTCAGAGGAACTTTAATTTTATAAACAGTTCCTACAAATCTTAGCAGCCACTTCCCTCACTTTCTAGCGTCTCCTTTCTTTTCCGCAATCCCTTCCTGCTTCCTAATCGCTTTCTGCAGGCCACGCAAGATAGTAAGATGACGTAGAATTGTTCGTCGTTAACCCACTTCTCTTTTACCCTCTGCCTGCCAAATCGGTCTGGTTATCTCCATTTGCCCAGGTCACACTCGAGCCTCTTATGATATACCCAAAAGTTGATATCAAAACTCAAAATGTTTACATTGTGGAATGAGGATCCGACGGAATTCGATGCATATATGTAGAAGGTAAACAAAAAAAGGGTGTTAGGTGGTCGTCGGTTTGAAGTGCAGTGCATGAATATGGATATACTGTATATATGGAAACTAAAAATTCCTTCTTATGAAAGCATCAATTTCGTAGGATATCGTTGCATAATGTATAAACTTTATATCTATAAAGAAAATATGCAAACAAGATATTTTCAAACACCTTTGACACTTATCTAAATTTTATTGCGATGGTTAATTAGTCTTAAACACATCATACTAAAAATGTCAAACTGAACAAAAATGCCAAACAGGAGACGGAGGGAAAATTTACTTATACTTGAGGACATTGCAGCCTTCTAGATACAGTTAACTATAATTATGGATAAATGTGGGCATAATAGACATTTTAGGGACGCTTATGGTAAGTGTTACGATAAATGTATTACCAAGTACAGGAGTCATTTACGATATTTTGTATTGAAATATCTATAAATACCATGCATAAGTTTGGTCCGAAAAGGAATTCATCTATGGATATGCATCAGTTAATATTAAGGTGTAATGGATACGGAAATGACGCAACTTGCATAGAAGATAATGTCTTTATCTTGGGAAATCTTCAAAAATACCACAAGAAATATTTTTGACATAAAAGAATGCCACACGATTTCATATATCATTTTGCTGTTCATAAAAAGAAATCATTGACTTTGTTTCACTTATCACTAATTATTATCATCATTATTACTAATCGCAGTAGTTTTATGTAACAAACACTTATTTACCTCAGATCAATTCTCTTTTATGAATAGGATTATACAATGTGCAACAGCTTTAGCACATACCATTTGTAATACTGCGTTTCCTATATCTCTTAAGACTTCACAATGAAGAAGTAAGATAATCGAGAAGACTAAGTTATTATTACGGGGGAAAAAAATGCAGTGGGAAAAAAATTCAGTTGGATGAGAATGCTGGTCATTTCTTGTGTATTTAACAATATCTCTTAAAAAAGTTATATATGGGAAGATATCAGGGAACTTACAATAATCATAAATCTACAAATACGAGAAATCTCTTAAGAAAATTTTAAATTTAAATATGTGGGAAATCGATGCGCTGTTCATTAGATATAAAAATACCTGCATGAAATCAATTCAAAGTTGGAAAATATTTTGCAGATTATTCACGTTTGATGGTAAATGGTAGTTAAAGAAAATTGCTTAAGAAATTATACGTGAGCGTTAGTAAAACAATAAAAAAAAACTCATGAAACATGAGCCATTCTAAAATCAGTAGACCTGACATAAGAATCGCGATTTAGGTAAAAGAAAAAAGGAAATCACGGCCACTTTGAGTGCCGTCTCTGGCCCTGAGGATTTGGGACCTGACAAATTGCGTTACATTGTTATTCTGAATACAGTTTCTCCTTTCTTCTTCTTTTTCTAGATATTTCTCCATGTACAAGTGTTCCTTTGGATTGCCTTTGATAGGTGAGTCGGGGGAAAGCGAACTCGATTTTCTGGCAGATTAATCTTTTTTTATTTAGAAAATAAAGTTAACAGCGATGAACTTAAAAATATAAACTCAACATCTGTTTAAATACCGTGTGCTGCTCGCTCACTCAGTCTTGTAGGACAGGCAGCAGTCTGTACCAACCGTGTGTCACACAATTGTACATAATTCCTTTTGTATATATTATGCTTGTATCTTCGCTCTTCCCTCGCACTAAAAAGAACCAGAATAAACATGTCTGCATGTCGCCTATGTAACATTGTAATTTTCTCGAACATGTAATTTCCTGTTGCCTTGAGGTTTTGTATATAAAGGAGAGTGTTCCATAATAAATTAACTCAGTTGATTGCATCCTGCCTTTGAGTTCACAACCTTCTCTCGCTGCCGTCACATTGGTGACCCCGGAAGTCGACTCGCTCCCACCGCCTTCCACCCCCAACCCCCTCGCCCCTCCATCGTTGGTACTATGGCGGACTCTACGGAAGTTATTGCTACGACTCCCCCATTGAAACTTTCGTCATTCACCAGCGGAGAGGCGTTTGCTTGGTTTACGTGCGCAGAAGTCCAGTTTCGCATCAACGGCGTGACTCGCTCAACCACCAAAGCAGATTATGTTCTCGCGGCGATACCCGAGGACACCTTCCCAGAAATATCCGACTGGCTTTGTGAACAAGGAGACACCCCAGTAACGTATGACACCCTCAAAACATACCTTCTGCAGCAGTACTCGCCGTCGCCAGCCACCCGTAAAGCAAAGCTTTTTCAGCTCTCGCAACAACCGTTGGGGGACCAAAGGGCTTCGCTTGCCCTCAGGGAAATGACCAGTATCGCTCGCCTTCAACCTGCCGCAGACGGCTCTCCTCGTGAGGTGAACCTACTTCGTGCCCTTTGGATACGCCGTTTACGTCCTGCCATACCCGATGTCGATAGTTTACCCATAAAGGACTTGATGACCAAAGCCGATGCCCTTATGGACAGCCACTTCAAGACCTCCATCAACGCCTCTACCCCTGACGACGAGGATGCCTATTCAACGTCAACCGAAGCCGACATAAATGCCGTAGGACATACACGCCTACCCCGTGACGTGCTGAAGTGGCGACAAAACCACCCACCACCCACCAATCGCTCGCGCCCCAACAAACGACTTCTACAGTCACTTACTACCTCCCATCCGCCGCAGTTTTGCTACTACCACTTCAGATTCGGGGCAACCGCGAAGAAATGTGACGAGGATTGTCAGTGGCCTAAAAACGTGTAAGTAGGCCATCGCTCGTGGCGGTGGCTTCCCGTGTTTCGAATCTTTTCTTTTTACATGATGCAGGAACGGGCGTGCGATTTTTGGTAGACACGGGTGCTTGTCATTCTCTCTTGTCAAGGAAACTCTTCAAGACACGACGTAGTCTGTCTACATCTGCCGACGTCCGCTTGGTAGCTGCCAACGGATCTGCGATACCCACCTACGGTTAGGAGAACCTCACATTATCGTTCGGAAACGGTAAATTCAATTGGAAGTTTCTCGTTGCTGACGTCACATTGCCAATCCTCGGTGCGGATTTCCTTTCTCATTTTCACCTTCTGGTTGATGTCGCCCACCGACGATTGGTCAACGCAGACTCGTACTTGTCGACACATCTTCAACCCGCCCCCTCTAACTTCGCTCTCCACATCAGCGCACCCACGGACGCCTACGCCCACCTCCTCACGTCGTACCCGGAAGTTTTCCGTCCAGAACCTTGCCAAACGCCCACGGTATTTATCACCATATCAAGACGACGGGACACCTAGTCTTCGCAAAATTCAGACGTCTGGCACCAGAACGATTGGCATCCGCCAAACAGACGTTCGCCGATATGGAGGAAATGGGCCTTTGCCAAAAGGCCTCCAGCCCATGGTCGTCACCCTTACATGATTTTTGGTAGACACGGGTGCTTGTCATTCTCTCTTGTCAAGGAAACTCTTCAAGACATGACGTAGTCTGTCTACATCTGCCGACGTCCGCTTGGTAGCTGCCAACGGATCTGCGATACCCACCTACGGTTAGGAGAACCTCACATTATCGTTCGGAAACGGTAAATTCAATTGGAAGTTTCTCGTTGCTGACGTCACATTGCCAATCCTCGGTGCAGATTTCCTTTCTCATTTTCACCTTCTGGTTGATGTCGCCCACCGACGATTGGTCAACGCAGACTCGTACTTGTCGACACCTCTTCAACCCTCCCCCTCTAACCTCGCTCTCCACATCAGCGCAAATACGGACGCCTACGCCCACCTCCTCACGTCGTACCCGGAAGTTTTCCGTCCAGAACTTTGCCAAACGCCCACGGTTCCTGCCAAGCACGGTATTTATCACCATATCAAGACGACGGGACACCTAGTCTTCGCAAAATTCAGACGTCTGGCACCAGAACGATTGGCAGCCGCCAAACAGACGTTCGCCGATATGGAGGAAATGGGCCTTTGCCAAAAGGCCTCCAGCCCATGGTCGTCACCCTTACACATCGTTCTGAAGAAAGATGGCTCCCTCTGTCCATGCGGGGATTACAGGCGCCTGAACATGCAAACAGAACCGGATCACTACCCCCTCCCAAACTTTGCCGACGTGACCTCCTACCTGCAAAAAGCGAAGGTTTTCTCTACGCTCGGTCTCCTGAAGGGGTATTATCAGGTGCCTATGAACCCAGAAGACATCCCCAAGACCGCCATCACCACTCCGTTTGGTACATACACCTTCAATTACTCCTGTTTAGGCCTTCGTAATGCTGGGGCCACGTTTCAACGTCTCATGGATGGCATCTTAGGGGACCTCCCTTTCTGTGTATGTTATGTGGATGAAATACTTGTGTTCTCCTCCTCAAAAGAGGAACACCTCCGTCAACTGCGCATCGTGCTCGACCGCCTGCAACAAAACGGCCTTGTAGTCCGGTACGACAAGTGTACCTTTGGCGCCAACGAAGTGTCGTTCTTAGGGCACTGCATCACTCCTGAGGGAGTCCATCCCCTCCCTGAGAAGGTAGCAGCAGTTCAGAACTTCCCCGCACCCTCGACCGTCAAAGCTCTGCAGGAATTCTTGGGCATAATCAACTATTATCACCGTTTTCTGCCAGCTATTGCCGCCACTCTTGCTCCCCTCTACGCCTCCCTCAAGGGCAAGCCAAAGGACCTGAAGTGGGGTCCCCTTCAAGAAGCAGCCTTCTGCAATGCAAAGAAGGCCCTATCAACTGCTGCGGCTCTCACTTTTCCTATCCCACATGCCCCTCTCCTTCTCTACACCGATGCCAGCGACGTCGCTATTGGTGCAGTACTCGAGCAGGTGGTCAACGGCTCGCCCCGCCCATTGGCCTTCTTCAGCAGAAAACTGTCCAAGGCAGAATCGGGTTATTCTACCTTCGATCGAGAATTGCTGGCGGTGCACTTGGCTGTCCGTCACTTTCGCCATTTCTTAGAAGGTACGCCCTTCGTCATTCGCACAGACCACATGCCTCTGGTGCACGCCTTTACTCGACAGTCTGATGCCTGGTCCGCCCGGCAACGCCAACATCTCTCCGCCGTGGCTGATTACAATTGCACCCTTCAACATGTCCCTGGGAAAATGAATCCCGTTGCCGATGCCGGTGCCCTGTAATTAGATTACAATGCCCTGGCTGAAGCCCAACGACAGGATCCAGAATATCAAGCATGTAGGACATCCTGCACGTCCCTCCGTTGGGAAGACTTCCCCCTCAAAGACTCCAACACCACCCTATTCTGTGACGTCAGTACTGGCAGACCGCGACCTTGGATTCTTGCTCCCATGCGCCGACAGGTGTTTGATTTCATTCACGGCCTTTCACATCCCTCGTGCTGTTCTACTGCACAGCTGCTGAAGGCAAAGTTCATTTGGCACAGCATTTCTAAGGATGCTAAGGATTGGGTCCGCGCCTGTACTTCTTGCCAAACTTCCAAAGTACATCGACACACGGATTCAGGAGTGGGCACCTTTCCTCAACCTCAGCGTCGTTTCGCACACATTCACGTCGACGTTGTAGGCCCCCTACCCACATCACAAGGACATCGTTACCTGTTTACCGTCATCGACCGCTCCACCCGTTGACCTGAAGCCATTCCCATGGAAACTGCAACGTCCGCCTCATGTACATCTGCCTTACTCTCTGGATGGATTGCAAGATTTGGTATCCCTGAGCATATTACTTCTGACAGGGGAACCACTTTCACCTCTCAATTGTGGACATCATTAGCGAATCTCCTGGGCATCACCCTACATCAGAAAACGGCCTAAAACCCCGCTGCCAATGGAATGGTTGAACGTTTTCATCGCACCCTCAAAGCAGCTTTGATGTCCCGCTGCAAGGATTGCAACTGGTTTACTCAGCTTCCCTGGGTCCTCCTGGGACTAAGGACCACTCCTAAAGACACCCTCGACATCTCGGCAGCTGAAATGGTGTATGGCGATCCGTTGGTCGTCCCTGCCAAATTTTTTCCTTCTACAACCTCCTCCGACGATCTCCAGCGCATACATCACGTCGTGGGAAAATTTACTCCATGCCGCTCTACTTACAAGCCCCCAGCGAAGCATCACATACCAACAGACTTGCACTCTGCAACGCACGTCTTCCTGCGCAACGACACTACCAAGCCACCGCTAACGCCCCCTTACACGGGCCCTTTCCTTGTGATCCGACGCAGTCCGAAAGCATTCCTACTAAACATTCGTGGCAAAGAAGACTGGGTCTCCATTGATCGTCTAAAACCTGCTTATCTTCTGCCAGATGACCCGCTTACAGTTCGCCTCTCTAGATCAGGGCGCCCTATTTAACATGTACAGTATGTCATTTTTAGGGGGGGAGCCATGTACCAACCATGTGTCACACAATTGTACATAATTCCTTTTGTATATATTATGCTTGTATCTTCGCTCTTCCTTCGCACTAAAAAGAACCAGAATAAACATGTCTGCGTGTCGCCTATGTAACATTGTAATTTTCTCGAACATGTAATTTCCTGTTGCCTTGAGGTTTTGTATATAAAGGAGAGTGTTCCATAATAAATTAACTCAGTTGATTGCATCCTGCCTTTGAGTTCACAACCTTCTCTCGCTGCCGTCACAAGTCTCTTGATGTGTTGGAGCAGTTAGTTATTTTAGCTTCCCACTGGGCTTATACAATTTTCTTTCTACTTTCTATATCAATTTCATGTTATAAGAGAAATGTATGTACATTTATTATTCATAAAGAAAATATGCTTCCTAAAATATACTAAAAGCTGTAGACAAAACTAATCTCCTGAGCATCAAGTTCCTTGCTATATAATCTGTAAGTTTTTATTGCCCCCCTACATGTATGATCTCAGTGCTGCAAAAATCGACAATGCAATGTTTCCTATCACAGATGGATACATGTATTTAAAACAATAATGAAAAGCTGATTAACTTCCATTATGGTAAGGAGAAGTTTTTTTTTTAAACAAGCAATTGACAAGTTGAATTGGATAACAACAAAGGTAGGACCAATTTAACATGCTAACTACGGTAAGGTTGTTTCCACCATGAGGTAAAAAGTGGTAAAATTAATTAACAGTGAAAAATCCATTAATTTCTTCAATAGCAATAAGATGTTTTCCTGAATATCTAAAGTCGCTTCAAATTTAATAACCGTATAGACGAACTATTTCTTAATCCTGATGGCAAACCACTTATTCTTATCAGTTAGATCGCAAGAAGGTAAGGAGTTAAAGTCACCATCAAATACGCTAAAGACTCAACTAATCAGCTCACAAAACATATCAAACATATCAAAATTATACTTAAGATTTAATTTACTTCAATCATTTTAATGGTAAATTAAAGGCCGGCAAACAGCAATACAAAATGGGCGTTATGATAGAGGTGGTAAAGGATTTTGGTTATTGAAAATCATAAAAATACCGAAAAAATAATTATATTTGAATCAAGATAATATAGATTACAAAATCTGGTGATGGCTTTTTAAATGCAGTTACTAATCATTAATTTAATTACCCATACATATCAAATCAACACATTGTCAAGTAAAGTAGAAAATTCTGGTTTCTTGTTAAAAAATTTTCGAACAAATTTCAATCAAATAAAATTAGCAACAATGCATAGGTTGTAACTTAGTAAACAAACACAAACATATGATACTTAAAGGGATAAGACAAAATATATGCGAATTAAAAAAAGAAGTTTAAGCACATCTGTAAAAAACTTTTGTCAAAGGCGAGCAGCGAACATTTCTAAGGACATCCTAAACACGTAGAAGCTGGCAAATACAAGGCATATAATAAGCAAGGAAACAACCCTGACAAGAAAACTGACAAAGGCCAACACGAGAACACCCCTAACAAGACGTTGATGAATGCTAACAACAACCATCAACAGGGATATTTGGCAAATGCAAACACCATCAATGCATGGAAACATCCTTCACAGACAAGCTGTGCAGTTATGCGAATATCCCTGACAGGATTCGTTCCAGATATAGTATGTCAAGGAAGCCATATGTATGCAAAATGGAAGGGGGGGAAAAAGCAGGACGACCCCGCCATGATTTACGATGAGATACGCCATCACCGTAAAGGAGTTACGACCTTCGTGAGGATTTAGGAATGTTCTCCGGGGAAATGGAATCCTTGATTATTCATGCTTGGCATCTTGACCTTGCTTAGGTTTAGATGGAGATATTTGGGGCATGCTTCGCACCAAATAAACATATAAACAGTGAGAGAGAGAGAGAGAGAGAGAGAGAGAGAGAGAGAGAGAGAGAGAGAGAGAGAGAGAGAGATAGAGAGACTGATCAGAATTGTTACAAAATTCCAGAGAGAGAGAGAGAGAGAGAGAGAGAGAGAGAGAGAGAGAGAGATAAAAAAAGATAAGTAACAAAATTAGAATGAATAATCTTGGTGGGCAAATCCAGAGGGGGAAGAAATTAAAATTTCCGCTTAAAATTAATTGCAAGAAATAAGCAAAGCTAACTGCAACATAAAGAAAGGATCGGGATTTATGTTAATTGAAAAATAAGAAAATGCAACGCACTGACGCTAAATGAGATCATTGACGAAATTATTCACATTTTAAACATACAAAGAGTAAAATGAATCGGACGGAGAAAGGGGTCATTGCAAACATTACTGCTAATAGGGCCATCGACTTGCAGGATATATTGCAGATTGTAACCAGCAAAATTAGATAGCGTAAACTAGAATACTGATGAATGGTCAATTGATGAAAACACGGAGTGAGGGGCACACAACAATAACAGTGATCTGTTGTATGATACAAATTTATGGTTTCCTGATTTGGGAATGCAGGTTTACATGAAACAAACCATAGATCAAGTAACGTGTCAAAAGTAATCAGAAGTATTAAACGTTTATTCCGTATTCTTAATATAATTATGAGGATAAATCTTCGATGAATATAGTAGAATGTTGATGTGGTATGAACGAAACGGGAAAAACCATATTAGAGCCCTTTAAGGCATAATCAGAGAGAGCCAATATGAATGCTTGCATGCAAAGGATGTAGACACGAATGAGAATATACTATATATAAGTTATGGCTTTTGAAAGCATGAGACTCCTATAAAGAAAACACTCACGTGAGAATATGTTGACAAAAATGGTTGGGATTTTTAAAGATTTCTTGACACGAAGACAAGTAAGTATTTGAAAACAGACTTCATAAAAAGGGCAATGCACAGTAAAGAAGTATGATGCACATATTTTACGTAATATTTCTCCGTTCTTATAACATTACTTTATTTAAAGCTGGTGAGATAATTTGGAATACAAAACTACACTGATTCATTTTTGTTTCATATCAGTAACTATACTTTTCTGAGTTCAAGAAAACCGACATTAGCACCAAAAAGTAAATGAAAAAATATTTGAAAGTTGTGAGGATTTCCTACAAAATTACAATACCATAGAATGAGTGAACTTCCCAAAACAAAAATATTTTCAATTGAAATATAATCTGTGGCAATGTAAATGAGAAGGGACTTTAATGAATGATCTCGGAAATGAAGATATCAATTAGGTATTATACTGAAAAGAAAAAAAAAATACAGAAAAACAATGGCATCGTTATTGACTTTTAATGTAATAGATTGCAATGAGTTGTTGTTGATGGACACCATAGTCAGAATAGGAATGTGATATCTTGTGTTCCTCAGGGCAGTGTTCTTGGTCTATAACTTTTCATACTAAATACATATGTTAAGTGGTTTGACTTAGAAAAGAAAAAGCACGCTCTCAGATGATGCTACTCTCTTGCATGAATTCTATCTCCTGGATGTAAACCTATGATTGCTGAATCCCTTAATAGAGATCTAGCTAAATTAAGTGCATTGTAAAAATCATGGGGGCATGAAGTTGAACCCTAACAAAACTCAAAATAGTACTGTAAGTAGGTCGAGAACAGTTGCTCCTCAACATCCAGATCTCTGCATTGACAATGTTTCTTTAACTATATAGAATTCTAAGTGTAATTCTTCATTGTAAATTTCCTTTTGAGACACATTCGATCTATTTCTTCCTCAATTGCATAAAAATCGGCTTATTGAAAAGGTCTATCAAGATTTTCGGAGATAAATATATCCTGAAGAAATATTTTAATTCTTTCATTCTACCTACTTTCGAGTATTGCTTTTCCTGCCTGGTCTTTAGCTGCTGACTCATCTTAAGTTGGCGGACAAAACTTGTGGTGTATTAAATTTCTTATTCCTGGCTATTGGTCTAGATTTCCATAACTTTGACCATCCTTTGCATTGAGATATTTCCAGACTGTACCATTCTGCACGTAATACTAGGTATGCAGATAATTCTAAGTCATACCTTCTCTATCATAAGGGTCATAAAATTTTGTGGATTGAACTTCCTTATCGGGCAGTTGAATAGGTGGAACGTCAGAATTTCAAACTTGCAGGAAATGTTTTTATGTTGAACAGGCTGATATGAGTCTATCTTCATAGTTTATATATGACACATCTATTTTAAAGTGTAACTTACTGATCTTAAGACATTTTATTTTCTTTATTCATTAATATTTATAGTTTAGTTATTTCCTTACTTCTTTCCCTTACTGAACTACTCTACCCTGTTAGAGTCATTGGGGTTATATCATCTTGCTTTTCCAACTAGGGTTGTAGCTTAGCTAATGCCTAGCTAATAATAATAATAATAATAATAATAATAATAATAATAATAATAATAATAATAATAATAATAATAATAATAATTACCAATCTTTCACTATGTGCAGACATTCGCTAAGAAAATAATTAGGATTTTACTGACCGCTATCATATGTGAAATGTTCAGGTAAAGAAGGTGAATTGTGAAAAGAAATCAATAAGGATGAGAAAATATAAATATATCTATATATATATTTATATATATATATATATATACATATATATATATATATATATATATATATATATATATACATATGTGTAGATATATATATATATATATATATACATACCAAGTCACTTCCCCCAATTTTTGGTGGCAGCCGACACCGACATAAGAAAAGAACAAAAGGGGACTTTTCTTCTCTGCTCCTCCCAGTCTGACGAAGGATTCAGCCGAGATTGGTTGGCACTGCTAGGGTGCCATAACCCACCCTCCCCGTTATCCTAAAGAAATGAAGCTTCCTATGTTGAATCTCCTACTGCCGCTACCTCAGCGATCACCAAAGCAACCGGATGTAGCAGCAAGTCTTATTAGAACTCAGTCACAATCGCTCGCCATTCATTCCTATTTCTGGCATGCTTTTTTGTCTCTCTTACATCTATCCTCCTATTACTTAAGAGTTTTCTCAACTCCATCCAACCACCCAAGCCATAGTCAGCCTCTTGTACTTCTCTCATCAACTCATGTATTCATCATTTTCCATTCTCTCTACAGAGCAAAATCACCTCAACACATTCATATCCACTCTAGTTGTTAATTAATTTCTTACTCTCGTTTTCATCCTTACTACTTTATTCCTAACCCTATCTAATCGATATACACCAGCCATACTCCTCAGCCACTTCATCTTAAACACATTTAATTTCTGCCTCTCTGTCACTTTTATTCCCACAACTCCAATCCACACATCACTGTTGGTGCAATCACTTTCTCATACAGCATTTTCTTACATTCATTCCTAATCCTCTATTCTTTACCACTCGCTTTAATGCCCCAACACTTTGCATCCTTCATTCACTCTCTGACGTATATCAGCCTCCACACCACCACTTGCAGCAACAAGAGACCCCCAACTATTTAAACTGATCTACTTCTTCAAGTAACGCTCCATTCAACATGACATTCAATCTAGCACCACCCTCCCTTCTCGTGCATCTCATAATCTTCTCTCACACATCCTTTCAAACTGTCACTAACTGACACAGCTTCTCATCGAGATCGCAATCAATACAATATCATCCAAAAGCAACAACTGATTTACCTACCACTCATGATCACTCTCATCAATCAGTTTCAATCCTCGTCCAAGCAGTCGAATGTTCTCCTCTCTTACAACTCCATCAACAAACAAATTGAACAACCATGGTAACATCACACATCCCTGTCTCAGGCCCAACCTAACTGGAAACAAATCACTCACTTCATTTCCTATCCTAATATCCAATTTACTGGCTATGTATGAACTCTTTGCTGTTTGCAACAACCTTCCAACAATTCCATATAACCTTATCACATTCCACATTGCTTCCCTATCAACTCTATCACAAGCTTTCCCCAGATCCATAGGGCAACATACATCTTCTTACATTTTGCTAAATCTACCTCTCAAATTTGCCTAAATGTAAAAATGTGATCCATACATCACCTACCTCTTCTCAAAACCTCCCTGTAACCTCTGTCTTATCCTTAATCCTATTTGTCAACTCTCTACCATACCCTTTTCCAACCACATTAAAAATATAAATACCCTTAGAATTACAACATTCATGCAGAACAAGACACGCACACACCCAGTCCACTGGTACCATTAACAATATGAACCATATATTAACATTCTTACCAACCATTCAAGAACAGTCATACCCTCTTCCTTTAATATCTGAGCCCTCACACCATCTATACCAGATGTTTTTCCTGCTCTCATTTCATCTTGTGCTCTCTTCACTTCTTCTCTTGTAATCTCTCTCTCATTCTCATCTCCCATCACTGGCATCTCAACACCTACAATAGCAATTATATCTTCTTCCCTATTATCATCAACATTCAGCAACCTTTCAAAACATTCAGCGCACCTTTTCCTTGCCTCATCTCCTTTCAACAACCTTCCATTTTCATCTTTCACTTTCTCTACTTTTTTTTATCCACCCTTCCTTACTGTCCTCACTTCTTTCCAAAACTTCTTCGTATTATCTTTATAGGAACGACCCAATCCTTGACCCCAAATCCAGTCAGCCGCCCTCTTTGCCTCAGGTACCTTACATTCTACTTCAAGACTTTGTCTCTATATATTTTTCATACTTCTTTACACTATTATTCAGCAGCCATTCTTCAAATGCCCTCTTTTTCTCTTCCATTTTCGTCTTCACTTCATTCCACAGTTCACTACCCTTCCTCTTACTGCCTCCAACAATCCTCTTACCACACACATCACTTGGAAGCTCATCAAAATTTTCTTTTACTAACTTCCACTCCTCTAGATCACCAGTTTCTCTCACTCTCACGCTGTACTATGCCACTTCTAACCTTTCGTGATATTCACTTTCTACCGCTGTTTTTTTTTTTTAACTCTTCAAACCTTCACTACCTCCCATTCACATCTCCCTTACTATTTCCCCACTCTTTTCCTACAACTAAATTTCCTTCAACCAAAAAATGATCAGACATACTAAACACGTGCATATCTTTCAATCTTCCATACATTCTTCTGGTTATCAACACATAATCCATTAATGACCTTTCTACCACTCTTCTATTTGCCACTCTTACCCATGTATACTTGTTATTAAGTTTTTTCTTGGAAAAAAAAAAGATAAAACTTATTACCAGCTGTTGTTCAACAAACAAATCTTGCAGTCTCTCACCACTCTCATTTTCATCTGGTACGCCATACTTCCCTGTGACACCTTCTACCTCTCCAGCACCCACTCTGACCTTAAGTTAGTCATGACAACTACATTATTCTTTCTACTTAGTATTTCTACACACCTAGTTAATTCATGCCAGGATTCATTGCGCTTTTCACTTTTCTCAAAATCTGGCTCATATACCCTAACAAAAGCCAAACATTTCCTAGCCAACCTACCCATTGCTCATATCAACTTAAGATACCTCCTTCCATTCCACTACTTTACCTGTCATCCATTCACTCAGTAAGAAAGCCATAAACTCTCTTGCTCCTCCCCTTTCAATCCCAGACACACTCCATTTCACTTCACCAAACATTACTTACCACTCCAATTTATCTTTGCCTCACATAAGGCCAATTCTTCTATTCCAATATATATATATATATATATATATATATATATATATATATATATATATATATATATATATATATATACATATATATATATATACCGAGCATACAGGTAAATTTCATGAAAATAGAGAGAAGCCAAAATATAAATTAGGAAAACATAGAATAAAATACATTTCAGATGTGGTTGAGAAAAAAATAATAACCATCTAGTCTGAACTGCCTATAACGACCTACAGAGATTGATAAAGGATATCATAGAAGACTAAACCAGTGTGCAATAGGAAGTAAAAAAAAAAAAAAAAAAAAAAAGCTGTACTTTGAAAAGCCATGCATTGCTTGATCTGAGAATCAAAACCACTAAAATATAAAAAAAAATTACTTACAGGTTTATCCGCGATTGAAATGCACTTACTCCATTTTATGAAGGACAATAAACCTACCATTCTAGTTAAAATTCAAGTGACCGGAATTCTCAACGTAATTCCATTTCCTAAGATTGCTATAAATGCTCTCTTCCAAAAGGCGGCTTCTGAATTCCTTATCGTTGTTCCTTGACTTTCTCTTCCCATCTACCTTCGCTCATATACATAATGTTTGACACCGATGTAACTGATTACCATCAAAACAGGGTATGAAGCCGTAATCACGAAGTGTTTTTTAAAAGGAAAAGTACAAGCAGACATTAACCCTATCTATAGGATCAATGCAGACAGGTCCTGGAATAAAAAGGCAAATTCTTGAGAGATGATACATTTTGAAAACCGAGGAACACATACGAAGGGAAAATATTTCAGAATCTGCTACTAAAGAAAAAGACAGTTACAAAAGCGATCGACCAATTTGGTGATCCTTGAATCGAAAGTCGATATTATATCAATTCTACTTCTCAGTTCCAGAAGGGTCTTTATGCTTTTGCCTTTTCAATTATTTCTATCATTTCCTAGAAACAGGTTTAAAGCTTTATTTTGGGTTAAGACTAAGTTTTTTCCCCAACTTTTGCGTGTTTCCTTTATTCCTCCAGCTCCGTGATTCACATGAACATCAAATTGACCAAATAGACATTTGCATCACAATCTGACGTAGGGACGTGAATCTTAATCATAAAGAAATATAACTTTCAACTGCGAATTTTCGTCGTGATAAAAACAAATGATAGCTCTCTCCTTTCACGGGGACCAGGGGGCGGGGGGGGGGGGGTTAGGCGACTAAATCAAAACATTTGGCAAGCCCGAAGGAGGAGTTATAACGAGAGAGAGAGAGAGAGAGAGAGAGAGAGAGAGAGAGAGAGAGAGAGAGAGAGAGAGAGAGAGAGAGACAGAGAGAGGGGATACATGTGTAACTTTATTCTTTTATATATAACGGTTGTGGTGGCCGATGAGGTAACGTCCCTCACTGGTAAACGCTAGACTGGGGTTCGATTCCCACTCAAACTCGTTAGTTTCCTTGGGCGCTGCAATCTCACCATCCTTAAGAGCTAAGGATAAGGGTTTGGGGGAGCCAATAGGTCTATCTGCTGAGTCATTAGCAGCCATTGCCTGGCCCTCCCTGGCCGTAGCTTGAATAGAGAGGACGATTGGGTACTGATCACACACACACACCACACACACACACATACACACACACACATATATATATGTATATATATATATATATATATATATATATATATATATATATATATATATATATATATGGTAAGTCTTTATGGCTTTCTCCTGCTTGATAGGGTAATATCACTGTCCTTGCCTCTGCCATTCATGAGCAACCTTCAAACACGTACTATATGTGGATGCAAGGTCACACACACACGCGCATATATATATATATATATATATATATATATATATATATATATATATATATATATATATATATATATATATATATATATATATATATACATATATATATATACATATATATATATATATATATATGTATATATATTTATATGTATATGAGGCCCTTTGCATCAATGGGCGTGGGAGATGTTGATAATGATATATATATATATATATATATATATATATATATATATAATATATATATATATATATATATATATATATATATATATGAATGATAATTTGTCCCTAATACACATGACATAAATATCGAATTCAATCTTGAAAATATAATCATATCCATTGAAAACTCCCGTTGGAATCACGTTAACGCCAGTTAGGACAATCACCGTCAACGAAAACTGTATCATAGGGGAGTAGCGTTCCAAAAGCATTTACATACATAAATATATATATATATATATATATATATATATATATATATATATATATATATATATATATATATATATATATATATATATATGGGGGAGGGATGTGTGCATATTTGGATATATAAGCGTGTATTTACCGTCCAACATTAACATGTTTCACGTTACAGAGATGACTTTCGCGCCCCCCCCCCCCAAAAAAAAAAAAACTGCTTCATCGTGGTTGAGCCAGTTATACCGAAACTTCCGTATAAATCTTGAAAAGAGTTTCAGACACAACTCATCAGCGCATAAAACCCCAAAAACCTACTGTACCATTCGCCTTTAGTTTGAATGGCTTCTCTTGCTCCCTAAATGCCAAGACCATTCCTTTCTAAAAATTCTTTCCTTCCATCTATTCACCCTTTCTTAAGTCTTCTCCTCCTCCTTTCTCTCCTGACTTTCGAATTGAACATTTTGTCACCTACCTACCATTTTCCCTTCTTTCCACATGAAAGAATCTTTTCACCACTCCTCGCTCTTTTATTTCTTCCTTTGTCACATACTGTATACTATGCGGACAGCCTCCAACCAACTCGTTTTACTTAAATTCAAAATCAACACATCACTTCCATGGACCATAGGAGAGGTAACAATCCCTTCTTGAATTATTGTCCTGGCTTCTATGCACACATTAGTTTTTCCACCAGTCTCTTGCACATATCCTGCTATCTTCCAAACAATGCCTACTCTATTAATAATATTTCTCGTTTTACCAATATACGATATGGATGTATTTTATCTCATATGCCTATATGAATCTACTACTGTCTCGTGCCCCTGTCCATATTTTTGTCCATTGCTCCACTTTTTGGGCTTTTATTAACATTCATAACCATAGCCTTCCTTACATTTTTTTTTTCATATTCCCCGGTTTCTAGGACTTTCAAATTACACAACCTTGTCTCAGCCCAATTTAAGCATCAAAACAAGTCACTCCTCTGTCTATGATATGTAATCAGCATATATTTACATTCTCAACAAACCCACATTGCTTTTCTCTCATTCTAATTCCAAACTTTCTCTGGATA
>NC_090725.1:231784466-231786966 GCF_036898095.1 Palaemon carinicauda | reverse complement strand
TGCTTCCTGATTTAGGCAAACTCATTTTATTGGAACCAAAAGCACTTAACATCTTGGTAATGAGGTCTAGATTTTAGATCCCTGTACTTACAAAATTTTAAAGAAACAGTAGTTAATTTGTTCAACTCCCTTCATTTTTGTCTATGTCTATCTTCCATGGAACCCAGAGCTAGGGCTGCCAGGTTCTCCTCCAAGGGTCGGTGCCCTTGACTGGCGCCCTCCAGGAAGGTACGAGCTTCCTTAGATTACTGGACCTATGCGCTCCCTTCGGCTCTGATGTGGCAAAGGTAATAGTCTTCAAGCTCTGCCTGATATTTCGGGAGAGGGCCAGGGCCAAGGAATACCTTGCCCCACTTGGGACTCCAAACCGGCATTTCAGACCGGTGTAGTGGTGCTGTATCTGCGCCAGAGAGGGCGCTGGAAGGTCGTTGAGAACCCGAATGAGGCCAAGGACCCTGCGGAAGGAGGAAACTTCCTCGAACACCTCGTCCTCCAGGTGGCCCCTTGACCCCTCCTCGGAAGCCCACTCTCTGGTAGCAGGAACTCCGCTAGGAGGCTCCTCCCACGGGGCCCCAGAAGGAACGCTCCAGTGATCAGGACTTCCGGCCAAAGGAGCTCTACGCCGCTCTTCTTCCTCTCGGCTGCACTTCACCACTAGTGCAGGACCAGGAAACAGAGTCATAAGACAGTGACCTGGAGGAGTGACGTTTCCTCTAATGGTCCTCTGTCCCCTCCTGACGTGTCCGGTACGAGGCAGCAGGAAGTGGATAAGGGGCAGCAACTAATGACGATAACTCCTCCCAAGGGGGCGGGGGGGGGGACATAGTCTGCTGCTCCCCACACCAGCAAGAGGTCCCTCAAAGGGGACCTGAACGGGGTTCTTAGAGGGCCCAAGTAGATCTCTTGGTCCTATGAGAGGATATCGGCACCTGGGAGCCGCTGAGCTGGAGCTGAAACTGCCACCCAGAGAGCGGAAAGAGGAACGTCTACCCGCGAAGGCTCAGAGGCAGGGAACGCGACTGGCGGATAGAAAGCTGGATGGCCAATCTGAGCAGAGGACTGGCGTCCTAGTTAGGTGGTCCCCAGGAGGGGGGGCTTGGGTCGGTGGCCTAGGCTGAGCGGCGGAAAACTGACCTGAGAAAGCTACACAGGCCTGGAGACAACGCTCGCACCTCACCATCACGTCTCTCAACGCCCCTGCTACCTAAAACATGGTCAACCCTGGCGAGGGGGAGGTTGAGATCCTGGAAGAACAGGGGAGAGTAGGAGGAGCTTGACTCCTGGCCACGGAGGAAGAAACACGAGGCTCTGTCACAGTCCCATTAGAGACCCCCACCCTCAACGTAGCAGCTCTGGAGACAAAGAAGTCCCAGAAACACTGAGAATTGTAGAACAGGTTGGAAAAGGATGAGACCCATTACCCTTCCTCGAGAGCGACCTGTTCTTCTTGAACTTCTTACATTTCTCAGTGGCCACCTTGGACCACTGAGCATCGTTCCACCCACCACACTCCTCACACGTATCACTCAGGGAACACATCCGTCCCCGACATGAAGTACACAGAACGTGAGGATCAACACAAGGGAAAAATAAAGTGAGAAACAGGCGAGTTGACCTCTCGTGTAGAATGGAGGTCTTGACCTAGGAAGGGTCGCCTGAGGCTTCTTCTTAGTGCCCTATGAGAAACAGGTGAGGCCAGGGTTGCGCACGTGGAGAGGGGAATTAGGCCTGTTAGTGGGGAATATTCCTGGTCGTAGTTCTCCTAGTCAGTGGTCCATGGTAAGTCCGTATTGCAACAAATACATTTATTTTCTGTAATGTTCAGTAGCATGGTAAGAGGGTTTGTAGTTAGGAAAGGGGAGGTGTTGAGAAGGGTTAAATCTGCGTGCGAGTGCATGTGTGTGCATATCTATTTAAATACTAAGGGTCATGTACATCATATACAGTATATACTTTATATACACGCACACAAATACTTATACACACATGTATATGCATATATATACGCACACATGCACATACACACACACACAAGAGAGCAAGCAAGCTTTAGATGTTAGTATTCAACAACTGACCATGTCCACGTAATTGACCAACTAATGGGAAAATCAGCAAAATATGACAAATCCCTAGGTATGGCACTTTTAAACAATGAGAAACCTTTTGATTCTATCAAATCTTCAGCAGTAATGAAAGCCCTTCAAAGGCAAGAAATAAATGAATCTTGTGTAAGAACACTAGAAGTGCAGCAATCCTTCACGTACATAGAGATAGTGAGAAAATTCCGATAGGGAAACCAGTTGGACAGGGAAACCCAACCTCTCCTAATTAATTTAGTGTGCCAAGAAGAAGCTTTTAAGAAATTAGATTAACAATAATGGGGTTTATATTAACAACTCAAGATTTGCAGAAGACATAGTTCTATTTAGTGAATCATGGGAGGATTTGCAAGATGATAGAAGATTTGAATAGAGAAAGAAGAAATGTAGGACTGAAAATG
>NC_090725.1:231729466-231779466 GCF_036898095.1 Palaemon carinicauda | reverse complement strand
TCATTATTAACCAAAACAACTTGTATATCCTATAATTCAAGTTCCGTTATATATAAAAAAATTATAAAACAATTTCCATAAATAAAATACTGTATATAAAATAATCAATGAAAAATAAGACACAATGACTTCAGATATGTTTACGTACAAAACTAGTCACTCTCCCGTTCACATATTGTGCGTTGCTCATACCAAAAAAATGATTAATCTAACAACTAGCTACATTCTACAACATATATCCTAAGGACACTTCACATAATACCTCTATCTATTCTGTGTTATATATTTCTAAATCTCTACGTGCGTAAAAAATCTTCCTTTGTCTTTTCAACTTTTCAACCAACTGCAAATGTTTGATTCATCCCCACTCTATATCGATTAAACTTACACTATTCTTCACTTACAAAAAAAAAACCGGCGTAACTCTTGTATTCTAAACCAAAACATGGCCATTTAATTCACAGGTATAAAGAGCATTCATGTACCTATATCATTCATATGATGTATAATATATATATATATATATATATATATATATATATATATATATATATATATATATATATATATATGATAATTCATCAAAGTCACTCATGATTTGCTTTTATCAAAATAAGCCACAAATCCTTTTCAATATCAAATTCGCTCAGCTTATGGACTACACACCGACCGACAAGGAAATCCATTCTACAGTATAGCAATCCCGTCTGTCCGGAAGGGTGGCACCTGTGATATATAAATATATATATATATATATATATATATATATATATATATATATATATATACATATACATATATATATAAATATATAAATACATATATATATATATATATATATATATATATATATATATATATATATATACACGAGGGCAATCCAATAAGTGCGTGGAAAACCTTGAATAATTGCAAATTGTCAATTAAATTTGAGACAAACTGTGTTCGTGAATCCTTTTTCCTTGTTCGTATTGGAAACCAGTGTAAAGTTTAATTCGTTATCACTAGCATATTTTGAATACATTGACAGTAACCCCTACCTTAGAACATTATGGAGTGCTCCAAATTCGAAGTGGGATACCGTTCACATCAATAACTGAAGAAAGAGTAGCTTTTGTTAGGTCTCTGTTGCGAGAAGATCGGAGAATTACCATTGATTACATAGCTAATGCAATTCACATTTCATGTGGATCAGCAAATTCTATTCTGGTAGATAACTTTGGATTAAGCAAGGTGTCAGCAAGATGGGAACAAAGCGTTGCGGCAAGAACAAATGGATCGGAGGGCAGATCTTTCTGTATGCATTTTGAATCAATTTGAAACAAAGATGAATTTCTCAGCAAGATTGTGACTGGTGATGAAACATGGATTTATTTTTTTGGATCCAGAAAACAAAATTCAGTCAAAAGGGTGGTTCCCTGAAAGCTTAGATGGCCCAAAGAAATTAGGGGCATTCTTTTTCACAATGATAATGGCCCAGCCCATTCGTTAGTATTGCCAAGACATGTTTTGAGAAAATTTAGGTAGGCTTCATCCAACATACAGCCCTGATCTGGCCCACTTAAGACTTTTTTTTTTCCTAAATTAAAAGACGATCTATAAAGAACGCGGTTTCTTCGACTGATGATGCCAAAACTACATCTTTGGAGTGGTTCCGATCTGAAAGTTCTGATATTTACAAAGATGGACTAAAAGACTGGAAACATCGTTTGGAGAAATGCATAGCTAGGAATGGAAGCTACTGTATGTTGAAAAATGATAACACTTTGTAAGTCAGTATATGCTAAATCAAATTTTTTTCAACGTTTTCCACGAACTTTTGGGATTACTCTTACGTATATTCATATATATATATATATATATATATATATATATATATATATATATATATATATATATATATATATATATATATACACTACACATATACATACACCTATTTAGGCACGAATATAATTTATTATACACTCACACATACATATTTAAGTATATATATATATATATATATATATATATATATATATATATATATATATATATATATATATATATATATATATATATATACTGTATATATATACACACTCGATAATACAACACATGCAGCAGTTTTTAGTCCACTGCAGGACAGAGAGAAGTGTCAGGGGTTTGGACAGTTTTCATCACCATGCCATGCTGGCCAATGAGGAATGGTGATGGTGGGAGATTTTTACCCGATCGCTCCGAGCTAATCAAGTTAGTAAAGGCAGCCCTGACTATTACAGCTTTGCTGATCAATGATGATACACAAATCTTTCACCACGTTAAGGTATCCCCACGGAAAGGAATATATATATATATATGTATGTATATATGTATATATATATATATATATATATATATATATATATATATATATATATGTGTGTGTGTGTGTGTGTGTGTGTTCATGCTGACCAAGTTTACATAAGCCTCTCTTCAGTTTTTTTTTTATGATAGATCTATTTCAACGTTGTAACTGATCTTAAAATATTTTACATTTTTTAGTCATTGCTTCTGTTATATATAGTTTATCTATTTCCATATTTCCTAATTTACCAGCTGAGTCCTAGGGCTTGTAGCATCCTCCTTTTTCAATAAGAGAGAGAGAGAGAGAGAGAGAGAGAGAGAGAGAGAGAGAGAGAGAGAGAGAGAGAGAGAGAGAGGTGCTTATCAAGCTATCAAAAATTCAACGGGCTCCTTTTTTGTATTTTGCTTTTAGAAATTTACCGTAATTTGCTAGTTAATACTATAGTTGGAAAGTAAATTAATAATTCAGAAAGTGGCCATAAACAAGAAAAGCTTCTTTTTACCATAGCATTAGGTGATAATGATTTTGCAATACTGTACGACTTAAAATTATAATATAGGGGAACCAAGAATCTACAGAAGAACGATATTAAAGAGCAAAAGAAATGAAGATGTAAATAAACACATAGCACCAAAGAGTTTGCAGTGCCGAGCGACGTGTCCTAACGTGTTATCGACTGAGCAAACATCTGCATGTGATGTGAGAGAGAGACGCGGCTAGAAAGCAGATCCATTTCTCGCGGTTTGAGCTGGGTAAAAATCCGATAGCGTTAGGGCACAAATAGACTGGATTTACACAGACCATTCATATATGGGATTGGACCCTATGAGATTCTTGTCTGTAAACGATCCAAGGCTTAGATACCGAAAAAAAGGTAAGTTCGTTTAACTTTTTATACAAATCCGAGGGAGGAGGAATTCTGTAGGATCAAAAATAAATAAGATGCATTTTACTTGCATCTTAATAAGCTTTCATGGAAATGGCAGGAGCTGAACGGCCTTTTCGAGGATTAAGTGTAGATATAAAAATGAATAGTGATCTTAAGTGACAATCTAGTAATATTCACACGTAATGAAACAATTACAACTAACTAATAGATTCATCTCATACTCATATCTATGGTCATTGCGGCTTTATTGGTAACGTCTCTGGCAGGTGATCACCAGATGGGTTCGAGTCCCGCTCAAACTCGATAGTTCCTTTAGTGTCTGCAACCTAAGCATCCTTGTGAACCAAGGATGGGGGATTTGGGGGAGGCTATAGGTGTACCTGCTGAGTCATCGGCAGCCATTGCCTGGACCTCCCTGGTCATAGCTTAGGTGGAGAGACGGGGCTTGGGCGCTATTCATATGATATATGGTCAGTCTTTTCTTTAGAGCATTGTCCTACTTGCTGGGGCAATTTTACTGTCGCTTGCCTCTGCCATCATGAGAGCCTTTAGGCCTTTGAAACTTACTGCCCCAACCCCCCTTGCCCAACAACTAGGAGCCAACCTTTTCTAAAACTGAAAACAAACCTCAACATCTTTTTGATACTTTATTACATGTAGTGTCTACATGACAAGGGTTATTTGCAACAAAGAACAGAAATTGCAGAGCTTTCATAAAATTTTGTTTCCAATTGCTCTTTACTGAATGCTACGTAAAGGGCTTCTCATGTTTGAAAGAGAAAATTTTCACAACTCCATTTCCAATATAATGTCACAATAATAATCCAACTTACCACAGCGGCCTTTAGGATCTCTTGAATAGGAAGGTAATGTTCACTTTCTCATACTTAATTACATAAAAACAATCTGTTTCGAGCTTAAATGGGCCAGAAGAATTGGCATATAATGTTTTCCTAAAGGTATTTTAGTATTTAAACCCTCTATTTGTTACGGATAGAAATCTTACATTTTCTGGATTCATGTATCTGCTCTATATTGTAAACCGAGGCTTATTTTGACAAGCAAATATGATTAATGACTGAATCCAAGTTGTAAAAGTTGAAAAAAAGTGTAGATGTAAATAAAGTATCCATCAATTGGTAAAATATTTGGGATTTAAACATTCTAAAAAAATGGAACTTGGATGTGTTCTTCGACAAAAGTTCATATCGTCATTATGTGGAACAATTTCAATGCTGGAGCCCAGGACGGGATGATGGTAAAAATGGCCTTCTTACAAGATAACGAGGATATTGCAAAGATGAAATATAGGAGTGATGAAAAATTACCTAAAATATAACACAAACCTTGATATAAAAGCCACTTCGGTGAATAAGTTCGTATTTACTCTTACCAAAACATATGGAAAGGAGAACAAATCTTAACCATAAAGTTGATAATAGATCACTCAGATATTAATCAATATAAAGTACATATGTTTAGGGGAAAAAAAACTTGAAAAAAAAAAACCTTTAAAATTAATCGTGATTCCTGATGAGTATTGTTAGAAAAGAGAATTAGATAGTCTTTAATATGGAAATTCTATAAAAATTAAAGAGGTAAGGATCTATATAATATATCTTAGATATAGATATACAAAAATGAGTCGATCAAACAATAGTGAGTTCCTTAGCATTTTTAAATGAGTCAAGGAAAGAAACTTATTTAATGATGTGATAATCTTGGGGTATACTTTTAAAGAACAACTAATGCCTTTGCTTGGGTAATTATATAATGCAAACACTAATAAAATACCTAATACACGAAGATAACATTACTTATTGTAGAAAGTTACGTTAATATTCGAATACAAACTGCCCAATTATTTAATTTCATCTTTACACAAATTATATCTCTATAATATTCTAATATTTGCAAAACTAAGAAAATTTTAATAAAGCTTATCACTCTGAGAAATGGTTGACTCGGAAAAATGTAAGAAATCATAGGGGTACACATATTTGTAGTAATCACCATCTCCTCATTGCCACACTGGAATTGAAACTGAAAGCATCCAACAGAAAGGTAGATAGAATACCTAGGTATGATACAATTAAGCTTCTAGAAGAGCACAGAGAAACATTAGCAATTGGATGTAGGAATCGATTTGCAGTCTTAGAGACTTTAACAGACGAAGAGCAGACAATTAATGAAGAATAGTATGATATTAAAAACATATATCAGTCAGTTGGTTGTGAAGTTTTGGGACACGCAATTACAAAGAGAAAGCCATGGATATAAAATGATACTTAGGATACTATAAAAGGGGACAAAAACAGATATTGATTTCGAGGAAGTAATAAAAAAATTACAAATTAGGGCATGCTAAGTATTCCAGTATTGATATTGAGGTCAAAAGAAAAGCCAAGAATGAATGGAGAGAATATCTATACAGGAGAGCAGATGAGGCTCACAAAGCTATGAATTCAGGAAATGGCAATGATGTAAGAATCGCACATAGAATTATTAATGAAATCTCGACTGGGGCAAAGAAGAAGCATATAACCATCAAAAAGAGAGATGGACCTGTTATAACAACAGATGATGAAGATAGACAACGTTGGAGGTTATATAGGAGATATGAAAGGAATAATTTGATTGATATACCTGAAGCTGATGAAGACTTTGATGCGCCCATGAATGAATTAAGTGTGTTTGAAGTCGAAGCTATTATTAAAAAAAACAAAGAGATGGAGAGCCCTGGATACGATGATACGGGCGGAAAATGAAGTAACCCCAGAATACTTACAAGCTTATTTTGTAGAATGGGACATGAAGAGGCAAAACCTGATGAATAGGAGCTAGGAGTGTTGGTGAAAATTGCAAAAAGGGAGACATGACTGGTTGCAATAACTACAGAGGCATCACACTTACGTCAGATGTTATGAAAATATACAGTATGCTTATTCTAAAGAGATTGGCGAGAAAGATTGATGAAAAGCTGAGAGATGAACAAGCAGTATTTAGAAAAGGTAGAAGTTGCACTGACCAAATTTCTATTTTAAGACATGTACAGCAATGCGCAGAATATCTAAATTCACTTTTGATGGCATTTGTGTTCTATGAAAAAGCCTTTGATAGTGTGCAGGGGCCAATTTTTTGAAGAGTCCTGTGTTATCATAGAATTCCTCTTAAATATGTAAATTTGATTAAGTCTGTTCATGAGCATAGCAAGTGCAAAGTTAATGTTAATGAAGTCCTATCAAATGAATTTCGAGTGAACACTGGAGTACTCCAGGGGAATGTGTTGTTACCTATGTTGTTTATCCTCCTCATGCATAGAACAGTCGGAGATGGTGAACAAAGGATTGGACTGGATTGGTAATAGGAAATTAGCAGACCTAGAGTATGCTGATGATGCTATCCTTATTAGCAGAACACCACAGGCTTTGTAATGCTTGCTTACCAGAATGCATGAAATATCACAGCAGGTTAAACTCAAGATAAATAAAAGAAAGACAGACATGATAAGAACGGAGTATGCAATGGAAGATTGAATACCATTGGAAGGAGAAAGGATTAATAAGGTAGTATCTAGGAACTATGATCTTCAATACATGGTCTTTAGAATTAACGTTTAGTGAACGATTCTGAAAAAGCAAATCACACAATGGTTAGGTTACCTAGAATTTGGGAATCTAAATCGCCTGAAATTACATACAAATATCAAACAATATTTCAGTTTAGTGAGATCGGTGTTACTATATGGACATGAGTCATGGTATGACACTGAAACAATCTCCAATAGATTTAGTAGATTTGAGAACAAAGCCCTCAGAAGAATATTGGGAGTTGAATGGCAGGACAGGATTAGAAATGAAACTATAACAGAGATTACTCAAGTGCCATTTGTGGATAAGATCAAAATGAGGGGTAGATGGAGATGGATTGGGCAGGCTCTTCGCACTCCCCAAGAGAGATTAGTACACCAAACGTTTAGCGGGGCTCCACAAGGCACTAGAAGAGTTGGAAGACCCAGGCCTACATGGCTGAGGACTATGAAACGTGAAGTAGGAGATGAGGAATGGAGATGTATTGAATGAAAAGCTCAAGATAGAGACGACTGACAAAATCTAACAGAGGCCAGCCCTTTGACGTAGGAGGAGATGATGATGATGATGATGAAAGCTCATCACTACTCAAACTCACGGACAAACGATCGAACGACCAAAATAGTGTTAAGGCTTCACCCTATTCTCAAAGACTCAACCAGAAACTAACGAGATCGGAATTCAATAGCTTTACTGCGATTTTTATGCAATGATATTGGTTATTTTCCTTCTGAAAAATGTTTGAAAGGTGAAGCTACCTCGTAAATTTACAAGGGACGTTTTCTTTTCTTCTCACAAAGTGGTGGGTTCTTTCTATCATTTTATAAGCAGCCACCAAAAGCAATTCGAATTGTTATTACCCAGTTCATTACAAAGAAAAAATCTATTTTGAATCTAGTATCAGTAAAGTATTAGTTGCTCAAAAATATGTTATTGATTAACAAAAAACTTTCTAATTACCATGCGTTAAGATTCGGTTTCCTCGAAAGAAACCTTTATGTTGCTATCTAGCTTCAATCATGTATCTGTTGCCTCAAGTATATCATTTTCGTTGTAGTCTATAAGTCAGCTTAGTGCCTCTTACTATCCATTATATCAACAACCAGATTGCTTGTCATGTCTATTACTAGTTTTGAATGTAATGAAACTTACAAAAGAATTATTGCTGGTGTCAATTATCTTAGTTGCCTTCGATACCTCAAACAAACAAAACTTAATTATTGCTTTTCATGTTGGTGTTTGTTTAAATTTTCTCCCTGTAACTCCTACAAAGGATACCAAAACATATATTTCTTACATAATATCAGCTTTGATTCATTTATGTTCAATGAAAATCAAAACTTTGGAATTCTAAATCTGCTTTATAGAAGGTACCTTAATAGTAATATCAAGTGAGGCTGTTTTGAAACTTGCGCTTCTGTCCGTTGAAATGTTCAAAGTAACTACGAAGATCCATTTTTTTCCTGCAAACCTTGATCAATATTCTTTTAACTTTTTTTTTCATTTCTATAAGCGTTTGTCTTTCAAGAAAAGATTGTAAGATTGTCTTTAGTGTGAAGTTCGATCATTTCGGCTTCACCTTTATTCTTCTTATTTCCTTCAGACTTGGACATTACAATGAAGATCACGTAAAACTAGGATGTGTTTCATATGAAAAAATTAGATTCATACATACAAAAGCCACTGAACAAAATATCTTGAGGGTAAAATAAAAACTAATATGAGAAGCATACTTGACCATAACCGTTTTTTTATTGAATGCATATGTAAAATAGAAAAGCAATCAATTTAAAATTTCTAACGGATGAAGTGAATTGGGATACGAATATGAGGAAAATTGCCGAGGATAACCCTGAATAAAAGAACGGACTTCGCTATCAAAAGAATGCACAACAGAAGAAGGAAGAAATGTAGCAAATATGGAAATTGATACACTAACAGGCCAATCGTGGCACATGGAATCTCATATAAAGACATGCGCTATAGGCTGATTCGATTACTGTCCAATATAGCATTTGCAGAAAGATACGCTTGTCAACTATGTGGCAAAAAACAACAAGGTAGAAATCAATTTCAGAATTGCTAATAAAACGAGAGCCTTTGGTTCAATCTTATTCCAACGGTACCTGTGGTACTTAAACACGGAAGAATAAGAACTTAAAACCACTTTTATACAGTGTTAAATGGAGAATTTACATATTCTAAACCAAAGTTTTAGAAACGGATATAACAACTTTAAATTGTCCTTAATTCCAGAGATGAGAGAATTTGAATTACAAACCAAACGAAAAAAATAATGGGAGACGGAACGGAGGTAAGGATAAAAAAAGGTTTCCTTGGGGCAATGAACGGGAGTAAAATACAGGATCCCATTCATATAAACTATAATGTTTTAAAGAGAAGATTTGATATACAACGATCCAGTCAAGACTAAGAGCGAACAAGAGGTTAGCTAAATAAGATAGAACTCTTAAGCAACATTATTATTATTACAAGGTAAGCTACAACTATAGTTGGAAAAGCAGGGTTCTATAAGCCCAAGGGCTCCAACAGGGAAATATAGCCCAGTAAGGAAAAGAAATAAGGAAATAAATAATGTGAAAAGAATTGATTAAAAATTATAAAATATCTCGAGTTCAATAACGTTAAAATAGATGTCATATATAAACTATGAAGAGACACTCACGTCAGACATTTTAACATAAAAACTTTTGCAGATTTTTTTGAACTTCTGAAGTTCCACGTATTCAACTGACTGATTAGGAAGATCTCTCCACACTCTGGCCAATGGAACAAATCTTCTTGAATACCGTATAGTATTGATCCTTATGAAGGAGAAGGCAAGAATGTTAGAATTAACTGCATAACTAGTACCACATACAGGATGGTAAAATCTGGAAAGATCCGAATGCAAAGAATAGTCAGCATTAGGAAAAAAACTTGTGCATATTACTGAACGACGGTACCAGACAATAACATACGTTAGGTTACCATTTATAGGGCATATTTTATGTAATAAATAAACAACTTCCGCTCATCTCGGTTTTACAATTATCCGAATTCCCCTTCTTGCAATTTTTCCTTATTTCAATAAGACATGCTTGGAACACCCTTCAGGACTAGATCCAACTTTAAGAATAATGACTATTAGGGATTAGATTAAACGTTCAAACGTTTCAAGCAAATGCATTCATTATAAAGTACGCACACACAGACATGTGAAACCTGGAAGAACAATGAAATAGCTACTCATGACGTAAAAAAAAAAAAGTGTTATGTACATGATAGTCAGTTGAATGTCTTGGATTAAAACTATAGTACATAGGTACATATAGCGAGGGGCTAGCAAACTTATTCTAAAACACTATTTGAAAATTAAATGGGTAAACATTCTGGAGCTAAATGCTTATATGGATATGTATTTAGTTAATAAATTTACAAGTTTTGTATGTATTTTCTATTCATTAACACCAAAGTGGAAAAACTTAATACACAAAACCTAATGAAGTATTAAACAAATTTTCAGTAATAAGTGTACACAATGAACTTTGATACCTCAGCCTATCGCCTCTTTATCATAAATTTCACAATAATGATGTGAAAAAAAAAATCATACGCCTTGTCATTTTCTTTTATCTAAAAAAATCTAAACGGTCACCCTAAAAGTACAACTTCAACTAAAAAGAAAAAGGCTATTTTTGTTGACGATGGAAATTAGGAAGAATCAAAAAAAAGATTTGTCATATCTCCTATTTTAAAGTCCATAACCATAATAAGTCCACAAGTAAAAGTCACCAACAAGATAAGAAAATTTAAAGTGAAAAAAGCCCCGAAAATCTAAATAATGAAGTTGAAATAAACGTCATGCATAAACAATGAGAATAGAAAGACAACGCAGCCAGCAAAGTAAAAAAAAAAAAAATAATCATAAGAAAAAAAGGGCCCATCGCAAAACATCCCAGGTATATAAGTAACAAACACAAAAATGCTCGCGGGGCTATTTAGAGCTTCGCCAAAGGGCTTCGCCGTCAGCTTAGGGGTATTGCACGCTGCCATAACATTAGCATACTCGAGGCTATGAATATGGACAAACACGGCCACGTAACATGCGGGGGGAAGAAGCAGGTCCCATTTATGAAAATCTTAAAGTGGGACTCCTTAGTTTTTTTATTCAGTGTTTCTGGCGTCCCAGATATCTCGCTATTTAGGAAAGAAACCGGCCAGATTTAGGGAAGATGGAGAGAGCTGCTTTTATGGCTGAGGTGGTCATGTGTTTGTTTCATTTGTTCTTAATGGTTTGCTTTTAAAGATGCTTCGTGTAGACGCATACATGTGTGCATATTTCAAAATGTGTTTCTATGTTCAAGTAATTCAATATTTTTTCGACTTATCGCATACCAATTGGGTCAATGAATAAGGGACATTTATTCTGACAATGTAAAGAGAGAGAGAGAGAGAGAGAGAGAGAGAGAGAGAGAGAGAGAGAGAGAGAGAGAGAGAGAGAGAGAGAGAGAGAAGCATTTAGGAACAAAAATTTCTTCCATAGCCATACACTCCCACGACTAGCAATACAAGAGGTATCTTACTGCTTTCATTACGTTTAACGTCATCTTTACATACATGGATATCTGCATAATACGATTATTAGAAAAATGTTTTTGTCTAATGATATAAGAACTTACAGTATCAGTTTTTCCTCTTCATTTATACGAATACTTGAACCCTGGGACATTAGCCAGAAAACTTACTTATACAAATTCAGACTGGACATCTCCATAAAAGTTATTAATAGCTCATGAACAACCGAAACTATTATCTAATGTCTGCATTCTATTAATAAATCGATACGCAGCCTTTTTGTGAATATATAATTTTTTTTTGTATATATGTGCGAATACGAACTAAATTCAGTGCATCCAGAATGGTTTCCACGAGTATGCAAATCAACTGAAAATTCATGGTTTGTTCTAAATGGGGAACAGAGTAAAACTTCATGCTCAAAAGTAATCTAATCATAAGGCCTAGCTCGCTGAGGGACACGGGCATGCTTGGCTCTGAATGCTATACGAAATAGTACTAGCTCCAATACGGGATATCTACTGGGAAAATCCCGATAGTCAGTAGGAAATTTCTGTCGTATTCTTACTCTCAGCTCATCACAGCTAAATTCCTCAATAGAACCCAAAAAATGAAAAAAAAAAAAAAAAGGGGGGGGGGGGTCATCACCATTAAAACATAAAGAAGCGTTGTTATTGTTAAACACTCCGATTCAAGATACAATTACGAAGTTCCTCTGTGTAAATTTGAGTTCGTGAGTCACTTATTGTTTTTAAATGTAGCATATTTGTATATCAATTGGCAGAAGAAATTTTCCATACATCTAATAATCGAATAAAGAACATTCTTATTTATATTTATATATAAATATATATATATATATATATATGTATATATATATACATAAATATATTTATATATATATATATATATATATATATATATATATATATATATATATATATATGTGTGTGTGTGTGTGTGTGTCTGTCTGTCTGTCTGTTTATATGTACATAAATCAATGTCTTAAACACTGATACTGATTCAAGAGGTCGGAGAAAGGACAGTGAATGATGATGGAATGTTGTGAAATAGGAAAATTAGCTGTAAATGGAGTGTTGCACATGGTACGGTACTGTTTGCAGACTGTAAAGAAAAACTGAAAAACTAGAGAAATAGATTGCAAGTGTTTGTTATTGAAGAGTGTCCGGAGTAAATTTGAACCGGAGTATTATTAAGCTAAATATAATCCTAGAATATTGAGTATTTATCGATAATTAGAAAAGGGAATAAATGAAATTGGTGAATAGTGAAAGTATTGAGAAATATATGTAACAGATGAAATTCAGATGGTAGAGGAGGTTAGTAACACAATATATGAGTGCAAAAGATTGCAAATAAACTTGAATTATCTCTGGAACTTGAAGTGGGAATGTATGATTGTATGACTGAGTCAACTCTACTTTTGAGAAAAAAAAGTGTGGCTATTGAGTAAAAATAAAATAAAAAATAAAGAGCAAAAACATTGAGTAATAGTATTATCATTACTAGCCAAGCTACATCCCTTGTTGGAAAAGCAGAATGCTACAAGATATATATAAGAAACTTCAAAACCTACAGCCTTCTACTGAAAAGGCCAATAAATACCAAGTTCTGATTCCTCAGAGACGCTCCACCAGAAATTGAAAGAGAAAAAGATACGTCATAAACAAGGGAGGCCAAGGGCTCCGACAAGGATAGTAACCCAGTGAGGAAAGGGAATAGCAATTAAACTATATAATTATTATAATTAATGAATAAAGAAAAAAATGAAATATTCTAAGATCAGTTAAAATAAATCAGTCTTATATGAACTATAGAACGAGATTATAAGTGAACCTGTAACAGAAAGGAATTTACAAAATGTTTGAAAGTTAAAGTTCCAACAATTCAACCACCAGATTAGGAATATTATTCCACAATCTGGTAAAAGCTGGAATAAAATTCTAAAATACTGTGAAGTGCTGTGCTTTATAATGATGAAGAAGCATGGCTGTTAGACTTGACTGCATAACTACAGTAGTACTAGGTACAAGATGGTACAGTCTGGAAAGATTTGAATGCAATGGGAAGATCTGAGTGCAATCGATGAGCTGAATTATGAAAAAATTATGCAATATATATATAGAGAAATAAATCAACGATGGTGCCAGAGATTAATATCCAGGTCAGGAATATGAAATTTAATAGACCGCTAATTTCTATACAAAAATTACGATGAGAGTCAGCAGCTGAAGCAGGAAAGAATTAAAACATTTCTTGGAAACAGACTATTTACTGAAAATCCTAAAAGACTTTCTCAATAAGCAATCTTTTCAGGTAGTTGAAGAACAAATAGACCGAATGCGTTTTTCAAAAGTCAATTTGCAAATAAGAATCAAACTTAAAATTACAAAAGTCATACAGAGTTACCAGCGCGGAGATCTGGGTGTTCAGAAGCCATTGTCCTCGACCTACTTACAATCATACTTTTAAGTTCTATTAGGGTTAAACGTTTAGCCCCATAATTTGCAACATGCACTAATTTTCGCTAAATCTCCATTAAGGGATTAAACAACGCAAGACCTACAGTCACATGGAAACCTGGCTGAAAAAAAATCATGATTTTTATTCCAAAAAAAAGAATCAAATAAATATATTTATTTGATTTAAATCAGATTTTTTTTTTATTTAAATCTATTTTTTTTAATATGATTTTTTTTTCAATAGTACCTATTTGCTGCTGCTGATTATTTATTTCAGTCTAATGGGGTTATTTTCTGGTATTGAACTTGATCTGTGTTAAATGAAACCATAGTTTAATATACATTACTCAAGATGAGCTTTTCTCTTAAACACCAAAATTCAGACTAATAATTCAATCGGAGAAGACAAGTTATAGTAAGTAGTACGCAAATTCGCAAAAATAAACGAGACTGCAATAAAACAAAAATACGAATATACAGCAGTTTTACTTTAACCTAAAGTACTCATTAAGAAATAAAGCTAAAAACATATTTAGGACTTCTCCATATGCGTACTGTATTAGCAACAAAATTTTTAATTCCTATTAACGCTGTTAAAAATCAATACCTTTATAATTTGTATAATTGCAATAAAAACTTCAATTCTTAACACCACTAAGTTTCCCTGAAATGTTAATAGTTATCACCTAGGATTTTGTTCATTTGTTGCAACACTTATAAATAGTAACTAGTTTGGAAGTTTTCTTTTTTCCCAGGTAATTTTTGACAGTACATTTCATTTTTGTTTAAATCTTGATTTTCTTACTCTGATTTGAATCGATTTAAATCACTTGATTTAAATAATTTGATTAAATCAAAACAACCCTTTATAGAAATGACGCCAAGAGTGTAGCATCATCTTCATATGCAATGAGATTGTTTTTTAAGCCAAACTACATAATATTAAAAGTAATGGAAAAGAACACTACCTTGAGGAACACGATATCCCATTCCTATACTCACCATGATGCCCATCAACAACAACTATTTGCCATCTATTACTCAAAAATTCAATAATGATGCTAAGAAAAGACCCACCTATTCCTATTATTATTTGTTTGGAAACAAGGGCCTCATGGTTAAAAGAGTCAAGGCAGCACTAAAAACAAGGCCAATCAGATGAACTTCCTGATCACAATCAAGGAATTTCTGTACAACATTAGAAACTGTAAGAAGGGCAACACATGCTCCAAGGCCCTTTCGAAAGCCTTACTGCAAATTGGGGAACGGATGATTACATCTCGCACAACTATCTAGACGTTTTGCCAAAAAATACTAAAAAACTTTAGATAATATGGAGTTATAAATTTTTGTGGTAATAATCAGGGCTGGGGCTACCGAGAATACATTTACCCAACGAAGTAACATTAACAATGCTCTAACAAGTGCAAAAAGAACCTCTTCTTACTAACTTGCAAAATATACCAAAAAAAACTTAGGAGCTAGAAAATTAGCTGTCTTTATAAAAATAAAGGATCAAGGTCTAGTAATAGTTTAGCTCCAAGAAAACAGGAATGAGAAAGATCGCGTTTCTCATTACCCTGCTAACGGTCAAACTCAGCCAAAAGGGTTGCCTTTTCCTTTGGACAATGAGGGACAGAGTCATCTAGCTTGAGTAGAAGAGGAACTGGTAAGTCAACACCAAAAAGTGCAGATTTGGTGGTAGCATACCATTTATGTCCTTGTTTGTAACAGAAAGGGTTTCTATTATCCTCAAATTGTATTCTTTTTTGGTTGAAGCATAAATTCGCTGAGCAAAAGCTCATAGCAGAGTATAGTTATTCCAAGTCAATACTCATCTGTTACCTTTCCAAAAATAACAAGCCTCTTGTTTCTACAAATAGGACCCTCTACAATCATCATTGAATAAGGGTTTGTACTCTAGTCGATATTTCAACATACGTGAGTGGATACGTCTATCAAATATGACAACCAGATTTTCATTTAAGAGAACAGGCTATGCCACTTTTTGCAATTGTGACCAATTCAAATGCAATATTTCAGTCAAAAGATCATCACAGTCCGATTGAGATTTTATATAAATCTTCAGAGAATATGTGGTAAGAAAAAATCATTTGGATGGAGATATTAAAGTATATAAAAGTGGTAAAAAGACTACTATTTAAATGCACTCGACATAGTAAAGATAAAGTGACGGGCTAAGAGTAGGTTGTGAGTCAAAGGCAAGATGAATGCAACCGAATAACTTTATTACGACACATCAAGTATATATACACACTAGGTCCCGGTAAGAAGGTCCCAAAACACAAACATGCTATTTCTTGTCAAACTGACTACCAGTTCTGTTAACAGTTAACAATGAAGTAAGCAGACAGGTTAATGCAAGTTGTTGTCATTGCCAGGGGAGAGCGAAGATACAAAGGATAATATATACAAAAAAGAGAAATGACGTTACTATGTACGCTCGTGTGACACACAGGTGATACATGGCTCCCCCCCTTAAAAATGACACACTGTACATGTTAAATAGGGCGGCATGATCTCGAGAGGCAAACTGTAGGCGGGTCATCTGGCAAGAGATAAGCAGGTTTTTAGACGATCAATGGAGACCCTGTCTTCTTTGCCATGAATGTTTAGTAGGAATACTTTAGGATTGCATCGGATCACAAGGAAATAGCCCGTGTAAGGGGGCGTTAGTGTTGGCTTGCGAGTGTCGTTGTGTAGGAAGATGTGCATTGCAGAGTGCAAGTCTGTCGGTATGTGATGTTTCGCTGCGGGCTTGTAAATCTGGCAGCATGGAGTAAATTTTCCCATGATGTGACGTATGCGCTGGAGATCGTCGGAGGAGGTTGCAGAAGGAAAAAATTCGGCAGGGACGACCAACAGGTCGCCTTACACCAATTCAGCTGCCGAGACGTCCAGGGCATCTTTAGGAGTGGTCCTTAGTCCCCGGAGGACCCAGGGAAGCTGAGTAAACCAGTTGGAGTCCTTGCAGCGGGACATCAAAGCTGCTTTGAGGGTGCGAAGAAAACATTCAACCATTCCATTGGCAGCGGGGTTGTAGGCAGTTGTCTGATGTAGGGTGATGCCCAGGAGATTTGCTAATGATGTCGACAACTGAGATGTGAAAGTGGTACCCCTGTCAGAAGTAATATGGTCAGGGATAGCAAATCTTTCTATCCATCCTGAGAGTAAAGCAGATGGCCTACTTACACGTTTTTTTGGCCACTGACAATCCTTGGCACATTTTTTCACGGCAGCCCCGAATCTGGAGTGGTAGAAGAAAAACTGCGGCCGATGGGCGGCAGTAAGTGGCTGTAGAAGTCGTTGGTTGGGGGGCAAGCGAGTGGTGGGTGATGGGTGGTTTTGTTGCCGCTCCGGCACGTCACGGAGTAGGCGTGTGTGTGTCCTACGGCATTCACTTTAGCTTCGGTTGACGCTGAATAGAAGTCCTCTTTGTCAGGAGTGGATGCTTTGATGGAGGTCTTGAAGGTCGTGAAGTGGCTGTCCATAAGGGCGTCAGCTTTGGTCATCAAGTCCTTTATGGGTAAACTATCGACATCGGGTATGGCAGCATGTACAGGTTCCAGTAAACGGCATACCCAAAGGGCACGAAGTAGGTTCACCTCACGAGGAGAGCCGTCTGCGGCAGGTTGCAGGCGAGCGATACTGGTCATTTCCCTGAGGACGAGCGAAGCCCTTTAGTCCCCCAACGGCTGTTGAAAGAGCTGAAAAAGCTTTGCTATACGGGCGGCTGGCGACGGCTAGTACTGCTGCAGAAGGTATGTTTTGAGGGTGTCATACACTATTGGAGTGTCTCCTTGTTCACAGAGCCAGACGGAGATTTCCGGGAAGGTGTCCTTGGGTATCTCCGCGAGAACATAATCTGCTTTGGTGGTTGAGCGAGTCACGCCCTTGATGCCAAACTGGACTTCTGTGCGCTGAAACCAAGCAAACGCTTCTCCGCTGGTGAATGACGAAAGGTTTAATGGAGTGGCGCCAACTTCCGTGGAGTTCGCCATAGTAACAGTGACGGGGTGGGAAGGCGGGAGGAGCGAGTCGCGCTCCGGGGTCACCAATGTGATGGGCCAAGAGTAGGTTGTGAGTCAAAGGAGAGGTGAATGCAACTGAGCAACTTTATTACGACATATCGAGTATATATACACACTAGGTCCCGGTAAGAATAGCACAAAACACAGACCTGCTATTTCTTGTCAAACCGGCAACCAGTTCTGTTAACAGTTAACAATGAAGTAGGCAGACAGTTTAATGCAAGTTGATGTCAGTGCGAGTGGAGAGCGAAGATACAAAGGATAATACATACAAAAGAGAGAAATGTCGTTACTATGTACGCTCGTGTGACACACGGGTGTTGCATCAAGTTGTGAATGTGCATGAAGCAACTATGTGTACATAAGGGGATGAGAGAAGAATGTTAGATATGATTAATGAATTTGGGCATAGGATGCCATTCTGTACAAATGTGCAACTAGAAAAAACCCCTGTAAGTACACTATAAAATATAAATTAAAATGGGACGGCCAACAAGATGGAAAGAGGAATAGGGAATGCTGGAAAAGTAAAAGGCTAAAAAGTGGATGAAGCTGTGGCCAGAAAGACTCTTCAAAGACCCTTTAGTAGTGCCTATACTACATTAGGTGTACTAACACAACAACTCCCCTTTGGGAAAAGCAAGAATGTGTCAGTGACTCGTCTTTTTCTGTCTAGATTATTCTATATTATGGGAAATGGTTTAGCGTAGTGTCACAAACTCTATATGTATATAAATATAAATAAATAAATATATATATATATATATATATATATATATATCAAGCCAATACATGCATTTATACATTAATATATATACTTTTGTGTATACGTGTATATGTATGTGTTAAAGGAAGATATGAATATATACATATGTAAATATATCTATATCTGAAAATATATGTAGGTGTTAGTGTTTCTAAGGTATGTGTATGTGTATGTGTATATATATATATATATATATACTGTATATATATATATATAGTATACGTATATATATATATATATATATATGTATATATATACATATATATATATATATATATATTATACTTGTGTGCGGTATATATGTATGTTTTAAAGGAAAATATGTATATATGCATATGTAAATATATGTATATATGCATATGTAAATATATGTATATCTGTGCATATATGTAGGTGTTAGTGTTTGTACGTGTGTATATATATATATATATATATATGTGTGTGTGTGTGTGTGTGTATGTATGTACGTGCATAATGAGAGACAGTATTCATAGAAATATTTGTCTTAGAAAAAGGTTTCGATAGCGAAACCTCTCAAAAAAAAGGACTGAGATACAGTGAAATCCGATTCTACATTTGTAAAATATTCATTTGTATTTGTCATTCGGAAAGACATCAGGGTTTCCACTGGAACAGAGAGAAAGGAAAAATCAAGCAATAAAAATCGAACGCAAGCAGAGATGCAAATAAAAATGTAAAACAAAATACCTCAAACCCAGAGAGGTTTTTTATATTTGATACGGCCATCGCACCTGGATGGTTCCAGCAATCTATGCAACGATAAAGATCGATAAAAATATAATTGGATTTTTCAAAGGAATTTTCAAAGCAATGATCGGAACTGAATTTTATTAAAAAAAAATGGGAACTAAAATGTATTAAATTTTTCTACTTGCCACAAGTATCAAGCTTTCGCTGTTATAAAAAAAATAAAATGGAAGAAACATGGCACCGTATTCTTTAAACCTTTAAACAAAACACTTCTGGCAATCCGTCAACTCTCAAAAACATAACTAAATTTAATGTAAAGATTTAAAATATAACAAGCAAACGTAAAATAGACCAAAAGGGAAAACTCGACATAATTTCATAGTTGGAAAGTCTGGCGCAATAAAACGAGCAGCAGTAGTCTCTTTTTATTAGGATTCATGAATATTCTCATAACTTTTTTCACTCAGATTTAAAGAAATTGGACTAGATTACTTTACTGAAATGAATTGACTATTTTGCTAAAATTCTGTATAAATTAAACAGATGAATATAAAATAAATGGCCTATGAGAGAGAGAGAGGGGGAGAGAGAGAGAGAGAGAGAGAGAGAGAGAGAGAGAGAGAGAGTCCCACTCATAATGACTAAATATGAGGAACTTCCAAAAGTGAATACACCAAAACGCTGCAGATTTACAAAGAATTGTTTTAAATTGTCTTAATTCTTTCATGAGCAAATTAAGAAAATAAAGTAAACAATTTACATTATCTATTTTCAAGAGAAAGTTTGCTATCATAAATAACTGACATATTTTTCCAATATTTTCATGATCGTTTTAGAAGACGACTAAAATAATTTCAAAATTATTGAACCTTGAGTTTTTAAAAGTAACCCAGTCGTAGAATCTCTTTTAGAACTCTATATTTCTTATTGAAACCGTCTTTGTCCTCCATATCATTCGTTTTGTAACCTCAGAGCAAATCTTTAATCGTATTTACAATGTTAATCTATATTCATTTTTAATAGCATTTTTATAATAAAAATTTTCTCATTACTCTATTCACCTGTAACATATATGCGAATATCTATTGGTGGAAGCTTTACTAGCAAAATTCTTGTCGGTTACTCTTGTCAAATAAAAAAAAAAAAAATTACTATTCCCCATAAAGGACAGTCTCAAGGAGCAAGACAAACCTGAATGCCAGTGGAAATGAAGGGCCAAGAAATGGGTTATAAGAAACCCTGATTGTGGCGGATTATTAATATTATTACTTACTAAGCTGCAACCCTAGTTTGAAAAGTAGTAAGCTAAAAGCCCAAGGGCTTCAACAAGGAAAATTGCCCGGTGAGTTAAAGAAATAAGGACACTGATAGAATAGTGTGCCTCTATGTACCCTCAAATAAGAGAACTCTAACCCAAGACAATAGAAGACCATGGCACAACCCAACATTAGAAGACAATGGTTTGATTTTGGAGTGCTCCTCTAGAAGAGCTGCTTTCCATACCTAAAGTCTGTCTTTTACCCTTACCAAGAGGAAATTAGCCACTGAACAATTATAGTAAATATAGTACAGTTCTTAATTCCTTGAGTGAAGAAGAATGGTTTGGTTATCTTAGTGTTGTCAGGTTTATGAGGAAACAGGAGAATGTGTACAGAATAAACCAGACTATTTGGTGTTTGAGTAGGCAAAGGAAAAATTAGCAATAACCAGAAAGGGATATAATGAAGTACTACCTGGTCAGTGAAAGAACCCAATAACACTCTAGCAGTAGTATCTCATCGGGAGGCTGGTGCTTTGGGTAACCCAAGAAGTACATGTGGATAAAATAATAAAGAACAGAATAAAAGAATGGTATAGGAAACGCAGTCATGGTCAGTTACTATGAAAAACAGAAGAGATGTCTAGCAATTAATCATGGCAATGGCTATATAGTGAAGGGAAACAGAAAGAATGATGGCCGCTGGATATGATCAGATACAAAAATAAAATTACATCCAAAAAGCAGTATCTAAAACCAACCTTTTGAGCCAGCGCAAAACACGTTACGTAAAAGAAGAGACCATAAACAACATTCCAAGCGGATTTCCACAATAGCACACCAAGTATAAAAAGAAACATGATGCACCGGCAGAAACTCTCCACAGGAGCTTGTGCAAGAAATTCCAGAAATACCAGATACCATGAAATAACAAGTAATACGAACATCATCCAGAATGAGTAAAAGAAAACAAGCAGGCGAAATTATTCCGGGAATGGTATATAAAGAAAGAGAGCCCACTGACCAGACTCGACTAAAGTCGACAAAACTAAGAAACAATGTATTATTCATAGACGTCTTTTTCCCGAATAACTCAAAAAAGGGAAGAGAAGGAGGAAAAATAGAAAATTCCAAGACAGCAGATTTAACTAAAAAGCTATAGAAGATGGCAGAAGCATGGACCATGATCATCGGAGCACTTAGGAACGATGAAAAATCTTTACACAATTTGAATATACTGGAAGGCGAAGTGCAAAAGAGAGGGTCTTTGGGATAGGAGTACCTATAGCGGAACAATTATGGACTCCTAGGAAAGCAGAATGCAACCAGAAGCCCTCACACTATAGAATAGTATTCTGAATACACTGGAATAATAATAATAATAATAATAATAATAATAATAATAATAATAATAATAATAATAAATAACATTACGTATGCAAAAGCGATTTTAGTGTAACTATTTTTTTTTTACCTCCGCCAAGGATATTTTGTTTTTGAGTCGGTTTATTTATTTACTTATTTGTCTGCATGTGGACTTTGACGGAATTTCCATCAGAGATAGATCTTAGGCCATTGGCGACTCCATTGACCTTGACAGAGGTAAAAAATCTGATTGCTCTTGCTATACCAGTATTTTTATTTATCTACAAACGATTCCTTTTACATGGCCCACTTGTAAAATAAAATAAATTTCTACGCAAACTAGACAAAAATAAGTTTCTAAAAAGTCTTCAGCTATTGTCTATCATGCTGATCAGCAATGATACCCTTAAATTACCCACACTCGACTTTATTACTTTCTAAAGGAGGTTTCACTAAACTGCGAACAACTGTAAATTACCATCAACATTCACAATATTACAGGGCAAAGAAAGATGAACAAATACTAAACCCTACTGGTGCATCCATGCTTATGCTTTTAAATGCAGACCTGATATTGTCTACGGCTTTAATCTTGGTGTAATTTGGCACCAGTATCTAAGCGTTTTCTTGTAATATTCTTTGATGTTTAAGAGAGCTATCTTCTAATTCCTTTTACTCAAATTACTGCCATTCTATCTATCCATATTGACATCTTTAACCAAATCTGATATCTAAATTTTGCCACCACTTTCCCAAGAAATATTACACATACTATTGCCAGAAGGCATTTTGTTTAACAAACTGAATTTATCACTCTTGCTTTTAATCAGAAAAATTAACTAACGCCATCATTTCCATAAACTCTTCTACCATGAAAGCCCATACATTATTGCCAACAGAAACTGATGAGAAAAAAATAACAAAATTACACGTGAAAGTTGGTAAATATAAACAATTCAGTTAACTTCAGTTATTTACTTGAGAAACTACTTTCTTCCTCATTCATCTCTAAAAATACATGATGGAACAATTACTACTAGATTATCAAACGATTTACTAGATGGTTATACATATTCAAACAATTTAAAAATATGCAATTAAATATACTTCTGACAATTTTTCACGTACCAGGAACCCCACCAGACGTATAAAGTAAATCTTGATATCCTATCTCCATATCACATTTAACGTATTCCCTCGTGTCTATCTTGCTTTCTACAACCAACACACACACACACACACGTGTACATTACCAAATCAATTCTTTACGTACAACCTGATGCCGGATTGCTCTGACGCTTTCCTAATAAGTTCTCGGATTCTTCTGAGCTTTTCTGTTATTGCAATCAGAATTTCACTTCATCTATTCATTTATTCCATTAAAAACGAATAGAAAAATAATCTTGATTTGAAGATGGTTTAGAATTACAAATTGAGTTCTCTCTCTCTCTCTCTCTCTCTCTCTCTCTCTCTCTCTCTCTCTCTCTCTCTCTCTCTCTCTCTCTCTCTCTCTCTATTCAATTGAAGAGCCTTCAATTCATTTACAAAGAATAATATGAATATCGACATATGATCAGAGAGAATAAAAGGTATATCATGTAATCAAATTAAAGGGCGAGAGATCAGGCTCAAAACCGAAAAAAAAACTAACAACCATAAAAAACAAATCAAAATAACCGAGATGAAAGAAAGTTTAATGCGTATATGATGACTGAAAAGAAAATATATGTGACAAAATTGGAAGAAGGAAAGAGAAAAAAAAATCTTATGAAAAACTGCTTTAAAGGCGAAAAGAAGGATGACGGGGAAGAATCTCAATTGAATAGACGCTAATATACTATCAGAGAGAGAGAGAGAGAGAGAGAGAGAGAGAGAGAGAGAGAGAGAGAGAGGGGGGGGTAGTCTAAATACGTAGGTTTACTACTGGAGGATGTGATATATATACATATACATATATAATGTATATAAATATAATGTATATATATATATATGTGTGTGTGTATATATATATATATATATATATATATATATATATATATATATATATATATATATGTATACAAGCAGAGAGAGAGAAAACGTATATAGACGTCAGTAATTACATTGCCTATCATTATCCCGAATTGATCATAAATAAAAGTACACTCAGGAATAAGCAGTCATTAATAATTATGAAAATGTCTCCAGGGTCGACGCTAAGTATAATATCAATATAGTACATCGGATATAAAAGTATTTTTATTATGGTGGCCAAGTTGTCATATGATCTCATGGAAAATATTGGCAATTCCACAATGGTCTTCTGAATACTATGAATTTAATCATTTGGAAATTGCACTTAAGATACGTAAGGCACAAGGTTGGAAATCTCATACAACTCCATCGGCAGTCAAGCCTTAGGGAACCTGGTATTAATTCCCATTTCCTGTTCTTGGGTATTTTTCTATTCTCTTATTGCTCTCTCGGCCTCGGTACGAGTCTCCATATCTTCCACTAAATCTTCCTCTTTTTAGTACCCGAGGAAGATTTAATATAAAGACAGGAATTTACAGGATGGAAAAAAATGAAAAAGAAGATTAATAGATACAATTTAGCTTGCACGTCTCCAGGGCCACGTTAAGTTAAAATTGCCGTTCGCATATTCTGGCTGTACAATCACCCGGGGGACGCATTCGGGATGTATAATAGGACGTAATTAGCGATATTAGAGATGATTAGTATCTATTGATAAATGAGAGAGAGAGAGAGAGAGAGAGAGAGAGAGAGAGAGAGAGAGAGAGAGAGAGAGAGAGAGAGAGATTATATCTACAGTGATTTGCATCATTATTTGTATAAAAGAACGTCACTTGTTATGTTACATACACACACGAGAGAGAGAGAGAGAGAGAGAGAGAGAGAGAGAGAGAGAGAGAGAGAGAGAGAGACTTTTAATTCTGAAAGTTGATTTTCAAAGGATCATCCTATTATTTTTCTTACAATATTCGTCGTATTATACCCAAGTACAGTATATTCACACATTCTTCTTCAGTAGGCGCTAAAACGACCTTCGAGAAAGATTTCTGATCTACAATACGACTGTACGAGTTATATTTCAAACTGTGCTTCGATTTCCGAAGAGCAGCAATTCATCCATGTAAGACCTGTTCACACAGGGCGTTTTCCACTGCGCTGTTAGATCAGCGAAGTCGATTGTTCAATGGAATGGTTTTCACGTAACCACAGCGTATTGCGGCAGTTTCCAATACGCCTTGGTAGCAAGATTCCCATCGCCATGCAAGTGAATGATATCGTTTACACAGCGGTGAACCGCGCTTTTTGAAGACAGCAGGTGCCCTAATTGGCTATTTCTTCCACGTCAATTCCGACACTCGATGCCACAAAGAAATGTAAATAAATATGTAAAAATGGGCATTACTGCACATAGGCCACTGAAGTCAAAACGTTTCGTGTGAACAATTACAGCGATAATCCCTGTGTGAACCTACCAAACACAAGGCAATACCCGGATCGTTTCGTTCAGTGAATGACTCTTTCACAGTTGAGTCAAATTTTGGAATTCTTACTTTCACCGATTGCAATAACTTCATTTAAATTTTCCGTTACGACAAGGAACGGTACCTCCTAGCTAAGGCTTGCTTGAATTCATAGACATTATTAATTTCTTTTAGTTTTCAAACTATGAACTACACTTCATTTCAGTGATATGGAGGTTGATTCTCTTACGTTTAGAAGATATGCTATAATGTGAAATGGCAGCAAAGCTTGCTATATATAAGGTTTATTAAAAAAAATCTAATATATGAATTTCTACGTGGTTCCAGCTGCGCAGTTACCATGAAACATGAATTCCAAGATATTCAAGCTCACCCTAGATTCATATTTAATATCAGACATTATAAAATGCTGAACTTTAAATTTATTTCCCAAGTTCTCAATTGTTAATTGGTCATTCCAACTTTTTCTACGATGCTTTCCTCCTTGCATGAATGCACCTGTCTATCCATCGGAAACTTCGTCAGTTACCTCTAGTTTATCCACTGACTAAAGTACGTTTCTATCACAGTGCAAACTTTCTCCTATCTATTTAATAGGAATAATACTACATTAGTTAGGAGAGCACCATATTGGTTCCTTTCATATATTTGTCTACTTTCCAACTGCCGTTCCGAGAAGACAGGAAACATTTAGTGTCTGCAGTTTAAAATAACCCCTAAAGTATGCGGTCCTAATTCTATCATCTTTGTTAGTGTAGGAAGCATTACAAACAATACCATGTTCTCTTTCCGCATTGAATCATATGTTTCAAGTACGGGATACATCAGTAATTACTTACAGATTAAAAGGTCACCATGAGCGGCGGAGGAAGCGATAGGTCATTGCAATGCTGCAGGCATGAGCAGTACACGGGCCTCTCTCTACCCTAGGCTATAATCATAAAGGACCAGGTCTACCTGGTGATGACTCAGCAGGTAGCCCTAGGGGGACCAACAGATTATGTTACTGAGAAGTTTAAATATAAAAACAGAATATTCTCGGAATACTGATACTAATAACGAAAATAAAAACATGCAGATAATAAAGAAGGCGTTCCAAGCAATGAGTACATAATAAATACAAAGAACGAGAAGAGAAATGTAAGTAACAAAAATGAAAGATTAATCTTAAAAGACCGGTAGGCAAAATATCAGAAACCGCCAAAATTCAAAACAAACGAAGATAAACACGAGCAATGAGCACGTCAAGCCGGAAACGCGGCAGCAGCATCCCACGAGAAAAACATTTTGACCCGAAAGAAAATGTTTTCGAATCCCGTCAGCGATTTTAGAAGACTATCCTACGGATTGGAATAATGACCCTTGGATCTAAGAGAAACGTAAAGATGCCAGACTCCCAGAAGAAAACCGACGGTTAAGAATTACGGGACATCTTTTACATTTTGAAAAATTACCTCCAATTTTTTCGAGCAGCGATTTCGTTGGCTGAGGTCAGAGTCAGGGTTGGAAGGGAGGCGGGGGGGGGGGGGGGGGCGCGCGCGCAAAGGTAGTGCTTTAGGGGATAGAACCCAGGCAGGGGAAAGGGGGATTGGGAGCATTCTTTATATACAAATTATTACATTGTTATGTATCGTAACTCAGTCACCACTAAAAAAAACGCTAGGTGATGGCAGATGATACACGATAATATGCATAGTACAGCAATTCAGTTTTATATTCTGAGGCCTAATAAAATCATTAAATTTTATCATTAACTGTCGTGCCTATATACGCATAAGTAAAATCCAATATAGGAGTGAAATCAAATGTATATAAAAATATTGTAAAACATTAATATACAAGGGTGTAAAAAACAGTTAACAGGGTAATTTAGGAATAATTAAGTAAGAATCAGTAAGTAAATGTGTAACATTACTATTTCTTGTGAAATATTTGATCGATAAATAAGTGCAAATTCAAGAGGTCATTCAGAAACATTAGAGCAAAGCTAACATTAAAAATCTTTTTCAGAAATGAAAATACGACAAAACTCAGAAGACGCCACAGTGTCAAGTTGCCGTAATGCAGAAAGACGATAGTTCTCTCTTTTCGACAATGATAAAATGGATGGGATTAGACGAATGTCAAGACGGATAACGTAAATGGCTTAGAATACGGTCACCCCTCCCAACAATATCATCCAGCCTTTTCTAACTACCATTCCATCCATTCCATTTTCCAAATATCTATTTTCTTATCATGAACTCCCTCTCCATTTTTTTTTTTGGGGGGGGGTTTAATCATAAACAAACTCTCCTTTTTTGGGGGGTTAATCATAAAACACCTGTCTTTTTCTTCTTTTTTTTGGGGGGAGGGGGTTTATCAGAAGAACCCTGCCCATTTCTTTGGTTATCATAAACACCCTGTAAAAATGTTCTAGTTATCATAAACGCCCTATACAGTTTTTGTGGTTATCAGATTCACCCTGTCACTTGGGGGGGGGGGGGGGGTATAATTTTTTTGGTTATTCATTCTCTTAATTCCCAAGGAGAGAAAAATATCTTGGCAACTCGAGTAAATATTCGTGAACCTTGTGACAAAAATATTAAAATATTCTACGGAATATTTAATTTGTCAATTATATTTCCCGTTCATTTTTAATAAGAAAACATACCAAAGGCAGCATTAATTCTATAATTTTTCAATCAGAATGAACGTTTACTTCCTTATATCTATAAAATGCATCGATTCAATTTTTCTACTCATAATTTTTTTCAAAAGGAACCTTGATGGCCAGAGAGAGAGAGAGAGAGAGAGAGAGAGAGAGAGAGAGAGAGAGAGAGAGAGAGAGAGAGAGAAAGAGAGAATTGTTAATTAACTTGTTTTAAGGATTAGATTCAAGAGAATACTCTCCATAATTTTTAAAATCGTGTTGTGTGGTTGCTAAAATACTACAAATGATTATTCATTAATAAAAAAAGATAAATGGTAAAAATATAAGATAAATATTATGATAAATAATTTTCAAGTCCATTAACTAGTTAATTTCCTAAATGGCATTTAAAATCAACAAGGCCAATTTCATCTGATAAAAAATTGTAAAATTATCCTTTCAAATACAGTCAATACAAAAAAAAAAAATATTTTTAAGAACAAAAACGTATCGTTAACTCATTCAAGCATTGTAGGCTGCAAATAAGCTCAAGTGTCTTTAGTGAAAAGGTAAGATTTGAATAGAATATGAAATAAGCTGCTATTTGGTCGGGACACAAATTGCTTTTGTAGTTTAAAAGTAAATTGTGAGCTACAGAGATTAAAAACTCTTCACTGTGCAGTCGTACAAGCCCCATGACCACTTTAAATTAAGACCAAGGACCTCAGACAATGGGCACTATTGACTAAATAGGCAGACCTATCATGCCCCGTACATCTGACCTAAAGATTACCTTAAAAGGGTATCTCTCAATACATGTTTCTTAACAATACCCAAAAGGTACCTAAACATTTCCAAGCAATACATATATATATATATATATATATATATATATATATATATATATATATATATATATATACACACACACACACGCATATATACTGTATATACACACATACGGGCGCATGATAATCCTCATCTACTTTGCATCTTGAAGTGACGTCAAACAAGGCTTACAACAAAATCCATCCAAAGTAACACAATGACCTAAGTCCTGGGTCATCTACATTTTCAAAGTATAGATTTCAAGTTTCGTCTAATTTAACCTGCTAATTTTTCTCTACATTTTCCACAATACCAATCAGTAAAGAAATGTCATTATTACTATCACTAATATTGTTAGTATTATTAGCAACAGCAGCTATAATAGTAGTATGTAAATCTGTAAAATCTACCGGCAAAATTTCATTGGTTGGCCCTCAAATTCTTGTCATGACAACCTCAAAACATTTACATTATAATAAAGTATAAAATGAACATAATGCATGATATGAAACATTGCCTTTCACTTTGTGCAATATTCATAAAATACACATACGTCTCGGAGCATACCACAAATTCCCTTTACTTGCAATTTCCAAAATTATCTACATTATAATTTTGTAACCGAAATATGAACATTATTCAGTAAGCCTCCCCACCAAAATAAATGTCAAATATGTAAGCTATATTCTTAATATAACTGAAACAGCTTAATAATTATGAATACAATAGACAATTCTAATCTGAACTTTTTTCCACTTGCAATTACTCCCATCTTATACACCAAACTAAGAGCAAATTAAAGTATGAGCTAAATATTACAATATTCAATCATTATTAGGCAAGTGCTATAGACTAACTAACAAAACTAAACAGGATACCTTTAGCGATAAATAATTAAAGATAATGTGGGTCTTGCAGGGCTCTATTTTGCTTCTAATTACAATATTTTACTGTATTTCACAAATACCTAATTATACAAAGAAAATAGCTTCTCCTAAATGATTGAAAAATACCGAAAAAGTCAAAGTTGAAGTGAGCATCAGGGAATGTAAATTGGCCCAATACAAAGATAAAATCTCATTCTTTCAAGAAAAATAAGAGTATTTCATCGTGGGAATATTATCTTCTGACATTTAAAACTGAAGTTAATGAAGTCAGTTTTAAAAGTATCTCAAAATCTATTCAAAATTAACCTTAATTTGCAGCCTCATTAAAGGGTTAGTTTGTCTTTCATTAATTCTGCGAGACGAATCTAAGCGTTAAATAAATGAATGATATCACGTTGCCTTATCTCTCTCTCTCTCTCTCTCTCTCTCTCTCTCTCTCTCTCTCTCTCTCTCTCTCTCTCTCTCTCTCTCTCTCGAATTCTAAAATAAAGGTAGAGGAAGACTACAATAATTAGGAACCTCATGTGATAAATCTTTAAGTTTAGTAACAAGTGCAATTACGTTTGAAACACGTAATGTCGGGGTTCGAAAAGGAATGATGAATCCCGATCTCTTGATATGCATATGCAAATAATTAATCACTGTGTCTCATTAAAGGTCGGCTTTGATCAATAAATGTATACCAAAGCCAAGGATTTTGTACAATGTGAAATTAATAACGACGAAGACTAAATGGAAAACCAACATTCTATTCAAACTACGTTATAATTCACAATAAGTTAATTTGGTTATTAGCTTACTAAGATTTGCTACTCTTTCCTAGATATTACTTGAAATCATACCTTCATTGCAGACTCATCATTATAAATTACATCAATTTTTCAAATGTAGTTCTGCAAATATCAGAATCGTAATAAATTACAAAGATTATACATTGTTACAAGAACATTGAAGGGATTCTCTCGTTTTAGAAACCAAATAGGCCACCATATGTATTTGGATTTATAGAGTCAGGGCCATATAGCGCCTGGATTAGGGAGGTCATTCAATGACGAGATGCATCTACAGGGAAGCCCATAAGATGTCATGTGAAGTATGAGTTAAAAGAAAACCAAAAAGTGGGTGCAACTAATGGCCAAAGGGACAATGGAAAGATTCCTAAGTGTACTTATATAAATTATCAATTTGCAATCACATTTTATTAATTAAAATCTACTAAATTTCACACAGTATGTTTTATAGTCGAAAATACTATGGAATATAAGTCTTACTTCAAATATATAATAGAAAATTTTATAAGAGAAATTCCGTCAAATATAGAAATTGAAAATATTACTAGTTTATTTGACACATATTTCAATAATTTTTAATTTTAGTGCAGGCAAAGAGGAGTGTTTATGTGCGTTTATGAGTATTACGATATTAACACTGTAACCTAATACGAAAGATTTTAATCCGGTTTTAAGTTTGCTTTTTTTAAACAAATGATCATAGATTTTAGAAGGTTAAAGTGGGTAAGGATAGCAACTATACAAAACAGAATTAAATACAAAAGCATCATCACGTTCAACTGTATTGGGGAATCAATTCATCTCTCCATCAAAAAAGGTTGCTGAATCATATTTCGAGAAATTCTTCCAACAGAATTTTTAGACCCAACGAATGGCCCTTGCTGACCGATGCCTTTTAACTTTTTACTTCCCTTTCCTGTTTATCTTTTTTATCATTATTTCTGCACATCGACAAAAAATCTTTTTCTTTAAGACAAAGTCAATATCAATTTCTTTGTTACAAATTACAGGTGATGTATCAACATGAATATTTTGGTTAATGATGAAGGATCTATTTACATATCTTTAAGTTTTCAGGAATCATGACAAAGATTCCACATATAATTACACAAAAATCTAAATGTATTAATTTTCTGTAATACCAAATAACATAAATATCATTTCTAACAAGATCGCTTTTGATCCTAATTCCTTTCTTAACCATTATATATTTCTATGTCTTATGAATTTTCTGGTTCATTATGGCAATTTGTTTTATCAAATAAGAAGGGGACATTACTTGCACAAATCTTTTGTACTCGGATATAATTGACATACAGATCCTTCTTTAGCCCAACTGGAAAGGCATGACTACTTTTTCCTGTTTAAAATATAACCCACAGAATTTAAGTAAAAACAAACAAATTAAGACATCAAATAAACATAACATTTCTTGAAGAAACTCAATATCTAAAAACGCTGAAACCTTAAAATTTTGAGCGCAAAAAGGATATTGTTATCCAACGAAATTAAAAGTCCACAAGGAATAATTTGCGATATAAAGGTTTATGATGGGCGTGAGTTCTTTTGAAAAATAAAATAATGACATTTTCCAAAGCAACTTGTAATAAACCAAGTTCTGATTTAGCGAAAGATGACAAAGCTATAGCCTCTCTCTCTCTCTCTCTCTCTCTCTCTCTCTCTCTCTCTCTCTCTCTCTCTCTCTCTCTCTCTCTCTCTCTCTCTCTCTCTCTCAAAAATTGGAACTTATTCGCTTTTGGGAAATCAGTCATCGCAACAGATATTAACAAACTTCCTTATGAAATAACAAAGGTTATCTTACAACCATAGCAATCATAAAAAACACAGGAATAAAGTTTTCGCATTACAGTTTAATGGTCCTCTCCCACCTTGAATTAAAAGGCGGTATTTTCTAACAATGCTAAATTGCTATAGAATTACTTACTATTAAGCATTTTATATACATTATGAATCTTTTTATTTTACTCTTTATTATTCATACGTCATATGCCTATTAGTCACATCAAATTCGTAAGTATGAGCATGTGGTTTATATAGGTTTTACCAACGTCATCTTTCATTTTATCAATTGCTCCTCGTTGTTATTATAAAAATTTTCTATTTACAGACAGCATCTTCATTTTAATACTAAGTTCATATGTACCCTAATCATTATTATTATTACTAGCCAAACTACAACTCAAGCTGGGAAAGCAGAATGCCACAAGCCCATGGACTCCACCAGGAAATGTAAAATATATATAACAAGGTTAGTAACTAAGTTAAAATAAGCTATAAAATGAAACGTACGTCAACCTGTTCAACAGAAAAACATTTGCAGGAATTTTGAACTTCTACTGTAGAATTCCACCGATTCGAACCCCATATCACGATGATCATTCCACATTCTGGTTGCAGTTGAAATAAAGCTTCTAGAATACTGTGTAGTATTGACTGTGATGATGGAGAAGGCAAGTCTAATAGAATTAACTTGCACACCTAGTACTACGTACTAGATGGTACAGTCTAGGAAAAGTTGAATGCAATGAATGTTCAGAATGTTCAAAATCTTACGCAACATGCACAAAGAATTAACTGGAGCTGAACTACGTCTATTTGTTTGCGAAACCTTATATTATATAGCGGTGTGGGTTTTCCAGATATTTTAATCTCCATATACTCCCTCTGACGTAGCACAGTATAATTATAGTATTAGCCAATATAAACATTGTGTATGTCCACTTTCTGTAATATACTTTGATCTTCAGTAATATATATCAACTTTGTAAGAAATTTATTCCTAGCTTTAAAAAAAAAATTAAAACATCGCTAACATTATTTATTTCTTCTTAATTAAAGGTTTCTAAATTCGGGACATCGTTACGTAATATACAACAACGGCTAACAATGAAATAAGAGTAGATTTATTAATTGATATAAACCTATTATCGTTATTCCAATTTCTTTCGTTTGCTTATATATTCTATTGACTAATATCCCCAAACTATCTCAATTTCACTACAGTTCCCAGTGATTAAATTTCATTCTATGGTTTTCAGCATGACTTTCTGAGTGAGGGTTCTTAACGAGAGTCCTTGTCTACTGTCTATAATTTACAGTGCTATTGTGTACTAAGCACCAGGGGAAAATGGACATTTCTTGGATTTAAACTTGTGTGTATATGTACATGTATGTATTATATATATATATATATATATATATATATATATATATATATATATATACATGTATACATATATATATATATATATATATATATATATATATATGTGTGTGTGTGTGTGTATGCAGAATTATACAATTTGCATGTATGAAAATATTTATAAAACAATTTCATCTTTCAAGGCAAAATCAGCGGTCTAGTAATCTTGTTTCTTTAAGGCTGACATCTTGCATCAACATTAATAAAGGTGAAGGTCAGTAAGGAACTCTCGTTTTCTGCTACACTTACAAAATTTCTGTTCACCTACTCGGTTTCTTCGTTGTAATTTATAATGAAAAATAAAAATTACGCATTTTCGAAATAGTGTATCCCATAAAAATTTTCCTTTTCATTTGGTATACCGTTGGATCCCTTATAATCTAATTTTGTAGAAAAATCATTTTATACTAATCGCACATGTGTACTTACAGTACTCGCACAAATATATAAACACACACAAAAACACACACACACACATATATATATGTATATATATATATATATATATATATATATATATATATATATATATATATACACGTGTGTGTGTGCGTGTAAAATAATAGCAGCAGCAGCAAAGACTGTTTGCCATAGAAGTAGTGAGTTGTCCGGTATTAAAGGATGAAGGTGCCAATTACATCGGTGACGTAGCATGTGTAAGTTTCTCCCACGGGAATAACGAACATTTCACCCATCCCACTAGGGAGAAAAACGACGCGGACGCCAGACATGGCACAAAAAACGGCAGCCCTTGTTATTAGCATTACAAATCAAGAGGAATGGCGTTGAACCTCGCACAAGATGACAATTTTCCCAATTTACTTCTAATATATATATATATATATATATATATATATATATATATATATATATACATATATATATATATATATATATATATATATATATATATATATATGCGTGTGTGTGCACGTGTGTGTGTATATATGTATGTGTGCGTTAGTGTACATATGCATGCATGCATGCATATATATATATATATATATATATATATATATATATATATATATATATATATATATATATATATATACAGTATACATATATATATTTATATATATGTATATATATATATATATATATATATATCTATATATTATAATATATATATATATATATATACTATATATATATATATATATATATATATATATATATATATATATATATATATATACATCCCCACCATGTGGTAAGGGTGCAACAATACTATCACTGTACGTCTTGTGTGTCGTAGAAAGGAACTAAAAGAAGATCTGGAGCCTTGCAGTTTTGCTTTTTAGTAAAAGGCTAAGCCGACTGCCAATAATAGTGTAAAATGCTGCCTTGCAGTTGGACTATTTAGTCTAAGGTAAGGAACACCTCCAATAAATGTGGTTGGTGACTGCAAGGACATGCTTTCATAAAAATCTCGAACCAAATTAGTAAACATGCAAGATGCAATTAGAAATATGAATGTAGCTAGAGCGGACCCTGTAAGTGACGCATGTCAGGCACCCGCGGCGGACGTGATAAATGGACAAGGGGTACTGCATGGTTCACCACTGCAACCAAAAATAGCTAATGTCAGATCGGAAGATCAGAGCAGTAACTTGGAATGTTGATACTGTAACGGAAAGATTGAGGGCGATGGTGGATGTGGTGGAGAGAAGGGGGTTAAATATCCTGTGTGTGTGTAGGAGACTAGCTGGAAAGGATATGGAACTAGATAAATAGTAAATGGGTATAAGCTCTATCACAGCGGGTCACGAGAAGGAAGAAACGGAGTTGGGGTCATAATCGGTAATAACTGGAACAATAAAGGTGGTATAGTAAATGATAGGATTTTAAGATTCCAATGATAATAGGGGATCAGATAGTGAATATAATTTCAGCATATGCTCGTTCATGTTGGTTGCCAATGACAATATAAAGAATGATTTAGACAAGAATTGAGGGAGCTATTGGAACAGTGAAAGAGGAGGAAAAACTAATCAAAGGAGTAGACATAAAGGGGGCCAGAGTGGGGAAGAGAGCGGTATGGATATGAGGAGGTATATGATCATGGGTTTGGAATTAGAAATGAAGATTGGGATTATATATTAAAGATTGCTCATAGTTTTGAATTGGGCAAGTATATGCACCTGGTTTCAAAAGTTAGAAAAACACTTGATAACTTACAAAAGTGGAGTGGAAAGCCAAATAGATTACAATGTGATGATCTGTAGAGTGAGTTTAGGGGAAGTATGTGTTAAACAAGATATATTTGTATTGGTGGATTTATAAATGACGGGTAGATTTCGCAAGAAGTCTGTTCCATGTATTTACTATTTTGTATGTAAAGAAATTAATACATTAAGGGGTGTTGTATTTTCTAAATTCTAGTTTGCATCTGTTACCTTAGGACTGATAAGTGCTAACCGTGAATAGTTTGTTGTAATGTACATTTTTATTCCTTTAGGAATGTAAATGCCTATATCAACTGTCCTTTAGTCATGAAGTTTGTAGATCAAATAAGTTCAAAGGTTCCATCCTCACTCTGTATCCAAATTGCCTTAGTGTTGGACCTCGTTTGGTGGCCCTAGCTTGTACTACTTCCAGTCAATCTTTATCCTTCTGAATACTTAGAGTCTAGCACAGTGTCTTTGTTTTTGTATTTGAATTTTCTCTTTATGTAACCTATTATTTTTTGCGCTTTCTTTTCAACTTTTATGCTCTCTTTGCTAATAATAATCCTGAGATCTTCCTTCTGGTCCACACTTCCTATTTCATTACCCCACAGTGAGTAATCTGATTGTGGGTTACTATAACCTATAACTTTGCATTTCCCACAGTTGAAGAGCACTTGCCATTTTCTGGACCATTTACCTAATTTAATTAGATCCTCTCTTAAGACATGTACATCTTCTGAGTTCACAACATTTATGCCCCGTTAGTATCGTTGAAAAAATTTGGCTATTCTACTAATTAATCTATGACGTTAGTGTAAATCAGAAATAGTAATGGGCCAAGGACGGATCCTTAAGGTACTCCACTAGTAACAGCTCCCCACTCTGAGGCTTCATTGATTACAACTCTGTTTTCTGTTTGTCAGCCATTCAGCTGGGTCGTCAATGATGCCTAGTGCTCTACTTCTAACTATTCATTTCTTATGAGGGACTTTGTCAAAAGCCTTTTGAAAGTCTAGGTATATGATGTCTATTCCCCTGCTTTTGTCATAAATGATAATCATGTGTGGAAAAAATGTCAACAGATTTGTCTCTTTAGTCTAAAACCACGTTGGCGCTTTATCAGAAGATTGTTTCTCTCTATATGTTATACTACTGGAGAAAGGTATTATCAATTTAGGAGTATTGTGTGAGAGAGAGAGAGAGAGAGAGAGAGAGAGAGAGAGAGAGAGAGAGAGAGAGAGAGAGAAAGAGAGAGAGAGGGAGGAATGGAAAGATTGAACTTAGAGATTTGAGAGGGTAACAGAGTGGGAAATAACAGGGCAGATATGACAGAAATATGGGTAGAGGAAACAGAGGAACTAGTGGGAAGAACCAGCAGATATGGTATGTTGAAAGGAGATATGTTGTGGTGGAATATATAGTTGCAAGAATCAGTTAAAAGAAAATCAACAGCATTTAAGGACTGGAAAGTAAGGCATGCACAAGGTGCAGTGATATGGCACGAAGAAGAGAAAAGAGATTTAGGGGGGAAAGTAAGTTCAGCTATTAGAAGAGTGGTAGAGCTACTGAATAAAATGCTAGGAACACGGGAAGGAGAAAAGGATATCTATATGCTTTTAAACTTGAGAAAAAGGCAAAGACAGGATTTTGGGCAATTGGGAATCATCAATGATAGAGATGAAAATATATTGCAGAGGGATGAAAACACTAAGAGGAGATGGAGAGAGTAATTTGAAAAACTATTGAATACTGAAAATGAAAGAGGGAAGCTGGGGAAGTACCGATGGTGGAGGAGCCAGTGATGAAGGTACAGAATACTGAAGTGAAGCAGGCATTGAGAAAAATTAAAAAAATGATAAAGCATCAGGCTCATCAGATTTATCATGAGTGATGGAAGAGGAGATACCCAGCCATTCTCTAGAGAACGCTTTTTCTTAGAGCCTTTTTTACTTGAGTTTTTTTAGCCATTGCCTATTTAAGCGAAATAATTTTAGAGCAGTTATTGTGAAGCGACAAATTTATTGAAAAATTATAAAAAAAGTAAAAACAAACTTAGAGGAAACACATGAAAAAATTTATCTAAAAATAATACAATTTTATTTTGTTTGATCATAAGAGTGAAAAAAAAAATCCAATCCAATCCATTTAAGAAAATAAAAATCCAGATGAAATTTTTCAAAGTTTAAATGTTTATCTCGAGGTTGTAGGAACAACCTCGAAGTCTAAAAGTGGCACATTGTTTCTTTAAAGGTCCCATCAGCAAACCGGTATTGGTATCAAGGAATCAATTCAATCATACATTTTGTCATAAAAATCAGAATCCTGTGTTCGCCTTCCACACCTGAGCAAATACAGATGTCAGACACCGGATAAAATATAAACTTTAGTGATAGTGTATAATTGACTGAAATGCATAACATTTATTAAAACTCAGTAGCTAATTTTTTAAACGACTTGCTACTTTTAAACGACTACTATCGTTTTTAAATGCATTGTTCCAAAGTAATTTTGTGCTAGAATTACGTGTTATTTTTAAACAACTACTATGACTCTTAAATGATTCGTTTGAAGCAATTGTGTACTAAAACTACTTTCATTTTTAAGCAACTATTTGTCGCACAATTTTCTAGAATATTGCTCTTAATTGCATTGTTTCAAAGTAAGTCACTCATTTGCAGATATCGCTCAAAAGTGGCTGCTTGGAAAAGCATCGCTCTGGCAATGGTATTTATATTTAAGCAAAAAGGCAATGTAATGGATTGTGGTAATTACAGGGGAATTTAACCAACAGAGGATGTTTTTATAATTCTTGAGAGGGTACTAGATGAGGGATTGAAAGAGATTGTAAAAATTGGGAAACTGCAGTATGCTTCATGAGGGTAAAGGGACTGTGAATGCCATATTTATAGTAAGGCAGCTACAGGAAAGGCGGGTACAGGAAACCAGAAGCTCTTTTGTGCTTTTGTAGATCTAGAGAAGGCTTATGATAAAATCCTAAAGAGAAGTTATCTTTTGGTATTTGAAGATGAGGAAGGTCCCAGAGAGGTTGGTTGTAATGTTTGAGATGACGTATAAAAGAACAAGGACAAAAGCAATAATAGCAGTTGGGGAAACACAAACCTTTAAAGCTAGTTTTGGATTACACCAGGGGTCAGCATTTAGCCCGTTTTTAATTGTGTTGGTCATGGATGTGTTTAGTGAAGAGAACAGAAAAGATGAGTTGTGGGAGATATTAAATGGTTACTGCTGACAATGGGGAAGACTTACACAGAAAGGTTGTGGAGTGGCAGGAGTCTTTGAAGAGGGGTGGCTTGAGGGTAAATAAAGATAAGACTCAGGTTGTAGTGAGCAGTAAGGAAGGTAGGGACAGGATAGCCATAAATGAAAGTAGAGGCTTGGTTATAAAACAGGTTAAAGAATTTAGATACTAGAGAGGATGTGAGGCTGAAGGTTAGAACAGGACAAAAGCAGTCTGGAGGAATTGGAGGAAGTAGTGGAATTAGTATTTATAACACAGTAATAATATCATTGTTAATGTAAGGATCAAATTGTGGGATCTAAGACAAAAAGAGGAAGCAAACCTTGAGAGAACAGAAATGAGAATGCTGAGGTAGATTATAGGAATATCACTATTTTAAAGATTGGATAATGATGAAATAAGAAGAATGGCAGGCGTAGTTAAGATTACAGAGGTGATAAGAATCACAAATGAGATGGTATGGACACATATTGAGGATGGATGGTGAGGAGGGAGGGAGGAGGGCTTGGGAGGAAAATCGATAGGGAGGCAGATAATTGGATGACGAGATAAGGTGAAGGATGATCTGGCGAGAAGAGGTTTGTTGGAATAAGATACCTTAAATAGAAGGCATTAGAGAGGGCGCACCAGGCAACCAACCCCTTAATGTAAAGATAACGGTGGGAAAGAAGGAGAATATCCTATATATTAACATTCACGTAATTATCCGTCTTTACTTCTGTTTTATATATATAAACATATATATATATATATATATATATATATATATATATATATATATATATATATATATACTTACTGTATATTATATATACACTAATCATTTTTAATCAGTTATATATAAATTTTCAATAGTTATAAGTGCTTTTTAACACTTTCTTAAACTTTGTTTGGATATGCGTATCAAAACAAACCAATGTCATTGAGGTAAGTAAACAAAAGAAACTTTTTGCCTTTCCATGGTAGAACTGGTGTATTGGTGTAGACCTGCTTTAAAAGGTAAAATGTTTCTCTCATTTAATTTCGCTAACGTATAGGTTTAAGATATACGAATATCTAAGAGAAGTGTGTATGGATGCTGATTACTAAAGAGGCCTCTAAGGTTAATGAAAAACAGTACATATCAACGCACTAACGCACACACACGATACGAGAAGAGTCAGACAAATATAAATGCATCAACCGGTGAAATGGGAAGGCCTCATCTCATGTCACGACAAAACTACCATATAAAATTTAGCAAGTTTCATCCTTAAATAAATGAAATGAGAGTAGCCAGAGATATAAATGAAAAAAATATATGTGGTTAGAAGAATAAAATATCCAAGCCTATATATAACGAACCATCTACGAAGAAGGGAGAAATGCAATAATGATGAACCGATTCTGAGAAGTTTGATATGTTTCATCACATGACAGCGCAGTAAAAGGCTACATCCAACATCGTTGGAGACGGAGGTCAAAGTTGGCTGAAGAGCTTTTATTGAAAGGTAGAGATGCAATGTCCAAGATGGGGTAACTCCTTACACCAAGGGCGACAACATCGATAAACTATGGTAGTCGTACTAGAATCATAGTATATACTAGTTTGGCGTAATAGTATAATTATTAGGAAAACTGAAACAAACAAGTATATCATGGTGCACTAGATATAGAGATATAAGTGAATGTATGTACTAAAATATTATTCCCATTCTACCGCCCACCAGTTCACTAGGCAGAGTATGGACCTAGCAACCTCAACAAAGAAACCCGAAAACTCTGCTTTTTAAAGGGTAGAAATGCATATACTGAAATACACGAAGGCATACACATGATATATATATATATGTATATATATATATATATATATATATATATATATATAAATATATATATATATGTATGTATATATATGTATATATACATATATATGAATATATATATATATATATATATATATGTATATGTATATTATTATTATTATTATTATTATTATTATTATCATTATTATTTTTACATGCTAAGCTACAATCTTAGTTGGAAAAGCAGGATGTTATAAACCCAGGGGCCCCATCAGGGAAAATAGCCCAGTGAGGAAATGAAACATGGAAAAAATATTTTAAAAACAGTAACAACATTAGAATAAATATTTCCTATATAAACTATACAAACTTAACAAAACAAGAGGAAGAGAAAAGATAGAATAGTGTGCCTCAAGCAAGAGAACTAACCCAAGACAGTGGAAGACCATGGTACAAAGGCTATGGCACTACCCAAGACTAGAGAACAATGGTTTGATTTTGGAGTGCCCTTCTAGAAGAGCTGCTAACCATAGCTAAAGAGTCTCTTCTACCCTTACCAAGAGGAAATTAGCCACTGAACAATTACAGTGCAGTAACTAACCCCTTGGGTGAAGAAGAACTGTTTGGTAATCTAAGTGTTGCCAGGTGTATGCGGACAGGAGAATCTATAATAACGTAGGACTCGGTACAAAATTGGCCGGTACACAGTATCAAGGGTTTTTTCATAGTCCACAAATGCCATTAAAAGTGGATTTCTATATTCTACGCATTGCTGTACCAAGTGTCTTAAAATGAAAATCTGGTCAGTATTGTACAATTTCTACGTTTTCTAAATCCTGCTTGTTCACCTCAGATTTTCATCAATCTTTCTCCCTAGTCTCTTTAAAATGTGCATTCTATATAATTTCATGATAACGGACGCAAGTGTGATGCCCCTGTAATTATTGCAACCAGTTGAGATCTGACATATATATATATATATATATATATATATATATATATATATATATATATATATATATATATATATATATATACATTTATATGCATATATACATATATATATATATTTATATACATATACATATATATACAGTATATATATATACACATATATATATAATTTATATATATGCATATACATGTGTATGTACGTGCGTGTATGTGTGTGCATTTATATATGTGTATATCTACATATATATAAACTCAAACACTTAATCTTGTCACTGATGTCATTAATCTTTATTCTCGTTATCTCATCCCCATCAACAAATATTTCACGAAAAGTGGATGCAAAAGCAAGTAAAAAGGAAACCGGAACTTGAAAATATTCTTGATATCCTACAGTCTTCATGAATTGATATAGAGCAACTGCTTAAAAGATATTCTAAAAAAGAGAGAAAGAATTCTTAATTGTGAAGACGATAGTGAAAGAAAAGCTTAAATTAGCTTTCAATCAATTCTTTATATAGTGGTCATCTCTTTCCTTGCTTAGGGCTCATCCTCCGTCTTTTCATTAGAATGTCTCAACATATCCTGAGCCATTCATAAATCTAGAGCTATGACACTGTCAATACATTTTCTCATAGCGAATTGCCATTCATTTTTAAGGTTTGGCACATTTTATTGAATCATGTCTAATAGAATTCTATGGTTAAGCCAGGTTCAAATTCTAGCATAATTTAATCAAGATTCAACAAATTCTCACACATCAACATTAATACTACTCACTAACGATGTAAAAAAAATGAATTTCGTTTAAATCTAAAGGTGTATGTACGTATGCACATATGCATGTATAGACACAAGAATATACTGTATATATATATATATATATATATATATATATATATATATATATACATATGTATATATATACATATATATATACATATATATATATATATATATATATATATATATATACCGTAATCCCTTGGCTATCACGAGTAGAAACAGTATATTACACTACTATATGGTATATTTATTATCATTCTTAAAATTTTATTATATTTTTGGCGTTGATATGCTTTTAAGTTTTTCTCAACTCTCCCCCACACTCTTATAAAACCTTTCTACACTCTTAAGCATTTTTGTAATGTACGGCACAGCAAAGAAGAGCATTATATCTCTTCTAAAATCACCACTTCAGGAGCCGCTTCCTCAGGTGGTGCAATTTCATCGTCATTGTCTATTATAATTTGTATTTCCACTGATAGAGTACCCATGTTTTCTCCTTTTTAAGGGGGTTGCAAGGAATTTAGTGATGGGAAGTTGCTATCAGTGCTTATTCTTCTGTATAAGGAGGATTTTATAAATTTCCTCGGATCCGTCGATGCATTTTGAATTGTAACACAAATCATTTGGGGGGTCACAATCTTCTGCCAAGATTAGGTTGACTCCGTCTACTTACCCCCTTGACCCTCTTTTTCACCTTCTTAGTTATCATTTGCAGACTTCATCCATTAACAGATATGAGTGGGCATATCAGCTCATTTACAATGAAGGTAATCATATCGGTGAAACTATCTCCTCCCAGCAATTTTACCTCCCTCACTGGCTTATCTACTGCAGAGTAATGGTTTTCTTTAGAACATCCTTTATAGTCAATGACTGCTTCTGGCCAAATTTCTTCTCGCAGACATTCAGTGTTTTGTTCTTCATCTACTTTATGGGCTTCTACACATTTTAGAGGCATGTTGCAATGGTGTATCCCTTCCAGTACTCCTTCTGTTGCAATGAGATTTGCATATAGAGCGCCTTAAATACAGATAGGTGGTAAGAATTCGATCTCTATGCCCTCTTACAACTCGATCATATGGCCTCCAGCATTGTCCATTTCGAGGACCACTTCAAAATCAAACCCTTTTTCAGCAAAATAAAGCTTGACTTCGGGGATGAAGCACTGCTGAAACCAGTCTGGTCTCAGTTCTTTCATTAACTACTGCACTGTATTTGTTCTGTGGCTACTTTCCTCTTAGTAAGGGTAGAAGAGACTCTTTAGCTATGGTAAGCAGCTCTTCTAGGAGAAGGACACTCCAAAATCAAACCATTGTTCTCTAGTCTTGGGTAGTGCCATAGCCTCTGTACCATGGTCTTCCACTGTCTTGGGTTAGAGTTCTCTTGCTTGAGGGTACAATCAGGCACACTATTCTATTTAATTTCTCTTCCTCTTGTTTTGTTAAAGTTTTCATAGTTTATATAGGAAATATTTATTTTAATGTTACTCTTCTTAAAATATTTTATTTTTCCTTCTTTCCTTTCCTTACTGGGCTATTTTCCCTGTTGGGGCCCCTGGGCTTATAGCATTTTGCTTTTCCAGCTAGGGTTGTAGCTTAGCAAATAATTATAATAATAATAATTAGCCATGCCTTTTGGTTTCTGGACTTACATTCACTGGCTTTATCATTAAGATTTCACCATATTATCATTAACATTTCACCATATTATGAGCGCGAGTTGATCTTTGAATGCCTCAAATCCAGGAACTCTAGCTTCTTCCATAATGAAAGCCAGCGAAGTCATCTGTTTCCAAAAGAGGCCAGTGTCATCCATATTGAAAACTTGTTAAACACACATTGCCCCCTTCCTTGATGATGGTCCGGAATGTCAGGTTCACATACTCTTCAGTAGCAGGTTTGTCATTAGAGTCAACTTTCCCATGCTGTAGATGGTACAGTCTCTGAGATGTCATCACCACCATCCATAAACTTGCTTGCCATACACCTGCTGGGTTACACCAGAAGGAAATTACCACCATTTTTGTCATTTAGTTAAAAGTGACCTTTGCCGGCAACCTTACATTCGTTTTGTCCTTCTTGATATAGCAAACAGTAGATTCATTGCTGCCGTAATGGCCGCTTACTTCCACATAGCTTCTCCCTTATTTCAAAATGATATGGAGTTTCATCGTCTGTTATTTTACACATCTATGGCACTTGAGATCACTTCCCGAAGCACTAGAATGTGTAGGACATTTAGCTGGCATCCCAGAGCTTGAAAGCAATGAAAAATTTAAAAAATGAAAGAAAACACCACTCAAAACAGATAAAGGAGCAAGACAATGTTGAGCGTGTACAAGGTACAGCAAACTAAATGTGGGGTACTAAATGCTGCAGTCGCTGACCCAATCAACAACCAGGATACTGCGGAGTGGGCTCTGATTGTTCATATCTACTCTAATGGCCAATAGTATGCCAAGTGTGAATTATTCTGGGTACATTTGGCCATGTCCCCAAAGTTATGTGATTTTTTATTCATCTGTAGTGCACTATGCATTCACTTTTAATATATCTTATTCAATGTTATAAAATGCAATAATGTACAATATTCTTATTCATTAATCTACTGTATTAACTTCTAGGCACAAAAATGCATATTTTTACCACATAAAAAATCTAAATCTTAAAAACACAACGAAACCTGCAATATGATAAGGAGTCCGCTATATAAATTTACATATAATAAATCAAACAGGTGTGAAGTAATGAGTGCACGGTTTAGTAATGAATTACTGTTTATATATATATATATATATATATATATATATATACATATATATATATATATATATATATATATATATATATATATATTGCTTTGATTTTTCAACACTGTGCCTTTTCACAAATCTGCCTAATTCTCACACGTTTTCGCACCTCTTAAGCTAAATGGATAAAGCTTAAAATTTATTACTAAACCTCAGACAATATTCTTGTCATACATCAATTTCATAGAGGGGAATGGTCTCCATGATCCCTAATTAGATTACAATCTTATCTTCCGTAGACACTAAAAGTCTACCTCTAATTTTCTCTTTTTTCACACACCATTGTTCATTTCGAAAACCACTCCAAATTAAACCTTTTTTCGGCAATATAAAGCTTGACTCCGATGATGAAGCACTGTTTTATCCATCTAGCTTAAGAGGTGTGGATACGTATGAGAAGTGGGCAGATTTGTGAAAAAGACATGACTCTATATGACACATTTTATCATACCATCTTTCTCCATCAATCCAAGGCACGACTAGAAATCTTCAGCTTATTCTCTCTTCATCCATATAAACAATCCAGGTTTTTACTTACCCGAATAACTTTATCAAAGTTAGCATTTACTCGAAATTTTCTCATATTATCACATTCAAGCTCTTTCCTTCCTAATTACAATCCATACAGTATTCTATTATTAGTAAATATCGGACACTTCATTCGGCATTCGCATTTCATCCTCTTATTCTCAACTTTGCCCTTGAATCCACCCACTGGATCATTAGAACACCACACAGACAATATAACATTGAAATTAGCTTTAAATTTCCCATGGATACTTCATACCACACTGTACTATTCATCACACATATTATACATCTTTAACGCACCACATTGCATCCCTAATCATTTCATGTAAGTCAGCCTTCCCCTCTTATTTCAAACTTCTTACATTACTATTTCATTACAAACATTTGTCCATAAAACATTTTCCATTTCTAAAGTAACACTTGTCTTTCCTTCTCAATCCTTTCATTATTTATCTTACTTTGTCAATCACAATCTTACCTTAAATCAATCTCATATACTAAGTGACATTATGCCTGCAGAGTTTTACGAGTCTCCCTATCGCTATTACCAGCATATAGAGGAACAATCATTCCTCTTACCCTTTCCTAGTTTAATTACCTTAAAATCTTGTTCAGATAACCAGCCATACTTTCAAGACTATACTGCAACATATGACCTGTAATCTCATCCGAATTTGATGTCTGGGTATTCCCCCAATTCTTAATTGCCATTCTTAAATCCGGATACACAGCTTCCATAGCCATTCTCAGCTTCCACTAACCGCTTCCGGTCACCCATTACTTAGTTGTAACTCTGCTATATTGTACATACATGTACAGTACAGAGAGAGAGAGAGAGAGAGAGAGAGAGAGAGAGAGAGAGAGAGAGAGAGAGACTTATATCATCTTATATATTCTGAACTGATACGTCAACGTAAGTTTGCTAGGGTTTGTATTAAAAATATTTCTCAGATCGTTAAATTTGAACATCATTGACAATTTACAACGAATACCTATCTTACATTTGTTAAAGAAACATTACCTGATAAAAGTTATTATGCACAACAAAACTTCTGAATAGTATGTAACATAAAATAAAAAAAAAAACTTGTATAAATAAATAAAAGCATATTATTTTCTTCTATCGTTTCTACCCTTTCACAGCTATCAATGATCTTTTGAACTTGGGGATTGAGGTCCTTCTTTCTTGGGCAATTTTCTCCCATAAATTATCGTTAATGGCCTTCAGAGTATAAACATCTGAGCTCCTTAAATTTAATATCTCCCTTGAGCCAATAATTAATGACTTTGCCGTCGATAAACGGTATTTCAAGATTCATTCTTGCTTCAATTTTCATTCGTCTCGAGTCTTATTTACTATTTAACTTAGGTTATAGACTTATTTTGGCACATGGTAATATAAACGGGAGTAAGCAAGTGTATAAATAAGACAAGTTAGTTAATACTAACATGAAAACATAAGATAAGCTGATATTCACAAATAACAAATACCATCACAAGAAAAAAATTCTGGCATTTGGAATAAGTCATTGAATCATCATCATATCATCATCATCATCATCATCATCAGCATTATTATTATTATTATTATTATTATTATTATTATTATTATTACCCAAGCTACAACCATAGTTGGAAAGGCAGGATACTATAAGCCAAAGGGATCCAACAGGAAAAAATAGCCCAGTGAGGCAAAGAAATGGGGAAATAAGTAAACTATATGAAAAGAAATGAAATATTAAAATATTTTAAGAACAGTAACAACAATAAACCAATAAAATATTCTAAAAACAGTAAAAACATTAAAACAGATCTTTCGTGTATAGACTATAAAGTGAGACATATGTCAGTCTGGTCAACAAAAATATATTTGTTGCAAGTTTTAACTTTTGAAGTTCTATCGATTCGACTACTCGATGAGGGAGATCATTTTACAACTTGGTCACAGCTGGAAATTCTCGAGTACTTTGTAGTATTGAGCCTCATGATGGAGAAGGCCTGACTAACAGAATTAGCTACACACCTATTATTACGAACAAGATGATACCGTCCGGGAAGACCTGAATGTAAAGGATGGTCTGAATTGTGAAAATTCTTATGCAACATGCATAACGAACTAATTGAACGACGTTGCCGGAGATTAATATCTAGATCAGGAATAAGAAATTTAATAAGCCGTAAGTAGCGGTCCAACAAATTAAGATGAGAATCAGCAGCTAAAGACCAGACAGGAGAACAATACTCGAAAAGATTTATAATGTAAGAAGTAATATCTAGATCAAGAATGAGAAATCTAATAGACCGTAAGTTCCTTTCCAACAAATTAAGATGAGAATCAGCAGCTAAAGCCAGACAGGGGAACAATACTCGATAAAATGGTAGAATTTAAGAATTAAAACACTTCTACACATTGCTGTACATGTCTCGGAATGAAATTTCAGTTTGTACAACTACCTTTTCTAAATTCTGCGTGCTCATATCTTACCTTTTGATTAATCTTTCTTTCTAGCCTCTTTACAATAAGCATACTATATATTTTCATGACAACTGACGTGAGTGTGATGCCTCTGTATTTATTGCAATCAGTCAGATCTCCTTTTTTTGGCATTTTCACCAACTCTCCTAGCTCTCATTCATCAGGTTTGGCCTCTTCATGCCACATTCCTCAAAATAATATTGCAAGTAGTCTGGGAGTCACTTCATTTTCGGCCAATATCATCTCAGCAGTTATTCCATTGTATCCATGGCCTTTCAATCTCTTGAATTTTTTTAATGATAGCTTTGACTTCAAACACACTGAATTCATTCATGGGCACACCAAGGTCTTCCTCAGCTTCGGGTATATCAGTCAAATTATTCCCTTCATATCTTCTATTCATGACCTCAATAAAGTGTTTCATCCAACGTTGCCTCTCTTCATCTGTTGTTATAACAGACCCATCTCTGATTTTGCTAGGTATATGCTTCTTCTTTGCCCCCGTGGCGATTTCCTTAATAGTTCTATAGGCAATGCTTACACCATTGCCCCTCCCTGAATTCATAGCTTTGTCAGCCTCATTAGTTTTTCTGTCTAAATATTTTGTCCAGTCATTCCTAGCTTTTCTTTTGACCTCACTGTCAATACTGAAATACTTAGCATACTCTACCTTGTAATGTTCATAACTTCCGCAAAAACTTTCAACTATCAATTTCTGTCTTTGTCTCCTTTTTATGGTATCCCAAGTATCATTTAATATCCATGGCTTTCTCTTTGTATCTGCATTTCCCAAAACTTCACTACCACCTAGCTAATGTTTTTAATGTCACCCAATTTTTTCGTCAATTATCTACTCTTTGTCTCTTCAAGTCTCTAAGACTGTAAACAGATTCCTACATTCAATTGCAAATGTTTCTCTGTCCTCACTTTCTAGAAGCTTAGTTGTATCAAACCTAGGTATTCTATCCATCTTTCTTTTGGGTGCTTTCAGTTTTAATTTTGGTGTGGCAATGAGGAGCTGGTGATCATTACCAATATCTGCACCTCTATAGCTTATATTTCCAATAGTTCTCCTTCTCTCTTTATTAATGGCTATGTGATCTATTTAATTTTTCTTATGCTGGAAAAGAGTACCTCCAATAAAAACTTATAAAATTTGTTCCCATTTTCATATGCAACGTCGCCAAGACATTCAACACCCAGCACACTCTCTATACCTTGATTATTCCTTCCAAATTTAGCATTGAGGTTACCAATCACAATTTTTATATCTCTCTCTGGGAACTCACATATTACACTCAGCAGTTCTTCATTGTATTCATCTTTCCGTTCTTCGGAGGAATCATTTGTTAGT
>NC_090725.1:231676966-231716966 GCF_036898095.1 Palaemon carinicauda | reverse complement strand
AGATATTTCTCATCCACCAAATTTTTGACTGGAAAAGAGTTCTCTTCCTTCAGTTTGAAAAGACGCGAAAGAATAATCGTTATATTGAAAAGTCTTTTAAATGAAATAAATTAAAATTCTACAAATGTGTATACAAGAGATTTTCGTCAAAAATATATAACAAATCAATATTAAGATATATAGCTTAAATGCAGCTTTTGAGTTCAAGCAGTGCGAAGAAATTAATTTTCAAAACTTGAAACGTTCAGTTACGGATCTATGTTGATTCATTAGAATGAAATGATAAAAAATATAAAGCACTTAACAAGATTCCACAATATGTTCGAAAATTTTTTATATAGTTTAACGATGGACCAACATCTAAATCTAAACCTCATAACTATCTTTCTGACTTTATCAAACAAATTCTCTCATTTTGAGTTAATTTAAAAATTTTGCGCCTGACAGTGTATGAATTTAACTAAATGCCACTGTGACGGGCCGAGAGAAGGTTGTGATTCAAAGACAGGAGGAAAGCAACTGAGTGAGTTTATTTTAAAACACTTGCCTTTATATACACAAACTCAATGCAACAGGAAATTTCATGTTCAAAACTGACACCGTTACAGATGAGAAAAAAAAGCATGTTTATTCAGGTTCTTTTTTAGTGCGAGGGAAGAGCGAAGATACAAGCATAATATATACACAAAATGAATTATGTACGATCGTGTGACACACGGTTGGTACATGGCTCCCCCCCTAAAAATGACACATTGTACATGTTAAATAGGGCGCCCTGATCTAGAGAGGCGAACTGTAGGCGGGTCATCTGGCAGGAGATAAGCAGGTTTTAGACGATCAATGGAGACCCAGTCTTCTTTGCCACGAATATTTAGTAGGAATGCTTTTGGACTGCGTCGGATCACAAGGAAAGGGGCCGTGTAAGGGGGCGTTAGCGGTGGCTTGCTAGTGTTGTTGCGCAGGAAGACGTGTGTTGCAGAGTGCAAGTCTGTCGGTATGTGATGCTTCGCTGGGGGATTGTAAGTCTGGCGGCATGGAGTAAATTTTCCCACGATGTGACATATGCGTTGGAGATCGCCAGAGGAGGTTGTAGAAGGAAAAAATTTGGCAGGGACAACCAACGGGTAGCCATACACCATTTCAGCTGCTGAGACGTCGAGGCCGTCTTTAGGAGTGGACCCTAGTCCCAGGAGGACCCACGGAAGCTGAGTAAACCAGTTGGAATCCTTGCAGCGGGACATCAAAGCTGCTTTGAGGGTGCAATGAAAACGTTCAACCATTCCATTGGCAGTGGGGTTGTAGGCTGTTGTGTGATGTAGGGTGATGCCCAGGAGATTCACTAATGATGTCCACAATTGAGAGGTGAAAGTGGTACCCCTGTCAGAAGTAATATGCTCAGGGATACCAAATCTTGCAATCCATCCTGAGAGTAAGGCAGATGTACATGAGGCGGACATTGCAGTTTCCATGGGAATGGCTTCAGGCCAACAAGTGGAGAGGTCGATGACGGTAAACAGATAATGATGTCCTTGTGATGTGGGTAGGGGGCCTACAACGTTGACGTGAATGTGTGCGAAACGACACTGAGGTTGAGGAAAGGTGCCCACTCCTGAATCCGTGTGTCGATGTACTTTGGAAGTTTGGCAAGAAGTACAGGCGCGGACCCAATCCTTAGCATCCTTAGAAATGCCGTGCCAAATGAACTTCGTCTTCAGCAGTTGTGCAGTAGAACGGCATGAGGGATGTGAAAGGCCATGAATGAAATCAAACACCTGCCAGCGCATGGGAGCAGGAATCCAAGGTCGCAGTCTACCAGTACTGACGTCACAGAGGAGGGTGGTGTTGGAGTCTTCAAGGGGGAAGTCTTCCCAACGGAGGGAGGTGCAGGATGTCCTACATGCTTGATACTCTGGATCCTGTCGTTGGGCTTCAGCCAGGGCGTTGTAATTCAATCCCAGTTGAACGGCAGCCAACGAGTTTCTTGACAGGGCATCGGCAACGGGATTCATTTTCCCAGGGACGTATTGAAGGGTCCAATTGTATTCAGCCATGGCGGAGAGATGTCGGTGTTGACGGGCGGACCAGGCGTCAGACTGTCAAGTGAAGGCGTGCACCAGAGGCATGTGGTCTGACGAATGACGAAGCGCGTACCTTCTAAGAAATGGCGAAAGTGACGGACAGCCAAGTGTACCGCCAGCAATTCACGACCGAAGGTAGAATAACCCAATTCTGCCTTGGACAGTTTTCTGCTGAAGAAGGCCAATGGGCGGGGCGAGCCATTGACTACCTGCTCGAGTACTGCACCAATAGCGACGTCGCTGGCATCGGTGGAGAGAAGGAGAGGGGCATGCTGGATAGGAAAAGTGAGAGCCTCAGCGGTTGATAGGGCCTTCTTTGCATTGCAAAAGGCCGCTTCTTGAAGGGGACCCCACTTCAGGTCCTTTGGCTTGCCCTTGAGGGAGGTGTAGAGGGGAGCAAGAGTGGTGGCAATAGCTGGCAGAAAACGGTGATAATAGTTGATGATCCCCAAGAATTCCTGCAGAGCTTTGATGGTCGAGGGCGCGGGGAAGTCCTGAATGGCTGCTACCTTCTCAGGGAGGGGATGGACTCCTTCAGGAGTGATGCGATGCCCTGAGAACGACACTTCGTTGGCGCTAAAGGTACGCTTGTCGTACCGGACTACAAGGCCGTTTTGTTGCAGGCAGTCGAGCACGATGCGCAGGTGACGGAGGTGTTCCTCTTTTGAGGAGGAGAACACAAGTATGTCGTCCACATAACATACACAGAAGGGGAGGTCCCCTAAGATGCCATCCATGAGACGTTGAAACGTGGCCCCAGCATTACGAGGGCCAAAACAGGAGCAATTGAAGGTGTATGTACCAAACGGAGTGGTGATGGCGGTCTTGGGGATGTCTTCTGGGTTCATAGGCACCTGATAATACCCCTTCAGGAGGTCGAGCGAAGAGAAAACCTTCGCTTTGTGCAGGTAGGAGGTCACGTCGGCAATGTTTGGGAGGGGGTAGTGATCCGGTTCTGTTTGCATGTTCAAGCGCCTGTAATCCCCGCACGGACGGAGGGAGCCGTCTTTCTTCAGAACGACGTGCAAGAGTGACGACCATTGGCTGGAGACCTTTTGCCAAAGGCCCATTTCCTCCATTTTGGTGAACGTCTGTTTGGCGGCTGCCAATCGTTCCTGTGCCAGACGTCTGAATTTTGCGAAGACTGGTGGTCCCGTCGTCTTGATATGGTGATAAATACCGTGCTTGGCAGGAGCCGTGGGCGTTTGGCGAAGTTCTGGATGGAAAACTTCCGGGTTTGACGTGAGGAGGTGGGCGTAAGCATTCGTGGGTGCGCTGATGTGGAGAGCGAGGTTGGAGGGGGCGGGTTGAAGAGGTGTCGACAAGTACGAGTCTGCGTTGACCAATTGTCGGTGGGCGACATCGACCAGAAGGTGGAAATGAGAGAGGAAATCCGCACCGAGGATTGGCAATGTGACGTCACCAACGACAAACTTCCAATTAAATTCACCATTTCCAAACGATAATGTGAGGTTCTCATAACCGTAGGTGGGTATCGCAGATCCATTGGCAGCTACCAAGCGGACGTTGGCAGACGTAGACAGACTACGTCGTGTCCTGAAGAGTTCCCTTGGCAAAAGAGAACGACAAGCACCCGTGTCTACCAAAATCGCACACCCGTTCCTATAAAAGAAAAGATTAGAAACACGGGAGGCCACCGCCACAAGCGATGGCCTACATACACGTATTTTGGCCACTGACAATCCTTGGCACATTTCTTCGCGGTTGCCCCGAATCTGACGTGGTAGTAGAAAAACTGCAGCCGATGGGAGGTAGTAAGTGGCTGTAGAAGTCGTTGGTTGGGACGCGAGTAAGTGGTGGGTAGTGGTGGCTTTGTCGCCGCTTCGGCACGTCACGGGGTAGGCGTGTATGTCCTACGGCATTCACGTCAGCTTCGGTTAATGTTGAATAGTCGTCCTCTTCGTCAGGGGTGGAGGCGATAATGGAGGTCTTGAAGTGGCTGTCCATGAGGGCGTCGGCTTTGGTCATTATGTCCTTTATGGGTAAACTATCGACATCTGGTATGGCAGCGAGTATAGGTCCGGATAAACGGCGTAATCAAAGGGCACGAAATAGGTTCACCTCAAGAGGAGAGCCGTCTGTGGCAGGTTGATGGCGAGCGATACTGGTCATTTCCCTGAGGGCAAGCGAAGCTCTTTGGTCCCCCAACGGTTTTTGCAAGAGCTGAAAAAGCTTTGCTATACGGGCGGCTGGCGACGGCGAGTACTGCTGCAGAAGGTATGTTTTGAGGGCGTCATATACTATTGGGGTGTCTCCTTGTTCACAAAGGCAGTCGGATATTTCCGGGAAGGCGTCCTCGGGTATCGCCGCGAAAACATAATCTGCTTTGGTGGTTGAGCGAGTCACGCCCTTGATGCAAAACTGGACTTCTGCGCGCTGAAACCAAGCAAACGCCTTTCCCCTGGCGAATGAAGAAAGTGTTAATGGGGGAGCCGCAGCATTAACTTCCATAGAGTCCGCCATAGTACCAACGAGGGAGGGGCAAGGTGGAAGGCGGGAGGAGCGAGTCGACTTCCGGGGTCACCAATGTGATGGGCCGAGAGAAGGTTGCGACTCAAAGACAGGATGAAAGCAACTGAGTGATTTTATTATAGAACACTCTCATTTATATACAAAAGGTCAATGCAACAGGAAATATCATGTTCAAAACCGACACCGCTACCGGTGAGAAAAACAGGCATGTTTATTCAGGTTCTATTTAGTGCGAGGGAAGAGCGAAGATACAAGCATAATATATACACAAAATGAACTATGTACGATCGTGTGACACACAGTTGGTACACCACCTTCAAATAAGAAGATTTTGAAATGTTTTCCACTTCAAAAATTCATACGAAAGAGATCGTCACATGGGACTTAAAATGGACTTTCTGGTGACTGATATTTCTTGATTTTGCATTACCTAGTTCAGATATTTTAAAAATATAATTCGGATTGAGTTCATTGAAGATCTTTTTTTATCATCTGTTTGCGCGGAATATTGCAAAAAAAAAGGGGGGGGGGGGTTTGCAAAAGATACGGAGTCTTTGCGATCATTATAACATCCATGTTCCCAACATTCATTTCATGAATTATAATAGTTTCCTATAAGAAAACTTTGTATTTTCCCTTTATCGAATGAAGAATACTTCAAATAAAGAACTGTTTACGTTACTATATAAACAAATTATCATAGTAAATACGTTCCATTGATAAATACCATAGCTTATAACCTCTCGTTTTCATAATTGTTTAGCAAATTTACAATAGAATCCGAAATGTGTTTTAGAATTCCCGGTTAAGCCAATCATATGCACCGATCAAAAGCATTATTTAAGATTTTACATTCCAAATTATGACCAAAATCATTACTAGTAATTAATTCCATACAGTATTATAAAGTCATACTAAAACTCATATCTAGGGATCACATACATCTATGTTCATTTTTCATAGACAGAATCAAACTCGAGTTCATGGTTTGAGTTAACGTAAGACGCCTTACGCAGCTGTTTAATGATTCAAGCTACATGCAGCAGCAATAAATTTTGTCGTAGACAGGTACTTTTCTGCGGACTGAAGGTTAAAACCACTACTCTGTAAACTATTCAGAGAGGACGAAGGTCTGTAAAAGTGTAAGAAATTACAATTGCTCTATACGACGTCGCGTATAAATGAATTCACCTACAAGAATGCTGCACACTACCTCATTTGCATAACTGTATGGAATAATAAAACGTTGTATGCCCTGGGTGCGACAGTATATACATTTCCTTTAACGTTCGTAACCATTTATGTCTTTGACATGCCTTTCAAGTAATTTTTTTTCCTTTCTTCGTTTCTTTCGTCGATCAGATATTCATTTGCATGCAATGTTGCTATCAGTTGCCGAGTCCATTTTCCCAACTTACCATCCAATTTGCATGTTTTCCGATATTCATTTTTCTCGAAGAAATTCTTTCGGTGGTGTGTATCGGCGACAAAGGTCTGACTTGGGCTAAAATCTTATGAAGTTGTACGAGTTTTCTTACTTAAGAATAAGAAAGAAAATTAAAACATGAAAATATGGCAGAGTGCTTTCGGTGAGAATGCTAGACGCTTTTCATACTTCACTTTTTTCAGAAAATAAAATAGGAGGTGCATATAAATGTTATTTCCACTATCTAAATATTTTAAAGTCCTACCATTCCAATTCATAAACTATCTATACTGAAAAAGAACACAACAAAAAATGCCCTTGTTCTTTCATTTCCTAACAGTACGCCCTGTAATCATTTCCCTCTACACCCCCTCCACCCAACCCCCTGCTAATTAGCTTCCTTTCCGCGTTTCTTTTGGTACTACTCATTACTGTTTGTTAACCATTACCCGTGCGCTCTCAGTAGGACACAGAACTCTAGCAGTCAACAAATATTATGTCAGCTCTTTCGAAAATGAAGCATTCACATATACATACATATGCACGCAAACTAGTGCGCACATACAATCTTTCCACTCAGAATAAGAAGTACATTTGAAGGAGCCAAGTGGGCGAGAGTGAGGGAATATCTCTCTCTCTCTCTCTCTCTCTCTCTCTCTCTCTCTCTCTCTCTCTCTCTCTCTCTCTCTCTCTCTCTCTAGTAGAAATTGTACTAATAATATTTGATGAAAATCATGGAAATAAATTATCACACAAAAAAAAAGACAATCTTTATGCCTATTCAAATAAGCCGATAAAAACACATCCACACAGCCTGAGACATTTCCACTGAAATAATGAATCAACCAAGCAATTAATTAATTTGATTTTGTTTCAACTACATTTAAATAAGAAAAAGGGCATTACGTTTAATAGCTCCCCAGTGAAACACGGTTAAGTTGAGAAGTTTAACTACAAATATCGTTTAGTAATAGACCTTCCAAAACAACACCCGGCTACATTTTGGACAGTCACAGAGCTGTCAACGATCGCGCTCTGGGCCAAGAGTCAAAATTGTTGATGGATAGTGATTGTGGATGCTGGGTAAGGGAGACAGTAAATGTACTGTGCACACGATTAGACCTTTCCCATTCATTGAAAGCACTCCGAACATCATAATAATTATCAATCAGTAATTATTTATTCATTCGAAGCATATATAGTGAACGCCATATTGTATTGTTAGTTCAAAATTGTTAAAAAAACTGTGTACAAACAAAAAAGAAAGTTTTAACACACTCCCCTACAACGAAAATCAAGTTAATGGAATCTATGGAAAGTGAAGGAGCAAGAGAACTAAAAAAACCTGGATTAAGAGGGAAACAAAGACGTCACTAAAACACGACAACCTAGTCCTAGAATGATGCTCTTAAAAGTTATTGTGCAGAAATAGGACCTGGCGGATGCTGAATGTTATAGGTTGAAAGAAAAAGGGTCTAAATCTCACTCATGTTGAAGAGATCGAAGGTTGACTTTTAGTTAGTACGGAGTTTCCTCCCTTCACGTAAGTCATCCACAAAGATCAATAATTCTTAAACCAGACCTCTAAGAAGTCTTGTGTGTGGCCAATTTTGCACCTACATCCCTCTTAGCGATATCGCCATCTTTACCTTATCAGTAGATAATTGTCGCTATTACCACTTACCAACCCATCATCATCAATACCGCAGTTTCATCGAATATGAAATGAGAACTTCAAAAGAAAAAAAAACATTTATTTTATCTCGAAGTTTCATACTGAAATGGTATTTCGATAGCTCCATGAAAAGATCGGAGATATCATATTCAAACATCTTGTGGGTACGGTGGAAAATTATGCATTAAAATATCGTAAGCACCAGGAACCTGAGATTATACAAAAGTTTTTCCACAAGGTTACCATAAGCTAGAGTTTGGGGGGGTGTGTGTATTAAAGCACCGAGTCAAGATCCAAAATATCTCTGAAAATCATTACGAAAAGTATCATAATGTTTGTGCATTCAGATTATTATCGGTAATTATAATAAAATTTCCTAAAAATATTAAACCTAATTATTGTTTCGTATGCCAAAACCAATCATAAACGGTTAGATTATCTATCATGTTAACAACAATAATTCAACAACAAAAGATGCAGCCGTTTCTAGTCCACTCCTGAATGAAGGCCTCATACGTGTCTTTAATCATGTCTGGGGTTTGGTCAGTTTTCATCCCCATGCTGGCAAGTGAGAACTGGTGATGGTGGGAGACTTTCATCTGATTGATCAATAATAATAATAATAATAATAATAATAATAATAATAATAATAATGACTTCATTATAATATTTCCAACCTGTATGTTAGAGGAGTGAAACTAACAAGATACTATTAATTTAACCAGAATCTGGTGTGACCAGAAAGATATATATATATATATATATATATATATATATATATATATATATATATACATATATATATATATATATATATATATGTATATATATATATATATATATATATATATAATATATATATATATACATGTATATATGTGTATATATATGTATATATATACATATATATATATATATATGTATATATATAAATAGATGCAGATATAGATATCATGTATATATATGTATGTATATGCATATATATATATATATATATATATATATATATAGAGAGAGAGAGAGAGAGAGAGAGAGAGAGAGAGAGAGAGAGAGAGAGAGAGAGAGAGAGAGACTTGCTCTTTATTACACAAGGGCAGGGCGATGGTTCTGCTGAGAAACGGTCTAACGTCAGATATATATTTAGATTCTCAAAATTGTTATTGATGCGTACACATAATGTTACTAATGACGTTCAAAAAGGAAAGGGCCTGTCTAACCCAATTTCCTTTATTTAATCTTGCTTATCAGTTCGGAAGCCAGCATCCCTAAGATGCATACCAGCTGCCCGCCTTAAGCACATTTACTAATGCCCGAGTACAGACTACCAATAATCTCCAGGGCTCAAGAATGATTTATGACGTTTAAGGGTCAGTTTTAATGATGATTTATAAATATCTTATAAACAAGAAAATCCACCCATATATAACAAAGAGCAAGTGTCTGGCTATATATACACAAATAAAGAAATAAATATAGATATGTGTTAATCATGAGGCCCTTGTTTTCAAACTGAAACAATTGGGAGTGGGTGGGTCGTTTCTTAGCATTATTATTGATTTTTTAAGTAATAGATCTCAAAGAGTTGTTGTTGATGGGCACCATAGTGATTATAGAAATGTGATATCCGGTGTTCCACAGGGTAGTGTTCTTGGCCCATTACTTTTTATACTATATACACATGACATGTGGTTTGGTCTAGAAAACAAGCTTGTTGCATATGCAGATGATGCTACTCTCTTTGCATCAATTCCATCCACTGAATGTAGATCTAGGGTTGGTGAATCCCTTAATAGAGATTTAGCTAGAATTAGTGCATGGTGCAAATTATGGGGTATGAAGTTGAATCCTAACAAAACTCAAAGTATGATTGTAAATAGATCAAGGACGGTGGTTCCTCAACATCCGGATCTCAGTATTGATAATGTTTCTTTAAATATGTATGACTCTTTCAAAATTTTAGGTGTGATTCTCGACAGTAAATTTACTTTTGAGAAACATATAAGGTCTGTGTCTTCTTCAATTTCACAAAAAATAGGCTTATTGAGAAAGTCTTTCAAGATTTTCGGTGATCAATCTATTCTGAAGAAGTGTTTTAATTCTTTCATTCTACCTTGTTTTGAGTATTGTTCTCCTGTCTGGTCTTCAGCTGCTGATTCTCATCTTAATTTGTTGGACAGAAACTTACGGTCTATTAAATTTCTTATTCCTGATCTAGATATTAATCTCTGGCACCGTCGTTCAATTAGTTCATTATGCATGTTGCATGAGATTTTTCACAACTCTGACCATCCTTTACATTCAGATCTACCTGGACAATTCTATCCTGTTCGTAATACTAGGCAGGCAGTTAATTCTAATAGCCAGGCCTTCTCCATCACGAGGCTCAATACTACGCAGTACTCTAGAAGTTTTATTCCAGCTGTGACCAAGTTGTGGAATGATCTTCCTAATCGGGTGGTTGAATTAGTAGAACTTCAGAAGATCAAAGTTGGAGCAAATGCTTTTTTGTTGACCAGGCGGACATAGTCTTTATATAGTTTATTTATGACATATTTGTTTTTGATGTTGTTGATAGTTTATTATATGACATGTCTGTTTTGACGTTGTTTCTTATTTTAGAATGATTTATTGTTAATTTGTTCTCTTCGCTTGTTTATTTCCTTATTTCCTTTCCTCACTGGGCTATTTTTCCCTGTTGGAGCCCCTGGGCTTATAGCATCTTGCTTTTCCAACTAGGGTTGTAGCTTGGATAGTAATAATAATAATAATAATAATAATATATGTTGTTTATCCTCCTCATGGATTTTGTAATGCGTAGAACCGTTGGATATGGTGGAGAAGGACTGAACTGGATTGGTAACAGGATATTAGCTGACCTTGAGTATGCTAATGACGCTGTCCTTATTAGCAAAACACTACAGGATTTGCAATGCTTGCTTACCAAAATGCATGAAATATCACAGCAGGTTAAGCCCAAAATAAAGAGAAGAGAGAGAGAGAGATGATGAAAACGGATTATACAATGGAAAATGAAATATCATTGGAAAGAGAAAGGATTAATGATAAAAGCAAATCAATCTATATATCAGTTTAGTGAGATCGGTGTTACTATGGACATGAGCCATGGTATGTCAATGAAACCATCTCCAATAGATTTAGTAGATTTGAGAACAAAGCCCTAAGACGGATAAAGGGAGTTAAATGCCACGACAGGATTAGAAATGAAACTATAAAAGAGATTACTCGAGTGCCATATGTGGATGAGATCATGATGAGGGGTAGATGGAGATGGTTTGGGCATTCAGTTGGGCTCCTCAAGGCACTAGAAGAGTTGGAAGACCCAGGCCAACATGGCTGAGGATTATGAAGCGCGAAGTAGATGATGATGAATGGAGAAGTATTGAATTAAGCTCAAGATAGAGGCGACTGGTGAAATCTAACCGATGACCTTTGCGTCAATAGGCGTAGGAGATGATGATGATGATATATCTCAATATATATAAGCATCCTCACTCCTATCTAAATATTCAGACGTCATTCTTGACTGGTCACATACACTAGTAGAGATATAATTACTATTGTTATCTTTTATTCATCTTAGGAATGACGTTCATTTTAAGGACTGAACTTTGAGCACTCATCCGAGAATCAATATTATTATTACCCTTATTATCTTTATTACTACTAATAGTGAGATCAAGCTTTTATTCATATATAAAAAGTCCAAAAGGCCGCACAATCCTTGACTAACAGAGTACGAATGTTTGAAACAAGAGAATAACTAAAAAAGAAAGGATAAGTTAATGATATAAAAATAAATAAATAAAATGGCAAACAAGAAAAAAAGTACCAGAATATAAATTTACAGTTGTTTAAGAATAAGTCAGAAATTAGAAGAGAATCGTTATTGTTCTTGGGTCAAAATGCACTTATTGTTCAGATGTTCTGGTGGTTTTGATCTATATCTCCCCTAAGGGAACTCATTTCCTGTATCCGGATTGAAAACTACATTTCTTGGAAAAACTTTTGTTGGAGAATAAACAAAAATATATATTACTCTAAAACAAAATAAAAATATAAATATGAAAACAGGGGCCAGTTTCTTTAGTCCAGGTCAGAATGATTTCCCTGACCTATTAATTAATGAATTTGACAATATATAATAATAGTACTAAATATATTGTACACAACATAGTTTTAAAATAAAATAAATATATACCACACAAAACAAATTTTTCAGCATCAGCCGTCAATGTTACATGCAAATTTTTATAATGTTAAAAACTGATGCTAAACAAACTTATTAGTCGTAAATCTTAACCAGACATATTTAAAGATACCATTTGTTAATAGCGGACAAACAAGTAAGAAGTTACGCAAACATTAATAAATGTTAGCACTAAATACTTACCACAAATAATAATAGCATTAATTGCCTTTCCTAATTCCACTAACTTATTTTCCAAAAGTGAAGTACACTACGCATCCTCATTTCGTCTAACAATTTATTTTCCTTCACAGCACCGTAATGAAAAAAAGACTAATTAACCATGAACAAACACATTATTTACCAGACTACTGTATTTGACTGTTTAATCAAACCACTAGAAAATCAACATTAATTGCAATCGTTCAACATCATAATAAAAATGTAAAAAAAGGTGGGGGAACCTGTTATTTTTTATTTTAAAAATTCTCTCATATATATCACAGTAATATAGAATATACACCTAGCTAGGTTATATATAAGGTTTTTACATGTATACATATTTTTTTACATGTACCACATCATAGATATTCTTCTTAATTGGAATTTCCTAAATATAAACCTACAACGTTATAAACCATTGCATTATGGGTTCACAGTATTTTACCCAAATTGAAACTCGTATATTTACTCCATTTCTGCATTAATAATATCCAGTCTCAGAGATTTACAACATAACTTCCACGATGCGTTAGTGAACACTTAACCCCTCTTTCAAAAGTACCAAGCGAAAAATGCAGTTATGAAATTCTACGGAATCCTACATAAGTGATGAAAAGTGGCCAAACCCCAGGCATGAATGGACATGTCTGAGGCCTTTGTCCTGCAGTGAACTAGACACGTCTGCAATTGTTGTTTTATATATTATTATATTATAATTTTATAATATTATAATATTATCCGAAACGGTTTAATTGTATCCAATGGATAGACAAGACTATCTTGACGTGGGATTCTCGTTTTGTTGCGGTATTCATTCTTTCTCATTGCAGAGAGAGAGAGAGAGAGAGAGAGAGAGAGAGAGAGAGAGAGAGAGAGAGAGAGAGATAATAACATTAAACGCACACGCACATTTAATACATATATATATATATATATATATATATATATATAGCATATACATACATACATATATATGTGTATATATATATGTATATATACACACACACATATATATATATATATACTGTATATATCCTTTTTACCTCATTTACTGAGCATCTATTAACTAAAGAGATTGAAACAGGACAGGGTTTATATATGTTTCATTTTTCCTTGAGGGACCTTGCATATTCACCTCATGTGTATTGGAGTATGTATATACTGTATATCTATATCCATATATATATATATATATATATATATATATATATATATATATATATATATATATATATATATATATATATATGTATGTATATATACATATATATACGCACATATATACATACATATATATACGCACATATATACAAACATATATATATATATATATGTGTGTGTGTGTGTGTGTGTGTGGTGTGTGTCGCAATGCATATACCTTCGCTCTTAATATTTGCTACCACACAGAACTATGAAAAATTCCCTTTCCTCCGATAATTATCATGAAGCTTGATATGAGAGCAATTACACACCATAAAAACAGGGAAAATTATGAAAAATAAATTAGGATTCTTTATTGAGAGTTGGCTTATAAGCATCAATTTTCAAATGATATGCGTGAAACTAGTTTTCATATGAAACACAGTTTGTGCTTTTTTTCAATTTGGTCTTAATTGAACTTAGCATAATAATAAAAAAAAAAGTATACTGAAAGTCAGAAGAACATGACAGATTAGACAAAATCCAATTTTTATAAACTCCTAAAACAGGATAATTAAGCTCTAATTATTTTTTGTAGCATACCAAACCCAATGAATTATGTTTCCAGTGATATATAGCGTATTGTTATTTATGCCAAACTCTGCGCAGCAAACAACACTACCTTAATTCTTTTATGGAATACGTGCACAATATATCTAAAATTAGTCTAATTTATTACATAGTTACCTGCTTTTCATTTATGTGATGGGGGGTACACATAAGGTTATTTCATCTAAACTTACTTATAATAAAGAACCAGTGAACGTAAATAATCAAAATACATCATACATCAAAATTAATATATGATTTCATAATCATGGAAATTTTGCACTCTCATATCTGACGGTAAGCGTGAGCTCACACACACACACACACACACACACACACACACACACATATATATATATATATATTTATATATATATATATATATATACACACACATATATATATGTGTGTGTATATATACATACATACATATACATACATATCTACATATATTTAATTATATATACAGTATATATATATACATACATATATACATACATACATACATATACATACATACATATGTACATATATCTAATTATATATATACTATATATATATATATATATATATATATATATATAGAAAAATAACAACAATTGTAGATGTACCTAGTGCAGGACAAAGGCCTCAGACATGTCCAATCATGCCTGGGTTTTGTCCACTTTTCATAACCAAGCTGGCCAGTGTAGATTAGTGATGGTGGGAGATTTTCGTCTGATCACTCACAGCAAACCAACCTAGTATGGGTGGCCCTGACTAGTACAGTTTTGCTTATCATGTCAATACGCAAACGCTTTCCTCACGTTAAGGTATCCCCACTCAGAGAAGGAAAACAAAAAGAACCATTGCCAATGCTGGATTCTCAATACGTTATACAAGCATTTCACACAGGAAACTTCAGTTTCAGTACATACTGTTTGGCCTATAGCGAGACATAGGCTCTTGCACTAAGGCAGCCCTCAAGAAAAGATTGAGAATGTCAAAAACAGGGGGATATGATTTAGTGATATATCATACAAATTAAAACTAAATTGAGGAATTTATATTTAACTCTCGAAAGTAAGGAACAATCAGTTGCTCTCGGAATATTTTGAAAGTTTACTGAATGTTGAGGATAATAGGGAGGCAGATATAATTGCTGTTGCAGGTGTTGTGGTGCCGGTGATGGGAGATGAGAATGAGAGAGAGATTACAATAGAGGAAGTGAGGAGAGCACTAGATGAAACGAGAGTAGGAAAAGCGTCTGGTATGGATGGTGTGAGAGCTGAGATGTTGAAGGAAGGGGGTGTGGCTGTACTTGAATGGTTGGTGAGATTGTTTAATGTGTTTTGTGTTGTCAAATGTACCAGTAGATTGGGTTTGTGCATGTATTGTACCACTATATAAGGGTAAGGGAGATGTGCATGAGTGTGGTAATTCAAGAGGTATTAGTTTGTTGAGAGTAGTTGGAAAAGTGTATGGTAGAGTAATGATTAATAGGATTAAGGATAAAACAGAGAATACAATCTTAGAAGTACAGGGTGGTTTTAGAAGAGTTAGGGGATGTATGAATCAGATTTTTACAGTAAGGCAGATATGCAAGAAATATTTAGCAAAAGGTAAGGAGGTGTATGTTGCGTTTATGGATCTGGAGAAAGCGTATGATAGAGTTGATAGGGAAGCAATGTGGAATGTGATGAGGTTATATGGAGTTGGTGGAAGGTTGTTGTTGCAAGCAGTGAAAAGTTTCTACAAAGGTAGTAAAGCATGTGTTAGGATAGGAAATGAAGTGAGTGATTGGTTTCGGGTGAGAGTGGGGCTGAGACAGGGATGTGTGATGTCGCCGTGGTTGTTTAACTTGTATGTTGATGGAATGGTGAGAGGGGTGAATGCTCGAGTGCTTGGACGAGGATTAAAACTGGTAGACGAGAATGACCATGAATGGGAGGTAAATCAGTTGTTGTTTGCGGATGATACTGTACTGGTTGCAAACACAGAAGAGAAGCTTGGCCGATTAGTGACAGAATTTGGAAGAGTGTCTGAGAGAAGAAAGTTGAGAGTTAATGTGGGTAAGAGTAAGGTTATGAGATGTACGAGAAGGGAAGGTGGTGCAAGGTTGAATGACATGTTGAATGGAGAGTTACTTGAGGAGGTGGATCAGTTTAAGTACTTAGGGTCTGTTGTTGCAGCAAATGGTGGAGTGGAAGCAGATGTACGTCAGAGAGTGAACGAAGGTTGCAAAGTGTTGGGGGCAGTTAAGGGAGTAGTAAAAAATAGAGGGTTAGGCATGAATGTAAAGAGAGTTCTATATGAGAAAGTGAGTGTACCAACTGTGATGTATGGATCGGAGTTGTGGGGAATGAAAGTGATGGAGAGACAGAAATTAAATGTGTTTGAGATGAAGTGTCTAAGGAGTATGGCTGGTGTATCTCGAGTAGATAGGGTTAGGAACGAAGTGGTGAGAGTGAGAACGGGTGTAAGAAATGAGTTAGCAGCTAGAGTGGATATGAATGTGTTGAGGTGGTTTGGCCATGTTGAGAGAATGGAAAATGGCTGTCTGCTAAAGAAGGTGATGAATGCAAGAGTTGATGGGAGAAGTACAAGAGGAAGGCCAAGGTTTGGGTGGATGGATGGAGTGAAGAAAGCTCTGGGCGATAGGAGAATAGATGTGAGAGAGGCAAGAGAGCGTGCTAGAAATAGGAATGAATGGCAGGCGATTGAGACGCAGTTCCAGTAGGCCCTGCTGCTTCCTCCGGTGCCTTAGATGACCGCAAGGTAGCAGCAGTAGGGGATTCAGCATTATGAAGCTTCATCTGTGGTGGATAACGGGGGAGGGTGGGCTGTGGCACCCTAGCAGCACCAGCTGAACTCGGTTGAGTTCCTTGTCAGGCTGGGAGGAACGTAGAGAGTAGAGGTCCCCTTTTTGTTTTTGTTTCATTCGTTGATTTCGGCTACCCCCCAAAATTGGGGGAAGTGTCTTGGTATGTGTGTGTATATATATATATATATATATATATATATATATATATATATATATATATATATATATATATATACATATATATATATATATATATATATATATATATATACATATATATATATATATATATATATATATATGTACAATTCCATAGCTAATGCGTTAATTCACAACTCACGGGTTATCTGGCTTCAATTCAAGTGATTAACGAACATCTTTAGTAATTCCAAAATTACCTAACTTTCCTCCTTCAAGAGCTGGCCACATGAAATTTTTACTAATATGATCTATGAAGCGAAAGAATAAGAGCAAAAGTAATAGAAAATTTGAATGAAATACATAAAGCAAATTAATGAAAAGATAAAAGAATAGACCTATACTGTTGAGAGATTTTCTAAAAAGAAAAATTCTAAAAACATGAGACAACATATGGCGATTTTGAAATATTTTTGCTATGTAAAGATTGAAAAATAAAATATGGAGAATGCATGACGATCATATATGAAAAAGTAAGCAAATAGTAAATGTGTCATTATCAAGATGAAAATCATTAACGTCGGTGAGGTTATTTATCACATGCACTATGATAATTAAGAAAGATAATGAAAAGAAAAAAAATTAATATATATATTGATTGTAGAATAATTTCCGATTAGAAGAAAAAACATAGGAGGAACTCCTTGTGCAGGAAAAGATAATTTTACAAGAAGTAAAATTCTTTTCCAAATGCAACTAACATTTCTGAAACAAGTTAACTATATGAATAAAAAGGAGGATTAAATCAATGAAAAGTATAAAGGAAATTAGAGAACTGAATGTGAAAAAATAAAAGAGTAAAATCAAGATGAAAAATCATATGATTAAGAGTTGAACAAAGAAAATAAATGTGTCAACATATTTTAATGTTAAATTTTCCATTGAATTATACAATACATTTATAAATTGTCCAACCGCAGACGCTTTTATGTACTGGACATGTACTGAATCGGGCTATTCGCCGAGTTGGTATATTATTATTATTATTTTGTTCTTTTTATAGGCCATTGTACGAACCATGAGAATTAGCACGATAACATTTGCTGTTTGGCTTAGCTATTAATCCTCATATAACTTAAATTGTTTGAAACATTTTAAAAGTTTTAAAGCATTTGATATTTCGATTCTTTCTAATCTAGGTTTAAAACTTCTACATTCTTAGAGAAGGTCCATTGATTATTATAAATCTAGTCATTACTGAATCTGAAACTCGAAGAAATTTTTTAATTTTTCCAGGATCGTTAACAATACAAAAAAACTAATAAATCTCTTTCAAAATTCTTGTTTGATCAAATTACTACGGGTTTTTTTTTTCATTTTTCCCTAAAATCATTCATTGCTAAATGCCTACAGGCTTGAGAGAGAGAGAGAGAGAGAGAGAGAGAGAGAGAGAGAGAGAGAGAGAGACCAACTAAATTCTATATAAGCGATTTAACTGGCGTATTCATTCAACCAATTTTTCTAACACAGCATGAAACGGATTTGGAATTCACAGTCAACACAATGGACTCAAAGCGCTTGTGGAAAAAAAAAAACAAAGACGTATAAAAGTCGTCTCGAAATTCCTTTCGTCGAGTCGGGTTTCCTTACGTTGAACTTTAACGAAATACTTTGAAACTTGATAAAATTCGGTCCCTTTATGCAAGGAATACAGAAAATATTTGACATATTTAGAGGATACGTTCCATACATAAAACTTTTTAAAACAGGTAAAATAACTTTACAAATTATTAAATAAAAATAGCAGAATACGTCCTGCTCACAAAGCGGCATGTCGTTCTTCGGAAATTTTTTTGCCAAAGTGAACTTATAAATTTTGCCTTGTATTGTCAAGTGCCAACTTGACTTGAATATTAAAGTCATTGCTTGATAATTTAAGCAAAGATATTCGTACAATATTAAACAAAGCTCATTAACTTCACTCGAACGAGGAGATATGCACAAACATTCAGATGTTTCCTATTTTTTCTTAAATAAAACATCCATGTAACCTAGTGGGTGAAAAGTGTATCATAACATCATGACCTGTTACTACCCCTTTAAAGGAAATAGTAAGCTAATAGACAATTTGCAAAAAAGAAAAAAAGAAGAAAAAAATGGTACTTCAAGTTATAAAAGAGATTGGCAATAACTTCTGGATGTAAGAAAAACAATGACGAGAAGCCAACAATACAATATATACTCGTTTACCGTTCCAAAATATTCAAAAAGTTAAATGTCTATCATAAGCTTTTACAAAGTACAATATTAACACTATCAGCTTTTTCCGTGCCCTCCCAAACGACTATTTCATGCAGCATAATAAATAGCCAGTCCATCCATCACCACCGTTTGTCTATACCCACAACATTCCTGCTATTTCTCTTGTCATTAGGCTAACTTCCATAATCAGATTCCTATCTTTACCCAATTCCCAGTTACATGCCCAGCAAGTTTTACAGCAATACTTAGCTTTATACATTTCTTTGAAACCACCTACTCATATGGACATACAGTATAGTATTTTGTAGATCAAGGTAAATCGAAGATTCCTAATTATTTCCCTAGTATACCAAAGCATCTAACTTGTGATCTTATACACTCTTCAAAGTTCACTCCTTGCCTCATTTGCAGATATTTCCACAAGCTATCTCAAGCTCCTCTATTCTTCCCTTATTTTCTCTTTGCATATACTTCCCTAAAAAAAATTTTTTCAGCTTTATCCCTATCTTCCACTTATTGTGCCCTTGAGTAGCCTTATCCCCTCTTTTCCATACTGCGACATGATCAACTCTTTTCTACTCCACCCTACATCAACCGTCCAATATCTGTATTTACTTACCCTCTAAATCAATTATTTCGCAACTTAATGCAACAAACATCTACATAATTAAACTGTTAGCTTAGAAGCTGCAGCAATGTGAGATTAAACCGTTTGCCAGGTGAGAAATATATACACGTATAGCTTATACGGAGTCTCCACAAGTGCAACAAAATCAAAACTAAAAATACATATATATAGTTATCGCAAATTTAAAACTCTTACCTTGTTTTTCATGGATAACATTACGTCTAAGCTCTGTACAAGAAACTCACAACACCTACCTGAAATAGAATAAGGAATATGAATAATGGTCACTCACTTACAACCTTTTGAAATAAAGGTGAAATTGATTCATAGCTTCACCAGCACATTAATTCATTCGTTTATACCAAGTGCAATTAAGTAAAAATTAAATACAAATCAACAGAGTTTAAGATTTGAATTTTTCATGAAACCTGCCTCCAGTCAGTTAAGCAAATAATTACAGGTTTTCTAATAAGCGTGTTGCATACAGCAAGGCTTGCTAACTTCCATATCAAGAAATAATTTATGTTATTGTAATAATGAATGGAAATTACCTAATTATAATAATACAGGGAAATAAAGTATAAATATTTTCTAATACTTTTAAAATCATTTATACAAAGGACTCATGAGAAGCCTACAAACACAGACATTCAACCATGATTACATGTATTTACATGTACTAAATAGGTTACGCTCACCCTTGAGACTATGTATTTTACTGTCCTAAATAGATTACGTTCACCATAGAGAGATTGTAGTTTAGTGTCCTAAATAGATTACGTCCATGTTCAGAGATTGTAGTATAATATTCTAGATAGACTACGTTCACCCGCGATAGATCGTATTTCAATGTCCAAATAGATTAAGTTCACTCTCAAAATCATGGATTTAGGTTTCCTAAACAGATTAGGCTCACTCTTGAGACCACATATTTTAGTGTCCTAAATAGATTACATTCACCTTGAAAGCATGTATTCTAATATTCCAAGTAGATTACATATACCTTTCAAAGCATGTATCCTAGTGTCTTAAATAGATTACGCTCACCCTCGAGACCACATCTTCTAGTATCCTAAATAGATTGAGTTAACCTTGGAAAGCAAGTATTTTGGTGACCAAAATACATTGGGGTCAACTTAGCAAGCATGTATTCAAGTGTCTGAAAGAGATTACTCTCACACTTGACACCAAGTATTTTAGCGTCCTAAATAGATTATGTTTACCTTGGATAGCACATATTCTGGTGTACAAAGCAGATTGGATTCACCTTTGCGAGCATGTATTCTAGCATCTAAAAGGAATACTCTCACACTTGACACCAAGTATTTTAGCTTCCTAAATAGATTACGTTCACCTTGGATAGCACGTATTCTGGTGTACAAAGCAGATTGGTTTCACCTTTGCGAGCATGTATTCTAGCATCTGAAAGGGATACTCTCACACTTGACACCAAGTATTTTAGCGCCCTAAATAGATTATGTTCACCTTGGATAGCACCTATTCTGGTGTACAAAACAGATTGGGTTCACATTTGCGAACATGTATTCTAGCGTCTGAAAGAGATACTGTCACACTTGACACCAAGTATTTTAGTGTCCTAAAACATTACGTTCCCATTGGATAGCATGTATTTTGGTGTACAAAACAGTTTGGGTTCACCTTTGCGAGCATGTATTCTAGCGTCTGAAAGAGATACTGTCACACTTGACACCAAGTATTTTAGCATCCTGAAAACATTACGTTCACCTTGGATAGCATGTAATTTGGTGTACAAAACAGATTGGATTCACCTTTGCGAGCATGTATTCTAGCGTCTGAAACAGATTACTCTCACACTTGACGCCAAGTATTTTAGCGTCCTAAATAGATTACGTTCACTTTGTATAGCACGTATTCTGGTGTCCAAAATAGAGTAGAGTCACCTTTGCAAGCATGTATTCTAGCATCTGAAAGAGATTACTCTCACACTTGACCCCAAGTATTTTAGTGCCCTAAATAAATTATGTTCACCTTGGATAGCAGGTATTCTGGTACCCAAAATATATTAGGGTCACCTTTTCGAGCATGTATTCTAGCGTCCGAAATAGATTACTCTCATAGTTGAGACCAAATATTTTAGCGTCCTAAATACATTACGTTCACCTTGGATAGCACGTATTCTGGTGTCCAAAAGAGATTAGGGTCACCTTTGCGAACATGTATTCTAGCATCCGTTAGAGATTACTCTCACACTTGAGACCTGGTATTTTAGCGTCCTAAATAGATTACCTTGGATAGCACGTATTCTGGTGTCCAAAATAGATGAGGGCTACCTTTTCGAGCATGTATTCTAGCAACCAAAAGTGATTACTCTCACACTTGAGACCAAATATTTTAGAATCCTAAAAAGATTACGTTCACCTTGGATAGTAGGTATTCTGGTGTCCAAAACAGATTAGGGTCACCTTTTCGAGCATGTATTCTAGCGTACATTAGAGATTACTCTTACACTTGGGACCAAGTATTTTATTGTCCTTTAAATATTACGTTCACCTTCAAAATCACGTATTCTGGTGTACAAAACAGATTCGGTTCACCTTTGCAAGCATGTAATCTAGCGTCCGGAAAGAGATTACTCTCACACTTGAGACCAAGCATTTTAGCATCCTAAATAGATTACGTTCACCAATTAGAACTCGCATTCATTTTAGAGCAGGTATTCTAGGTTCCTAAATAGATTACACTCACTCTTGAGAACACATATTTTAGCGTTCTAAATAGACTACGTTCACTTTGGAAAGCATATATTCTAGTGTCCTAAAGAGATTACGTTCCTCTTTAAAAGCAAATATTCTAGTGTCCTAAAAAGATTGCACTCAACCTTCAGACCAGGTACTTAAGTGTCCAAAGTAAATTACGTTCACCCTTGAGAGCTTGTATTTTAGTGTTCTAAATGGTTGTATTCACCCTTGAGAACACCTATTGAATTGCATTAAATAGATTACGTTCAACCTTGAGGACTTGTACATCGTTGACCTAAATATATTCGTTCACCTTCGAGAGAACGCAATCTACTGTACTAAATAAATTACATAAAACTCACCTTTGAAGGCATGTATTCTCAAGTTTTAAATAGATTACATTCACGTTTGAAAGCACATATCATATTGTTCTCAATAGATTACGCTCAGACTCGAGACCACGTATTTTAGTTTACTAAATATATTACGTTCACCCCTGATAGTTCATATTCTAGTGTCCTAAATAGATTACGTTTACCCTTGAGAGCAAATATTTTAGGGTCCTAAATAGATTACGTTTACCCTTGAGAGCAAATATTTTAGGGGCCTAAATAGATTACGTTTACCCTTGAGAGCAAATATTCTAGGGGCCTAAATAGATTACGTTTACCCTTGAGAGCAAATATTTTAGGGTCCTAAATAGATTAGTTGTCCGGATCCAAACTAGATTTCACTTGTTAAAATGAGGCATGATCGCTAGTCACATATCATTAGAAGTAATTATTACAATGTTAATTTCCAATTGTACAACTGCGGACGCTAATAAATTCAGTTGTACAATTGGAGCGGGAAACTTTGTAAAGAAAAGAAAAAATAACACGAATACAAACTAATTGGTGACAATTGATGATGGTATTAAAAAAGAAACGTTTAACGCAAACATATATATAAAAACCATAATTTCAAATATTAATCTATTGAAAGAGTATCATTTTCTAGACTTATACTGAAATGTGTTAGTGCTGGTAAATATAATGTAGTTTTAAGTATGTTAAATTCTTACAGTACCACAATTTTCCTAGAATTTTTATTTTGTCCTGACGACGCCTGGGAAGTCAAGAAACATTATCGTCCTCAGCAACCGTTTGTCCAAATTAATTCTCTTGAAAGTCAAGATAACAATCTCTCTGTAAAATATGAGGCTACACATTTTCTGCATTATAAAGAATAAAAACTGAAAAAAAGTTTTCGTTTTTTTATTTCTCGTTACCTGGGCATTCTCCAAATGACTGGCTATGGATAGTGAACCATGCCATGGATCTTAATACCCTTTGTTTTAAGCATAATTCACCTGAATATATTATCACAATGCAATAGCTCTGACAAAGGTTGTAACAGACGGACATATAGGCAAATTATTGATTTTATACCCTAAAACTCTTCCTTTACAGGAGTCGATAAATACTTCTCATAAAAGAATTAATTTAATTACAGCCTGGTAGTGAGTTACACCGACCATTTCTCTCATGAAGAGTTTGTGGTAATTGCAAGTGACAACACAAGGAAAACCAGATGTATTGTCAGAATACAGAGTGAGATATTTCCTTTTCAAATTAACACTTCAAACTATTGACCTTCGCCATCCACATCTACTGGTGGGGTTTAACCTGAATGTACTCAAGCAATTTCTTCAAATCATGTTTCACGGTTGAAAAAAAAAAGAGAATTTCTAAATTTTACATGCAAGAAATGTTTTGATATGTGGCTTTAAGGTTCAAGTAACATCAATGCAATAAAGGGTCATATACAATAGTAATGTAATAAAGAATGAAGAGATTCATTACATACAGTAGTAGTAGTAGTAGTAGTAGTTTTTCTGAGGATAAACTAACTAGTTTACCTTTTCGATCTCGTGAATTTAAAGGTCTGATGATGGACCTTGATGCTTATGAAGGTGTAAACGCGAATGGTATTACCCTTTCTTTTTTATAAAGACTGCATATTTCTTAGCTCCAAAGATATCTGTTATTTTGCGCAAGTTAGCAAGAAAAGGAGGTTTTAGCACTTGTTCTAAAATTGATAATGTTACTTCACTATGTAAATGTGTTTGTGGTAGCTCAAGTCCAACTGATTACCGCCCAATTTCCATAACTCCCATATTATCTAAAGTGTTTGAACGTCTTTTGGCAAAACGTCTTAATAGGTTTGCTGAAGGTAATCATCTGTTCCCTAGTTTGCAATTTTGTTTTCGTAAAAGTCCTGGAGCATGTGATGCCCTTCTTACAATCTTCAATGCTGTACAGAAATCCCTTGACTGTGGTCAGGAAGTTCGTATGATTGGCCTTGATTTTAGTGCTGCCTTTGACCGTGTTAATTATGAGCATTATTATTAAATTTTCAAGTAATAGATCTCAAAGAGTTGTTGTTGATGGTCACCATAGTGAGTATAGGAATGTGATATCTGGTGTTCCACAGGATAGTGTTCTTAGCCCATTAATTTTCATCTTATATACACATGGCATGTGGTTTGACCTAGAAAACAAGCTTGTTACATATGCAGATGATGCTACTCTTTTTGCATCAATTCCATCTCCTGAATGTAGATCTGGGGTTGCTGAATCCCTTAATAGAGATTTAGCTAAAATTAGTGCATGGTGAAAATTATGGGGTATGAAGTTGAATCCTAACAAAACTCAAAGTATAATTGTAAGTAGGTCAAGGACAGTGGCTCCTCAACATCCGGATCTCAACATTGATAATGCTTCTTTAACTTTGTATAACTTTTCTAAAATTTTAGGTGTGATTCTCGACAGATAAATTTACTTTTGAGAAACACATTAGATCTGTGTCTTCTTCAATTGCACAAAAGATTGGCTTACTGAGAAAGTCTTTTTAAGATTGTCGGTGATCAATCTAATCTGAAGAAGTGTTTGAATTTATTCATTCTACCTTGTTTCGAGTGTTGTTCCCTTGTCTGGTCTTTAGCTGCTGATTCCCCTCATAATTTATTGGACAGGAACTTACAGTTTATTAAATTTCTTATTCCCGATCTAGATATTAATCTTTGGCACCGTCGTACAATTAGGTCATTATGCATGTTGCATAAGATTTTTCATAATTCTGACCATCCTTTACATTCAGATCTTCCTGGATAGTTCCATCCTCTTCGTAATACTTGGCATGCATTTAATTCTAATAGTTGGGCCTTCTTCATCATAAGGCTCAATACTACACAGTATTCTAGAAGTTTTATTCCAGCTCTGTCCAAGGTGTGGAATGATCTTCCTAATCGGGTAGTTGAATCAGTAGAACTTCAAAAGTTCAAATTTGCAGCAAATGTTTTTATGTTGAACGGGCTGACAGAAGTCTTTTTATAGTTATATGCGTATGATCTATTTCAATGTTGTTAATGTTCTTTAAAATACTGTATTTCAATTTTCCATTGCTTCTTATATCGTTTATTTTTTTTCCTTGTTTCCTTTCCTCCCTGGGTTATTTTTCCCGGTTGGAGCCCCTGGGCTAATAGTATCTTGCTTTTCCAACTAGGGTTGTAACTTGGCTAATAATAATAATAATAATAATAATAATAATAATAATAATAATAATACTATTATTATTATCGCCAAAATTTAACATTTATCCTCCGGACACAAACTAGAAGGATTTGAGTATATGAAAAGTTTTCATCAAATAAAAGGTTTGTACGTGAAGTAAAGCAATAGTAAAGGAACAAAACATGACATAATCATGCATCCTATCACATTAAAATTGGCATTAACTATTGAACAAGAATGAATAACCCAATATAACTACAATTAATTATGAGCATATTCAAACACATACATATATACTGTTCATATATATATATATATATATAGAGAGAGAGAGAGAGAGAGAGAGAGAGAGAGAGAGAGAGAGAGAGAGAGAGAGAGAGAGAATTATGTACACACACACACACACACACATATATATATATATATATATATATATATATATATATATATATATCAGACATTGCATACAAGACAAAGGCCTCAAACATGCCCTTTCACTTGCGTCTGTTTATGGTTTCTCTATGCAGGTCTGTAACTGCAAATTTTCTTAGCACGTCAACTCATCATCTTCTCTTCCTTTCCCTGCTTCGTTTGCAATCTCTACGGACCCATTCTGTTATTCTTCTTATCCATCTGTTATCTGTCATTCTCATTATATGTCCTACCCATGCCCCGTTCTTTTTCTTACATGTTACAATGTCCATTAAGCAACTTTAATTTGCTCTCTTATCCATGTTACTCTTTTTCTGTGGCTTAGTGTTATTCCCATCATTATTCTTACCATAGCTTTTAGAGTAGTAACTAGCTTATGTTCTTGGGCTTTAGTAAGGCTCCAACTTTCTTTTACATCAGTTAATACTTTAAAACCATCTCATTGAATACTTTTCTTTTTAGATAAAGTGCACTTTACATTTCATAATCTCATTCTGTTTACCAAAGGTTCTCTATCCCATGCTTATACTTCTTTTAATTTCGGCCTTATGTCCAGGGGAAACACTTACTGTTGGTCCAAAATATCTATATTCATTAACAATCTCTAGAGGTTCGGCCATAACCCTTATTAGTCGTCTCTGCATTTTCACTGAACATTATCTTAGTTTTACTTACTTTTTTTTTCAGTCCTACGTTTCGGGTTTCTCTATTCAAATCATTTATAATCATTTTCAATATTTCCCATGATCCACTAAACACAGCTATATCATCTGCAAATCTTAAGCCATTAAAATATTCCCCATCAATGTTAATTCCCACAGTTTCCCAATAATTTAGGAGAGATGGGGTCTACCTATCTATCTTCTTTCTCAAAATGAATCTTTATGTAGTTTCAGGATTGCTGGACTCCCCTTATACAGTAGATACCTTCAAGTATTCTAACACAAGATTCATCTATTCCCTGTCTTTGAAGGGCTTTCATAACTGCTGAAGTTTTGACAGAATCAAAATCTTTCTCATAGTCTATAAACGAAATACATAGAGTTTTGTCATACTCTGTTAATTTTTCCATTAGCTGGTAGATTAATGGATATGGACAGGGTTTGCTATTTGTTCGTAAAGGTTTAAATTCTTGTATATTATGTAAAATGTGTAACATTTACACATGCTAAAATAATCAGTGTTGTCCACACACTCATTCTGGCATATGTGTGTTCCAAGATCTTAGCTACGTCTCTCCCGTATCCCTTTCTATACAGACTTACATCATAGGGCTATGATGTAAGTACGTATAGAATGGGTTTTCTATTTCTCGTAGAGGTTTAGATTCTCTTAATAGCACTATTTTCGGTTCGAGGATACTGTAGTGGTCCATAAATTGCATAAAAATCACAATCAAACGAATTAATAATTTCACCATGATGGCTCTCCTGTTCCATTTTATCCCCGCTTTGGCGTTTGACAGTAGAATATTCCTTTTATCTCTCCGGAATTTTCATCAATAGCATTTTTAATCAATACCATGTTTTTACTAGATTTTGGTATTCAAAGAAAGTTTTAAAAAAACATGTTATTCCTCCGCTTAGTGTAATTTATCCCAATTTGTGTTAAAATATGTGAAAAAATACAAATTTATGCAGCATGCATCCAGAAACAAGCTCCTGTTGTTGACTTCCGCGGTTATAGTTATCAAATTTGGACTTAACATTACAATACTTTATAATCTCTCTATTCGTTAACATTATTTATTAACAAAATATACATCTGAGGGGAGAAATTCACGTTAGTAAATAAGTTTCGATTCACATTTCTTAGTAATTACTTCAAAACAATGATGCTATTCGGAGAAAAATACCTGCGACCAATCAGCTATTAATAAACTTTTCCGAAATAAAAGGGTACCCCTGCGAGTCGGTGCAAATCTGACTTACTAAAAAAAATTGAGTATAGTGTTTTATATGAGTTGTATATGTATATAGAGATGGTCAATGCAAAACCCTTAATATTGAGAGGGCATTGACCTTGACCTAATTGTACCATAATTTGAGTTATGTTAAGGTTTAACTCCATCATTCGTAATTTGGACTCTGCGCTTACTTTAACTAGATCTCTATTAAGGCATTCAATAATACCTGGATTCGTGTCAAATATCAAAGGCAAATTTTCATGTCATAAATAACATTTGCAGAATATTTTAGTTGAATTGACTGAATATCAATCCAGAAACGGTTCGAAACATAAATTCTATTCAATCTAAGATATTGTATCTAAGTTAAAATTTGTGCACAGGTGAAATGCTTGGAAAACATTCACTAAATAAAGCCCAACTAAACTGACTGAAAAAACATTCATGCAATTGTATAAATTGCAAAGTCTCATTTGCTGAAACTCTAAATACAATATCATGGTCAGCATCAAAATCAAGCAGTGCAGAATTATATCTTAAAGAGCAATTAAGGAAATATTACGAAAAATTCGCTTTATATGGGTCGAGAAAGAAGCGGAAACAATATCAATACACATCTTACTAAAATTTTGCATGAAATGGCCAAATTACTTTCAATACAGTAGGCTCACAATATTCAATAGTAATAATATCAACAACAAGGATGTCGGAAATGAAGCATCGTAGACACAAATGCTGCGTTACAATTCTGAGAAAATTTATAAGACCAATATTTCTATGCTGTTCAAAGGCCATTAGGAACTACTAGTTATAATTTACGTCTCACAGGAATCGAAAATAATTCCATAGTGAATGCTTTGAATGACTTAATGAAATAATCGAGGATAAAATAAAGAAACTGAACTTGATAAAAAAAAAATATTAATAAAATTGAGGATACAAGGAGTATAATATGAAAGGTACATTCATTCGCCAAGAAATGCAGTGCAATGAGAAATGTTAATACAACGTTAAAAGTAAGATTTTCACTGAGCTGTGCAATGCAGCACGAGATGTTGATTTACCATTAATTCCACGTTTGTTTCATTAAAGCCAGCAGGGCAAACCTTCAGCTTTTCACATAAACCAGAATATCCGCTTCCTTGAACTTCAACTTTTCCCGTCCTCTTTATGCATGTGTATCGTAAGCTTCAGGCCTGTCGCATTTTAGAGGCGCTTACTGTCTTTGTATACGGTCTGTGATGGTATGGGGACTGAGCCCTGTCTCTTTCCTCTTTGTGAACGAAAGCAAACGCTACCCGGATGTTCTCTTTCCTATTGGGCCCAAATTGAATTCCGTGCTCCTGGGTTATTTCAGGGATGCTAAAGTCGACTTTACGAACAAGCGCATCGGGTTGGAAAACTCAGAAAATAAATTTACAGTTCGGAGGTACGACTCTTCAAAGGTCTTTAGTAAACTGAACCTTGGTATAATTTAGACCGAAAAGGTGACGGCTGATAGCTTTGAAAAATTATACTTTCGCACACACACAAACATTTTATTTACAGTATAGCCTATATATATATATATATATATATATATATATATATATATATATATATATATATATATATATATATATCCATATATATATATAGATATATATAGATATAAATATATATATATATATATATATATAGATAGATAGATATAGATAAATATGGATATAAATATAGATATATACATAGCTTTGCAAAATTATACTTCCGCACACACACACAAACATTTCATTTACAGAATATATATATATATATATATATATATATATATATATATGTGTGTATGTGTGTGTGTGTGTGTGTGTGTGTGTGAGTTTAAGGGTGTGTATAGATAATATACACAGTATAGAACTATATTTATATACATACATACACAAACATACTACATATGCAAATATACTATTATTATTATTATTAATATTATTATTATTATTATTATTATTATTATTATTATTATTATTATTATTATTATTATTATTATTATTATTATTATTAGCTAAGCTAAAGCCCTAGTTAAAAAAAATAAAATAGGATGCTTCAAGCACAAGGGCTACAACCGGGAATATAGCCCAATAAGGAAAGGGATAGAATAGTGCGCCTGAGTGTACCCTCAAGCAAGAGCACTCTTAATCAAGACCATGGTACAGAGGTTATGGCACAACCCCAGACTATAGAACAATGATTTGGCTTTGGCATGTCTTTCTCCTAAAAAAGTTGCTTACCATAGTTAAAGAGACTCTTCTACTCTTATCTTATCAAGTGGAAAGTAACCAATAAACAATAACAGATTTTTTCGGTTATCTTAGAGTTGTCAATTCTATAAGTGACTGTGAGTATGTACATAAAGAGTATCAACCTCCACTTCTATGGACTTGAATAGATCAGGATTCGATCTTAAAGCGAACCTTTGAAAAAGCATACCTCCTAAATCCGAATAAATTTTGCGTCTTCAAAATACACACACGCGTACAAAGACTCACTCAAACATACATACAATGTATATACAGTATATATATATATATATATATATATATATATATATATATATATATATATATATATATATATATATAAACATGATTACGTAATATATTTCTTCCTATAAAAAGAAAATACAATTCACGAAAGAACTTATATTGAAAAATAGCAGCAATTTTTATTCCTAACCATACAGATAGATTTACTGGCAAAATTTCCTGAATTACCACTTTTTATATTATCAAAAACTGTGGTAAGTAGGAACAAAGTTATTTTGAAGATTAAAGCTCAATTTTCATGAGCAGTCAACGACAAACGAAATGTTTCTAATACAAGACGCTTCAAATTTTGATCATTCCTAATAATAAGCACATTATCTTATCAAAGACAGGTTCTGGAAGCTTTCAAGAAACTTACTCTAAAACTTGAATTATACTAATACCAATATAATCCTCTGTGGAGAGATTCCCGTATCATAGGCTATCATTTATCTGATGGATGAGCAGCAAAGTTATATATTATCAGCCAAAAACGGGAGTTTTTTTAGTGCATGATAGGATCAAAAGTGCAAAACCTAACTTTAGACACTTTTCTGATATCCTCTCCGCCGAATCAACAAATGAAACTAGCTTTATCTACAAGTAATTGTATTTCAGGCTTCTTTCTACAAGAATATTCAATCATCATTTGACACACTTATACACGCACTCCAACAAAAACATATATATATATATATATATATATATATATATATATATATATATATATATATATATATATATGACTCATTAGGGGTAATTCAACTTAAAAGCTATCAATTGTGTCACCTAGTAGGCCGGGAAGTCAGGGAAAACTCGCTGGTAAAAGACTGATGTCTTGCCAGGTATATCCTGAACTCCAGTTAGCAGTTAGGTTCCGACTTCTTTTGAGCCTCTGGTGGCATGATTGCAAGCAATCTGGCCTTTCCCTTGAAGGAGCTAGGGTTCGATCCCGGTATGAGGTATATATAAATATATATATATATATATATATATATATATATATATATATATATATATATATATATATATATATATATATCTTGGTTTTTCTCAATGGAGACATATCACGTTGAGAAAGGGTATTTTTCGGGAAAAAAATTTGCCAATTGCTCTGAAATATATTGAAAAAAACTACCTGATTGCGAGAAAATTAAAAATATTCTTGAATCAAAATGGAGCAGTTCCTACTACGAAAACATTAGGACATTAGTTTTCGAGGTTTCGCCAAAACAAAAATTCCAGTTTGAATAAGATAATTGTGTAATAAAATTCGTAAAAAAATGTGTAGTTCCCACAGGTAATGTAAAAGGATCATTAACTCTGCACATGGCTTCCTCTTTTTTTATTCACTGGGCCATCTCGTACCTTTTTACCGTGTTTACTGCCTTCGGGAGAAAACTCGGGTTAAACAACGTTTACAACGCATTATCCTAAAACGTATGGATTCCAGGAAACAAAAAGAAGTTAGCTTTCCAAAGTTAACGATCTCTAAACAAACTGGAAGGATAGAGTTGGCGCTGACGTTGGATTTGCCTAGAATTCTGACAATTCTACTCGAGTTGTTTCCACTTTCTTTTCTTAAGCTTGGAGTTGTGGAAGTTACCAATGATAAGAACATTAAGCATAACACAAGAACAATCTTGCCATAATCTTTATGAGTTTCCATTTCCATTCTATTTTTTCGACAATATTCCAAGAAGAAATCAGTTCTTAATAATCACATTGACAGAAATTATGATAATAAAAAAAAAAAAAAAAAAAAAAAAAAAAACGGGCAAAATTACTCAGAGTTAGACCGTTGGAAATTCAATTTTTTTCATCCATATCATATACAGAGTCACAAGGCACTACAAGAGACTGAGTTTCCCTACAATTCAAAACGGTTTGTCATTGGGAGAGGAACACTGAAAAGCGGACGTCTGTGGAAGTTTTTTTATAAGTACGACAATGATGGTAAACGTCAAGTATGAATTCAGTATGAAATCAAGACGTAATCTCTCTCTCTCTCTCTCTCTCTCTCTCTCTCTCTCTCTCTCTCTCTCTCTCTCTCTCTCTCTCTCTCTATTTATATATATATATATATATTATATATATATATACTGTATATATATATATATATATATATATATATATATATATATATATATATATATATATATATATACAAAGCACATGAGGCTGACAAAGCTATGAATTCAGGGAGTGGCTATGGTATAAGATTCGCTCACAAAATTATTAATGATATCTCTACTGGGGCAAATAAGAAAAAGCATATACCCATCAAAAAGTCAAATGATTCTGTTATAATTATAAAATATGAAGACAACGTTGGATTGAACGCTTTAGTAAAGTCAGGAATAGGATATACGAAGAGAATAATTTGATTGGTATAGAATACCTGAAGCTGATGAAGACCTGGATGTGCTCATGAATGAATTCCGTGTGTTTGATGTCGAAGCTATCATTAAAAACTCAGGAGATGGAAAGCACCTGGTTACGATGGAATAACTGCTGATATGATATTGGCTCAAAATGAAGTGACCCCCAGAATACTTACAAGATTATTTTGTAGAATGTGTCATGAAGTGGCAAAACCTGATGAATGAGAGTTAGGAGTGCTGTGAAAATGGCAAAAAAAGGAGATATGACTGATTCCAATAATTACAGATGCATCACACTTAGGTCAGTTGTCATGAAAATATGTGGAAAGTCCTGCGTTATTATGGAAAACTCATAAATATGTGAATTTGATAAAGTCTGCTCATGGGCATAGCAACTGCAAATTAATGTTAAGGGAGTCCTATCAAATGAAAATCTTATGAAGACCGGAGTAATCCAAGGTAATGTGTTGTCACGTATGTTGTTTATCCTCCTAATGGATTTTGTAATGGGTAGAACAGTTGGAGATGGTGGAGAAGGATTGGACTGGATTGGTAATAGGAAATTAGCTGATCTAGAGTATGTTGGTGACACTGTCCTTATCAGCAGAACACCACAGGATTTGCGATGCTTGCTTGCCAGAATGCATGAAATATCACAAAAGGTTGGGCTCCAAGATAAATAGAAGAAACAGATGATGAGAAGGGAATATGTAATGAAAGATGATATATTATTGGAAGGAGAAAATATTAATAAGGTAGAATCATTTAAGGATTTAGTAACTATGATCTATAGTACAGGGTTTTTAGAATTAGAGCTTTGCGAAAGACTGAAAAAAACCATCAGACAATGGCTAGGTTAGGTAAAGTTTGGAAATAAAATCGCTTGAAATTACAAAGGAAAATCAGCCAATATATCTTTTTATTGAGATCTGAGTTACTGTATGGACATGTGTCATGGTAAGACAATGAAGCATTTTCAACAGATATAGTAGATTACAGAACAAAGCCCTCAAATGAATATTGGCAGTTAAATGGTGGGACAGGATTAGAAATGAAACTATAAATGAGATTAGTCGAGTGTTATATTATGGATGAGATCATGGTGAGAGATAAATGGAGATGTTTGAGAATGCTCTTCGCACTCCCCACGAGATCATTTCACCAAACTTTTAACTGAGCTCCACAAGGCACTACAAGAGTGGAAGACCTAGGCCTACATGGATGAGGACTATGAAGCGTGAAATAGGAGATGATGAATGGAGAACTATTGAACTAAAAGCCCAAGATCAAGACGACTGCCAAAATCTAACCGAGGCTCTTTGCATCAATAGGCGTATGAGGACATGCTATATATATATATATATATATATATATATATATATATATATATATATATATATATAGATAGATAGAAAAATAGATAGATAGATAGATAGAGATTCATATGGATATTATATGAATTTTCAGTGGAATCGAGGAGAAATGTGTATTGGTTGAATTATACTAATTATATTTTTTACTTTGTTTCTTTGTCTTTTTAAGATATATATTAATTGTCAGACTACATCATGAGTTATTATAAATTATATATAATTATATCCATGCATATAATATACACACATACATACCTACATATATATACACAGTATATATATATATATATATATATATATACATATATATATGTGTGTGTATATATATATACATACATATACATATGATATATATATATATATATATATATATATATAAATATATATATATATATATACACTACAGTACACATATACATTTACATATGTCTATATGCATAGAAATACAAACTATGCATATATACATATGTAGATGTATATATGTACTGTATACTGTATATATATATATATATATAAATATATATATATATATATATATACATATATATATATGTGTATATATATGTATATATATATACATATATACATATACTGTATATATATATATGTTTATATATATACATATATATATATATATATATATATATATATATATATATATATATATATATAATTTCAACCTGGAAATGTTAAAGGATACAAGGTTTGTTAACTGAAATGTATTCTTATGTGTATTTGGATCATTTAAAGCTTGGTTGGCACTGCGCCAACTTATGGGAAAATATTTTATGAGCTAATTAGCATAATTAGTGTTAATTATAGCTAATGCATCTAATTCAAATATAACTTTTTTACTAAATGTCCTACAATCATGTGCATTACCATTTTTCTATACAAGTTTGACCCGAGGAATTCTTTTCTGATATTTTTGTGATTAAAGGTGAAGGTCACCATCAAATGTGAAGGTCAAGGACATTTATGGCTGTATTTGCATTGTGAAAATATGACCAATTGAGGTTTACATATAGTTATGGTGAATAATGTCAGCGAAATTGTGCATTTATAATTAAAAAGACAGACTTAGCACTCTTTCAAACAATTTACTTTAGTTCTCTAAATATGTATCCATTTGAAAATCCCTTTTACACTTTTCCAATTTGATCTGCAAATTTTGAAAATAGATGCATATAATCAAAATGTAACATTTTGAATAAGAGTCATAAAATCATGTGTGATACTTCTCTTCTATAGAATTTTGATGTAAAAAATTCATTTCTCAAATCATTTCTGTGATAAATGGTTAAGTTAATGATCTAATGTAAAGGTCAAGGTCATTTTGAACCACTATAGTTGAAAAGGTCCTACTTTAGCAACTACAAAGAATGTTTTTGTAGGCCTGTCACCTGATTACTTGTGCAGATTTTGATATGAACTAATCATCATGCATCTCACTTACATTCAGATCTCCATACGAATAAGGACCGTCATTATCTTCATTCCCATCCTGATCATCATTCTCCTCGATGTGCTTTGTCATGGCGAAAGGGTTCTAGCAATCATTACCTGCTGTGCATGAACAATATACAGTACAATTCAGTATTTCACGGTGACAGCTAAAGTTGGGCATGTTTTTCACTTTGCATGGCAACCACAAATAATCACATTCATCAGAGGTAGTGGTGCTGGTGTGCCATCATCAATGCAGGGACAACCCATCCCGTCGTTTACTTCCCATACGTGCTCTGTGATGGACACATTGAGAGGACCCTATTTGTTTGTTGCCTTCCAAAGTAGCGCCTGCAAATGAGCACGTCTTACGTGGAGGTCAAGATTTTTGTCTGTTGGTGGCGGAGACATGATGCGCAATAGTTTTCCTCACTTGTGAGCATAGAGATTGTAACGGGCTTGAGTCATGGTAGTACTTTCTGGTTGTCCATATTAAGCTGCGAAAACTGCTGTCTAAATGCCATGAGATCTGCCTGGGTTGCGTTGTCTTAGACTAGTACGTCAAAAAGTCCCGGAAAGATTTCTTTCTTCAGTGTCTTCAAAACAGAAGCTTCGTCCTTGCCGAAAGGGTACGGCACAGTATCACAGCCCGTTATTGCATGGGCTCCAAGCAGTTTTGAGCACAATGTGTCCCCCAAGTTTGCACACGTGACATTGATACCAAGCACTACACCATTCCACTTCTCCATCTGGATTTATTAGTTTTTCATGGCTTCACTTTCTATCATCCAGAGGTATATAATACCCTACTCCATCTATGCCCTTGACATCTTCATCAGGGAGCTTTATCCCTTAAGTCTTTGTAATTTCCTCTCTATGCTGATTAAAGCCCAATTTTTTATTGACTCAATCTTTGCGTCTCCTTATACAATTCTCACATTTAGATTAACATGTCTATTTTACATTTTTCCCGAATAGCCCTATGTTATCCATGAACATCAGGTAGACTATTGGTGCCCACTGCCCAGCTTATATCTTATCCTGTATTCTCGGTATAGAAATCATAGCTACTATTACCATTATAATTATGACCATACAAAACATACAGACATTCATTAGAAAAAAAAGGTAAAATAAAACGTAGAGAAGACAGAAGCTAATGAAAACCAGCATTATGTGAGCACTATTACTGCAAAATGCGTCCTGTACCGTCCTGAACCGATTCTTCTGCAATAGCATTCAGAAAAACGTGAACACCATTGTGCTTTCTAAATAAGTAACTGACTCCAAATAAATAAATAAATAAATAAACAAATCCTGGGTCCTAAAATACTAGACCGACTAAAATCCATATAACCATGTAAAGAGTTTTGATAACGAAAAGCAATGCTAAACATACAGTATGAAAGGCGTAGTGACCGAAACGCATATAAGAGGCAGATAGTCTCCTTTCGTTTGCATATGCTTTTTTATAAAGTTTGACTGAAATCCCTGCAATGTTAAAGTAAGCATAACAAACACATTGAGAGATAAATGGACATGATGTAAAAGTCCACGAAAATTCAAAGTACCTTTAAGCTGTCTTAAACTTGCATCATGTTATCAGTAATACTCCTATGAAGAATAGCAAGTATTTTTACCAAAGAGGGATGAATGACATCGTAGATCCTCAGTAAAAAGTCTATATGTTTAAACACTATATCGATAACGGAAGTTCTTTATCGAGAAAAATATGTAATTGGCCAAACAAGACATCAAACTACTGATGTAAACGCTAGCGAACACTATTCCAATATTGAAAACTCAAGAAAAAGATCTAGAATAAGACATTAATACGATCATATTTCTAAAATGACAAAGATTTTCGAGCAATAACTATTATTATGTTACCAAACGTCAGAAAAGAAAAGAAGTTACACGAATAGCAGCTCCGACAATCATACAAAGGACAAAATGACATTCCTAACATTTCCTGGACCCATACACCGTTAATGATACAAGTTACGCTCAGACATATTCTTTCTTATTTCTTACAACAGTTATTTCTATAAAGCACAAGGAAGAAGGGAGAAGCAAAAAGATTTTTCTCCCTAAAACAAAAAGTAGAGAGAAACCTGTCAAATATCTTTGCAAGGTCTACGACTACCTAGCTTCACATGCTGACAAAACCAAACCACCGTCGGCTCGTTCATTGTTCCGATGGTGCAGAAATAGAATACTGCATAATTCACAAGTCTTTCTATTTCTTGTGGTGAGTCCATGCTCATAAAACGTTGAAATTGCTGCATGGAACAGAACCATTATTTTTTCTTGTTACCCTCGATATCTCAAACGCAAACACGAAACACACCAATTCCTTACTAGAGCAGTTTCCTAAAATCAATCTCAGCGTTTGATTTGCCCCAAAAAAATTTTATTTTTCAAAGCCATTTATTTCCATGTAGTTCCGAAAAATTTCTTTAAGAATTTTATCAAAATACAGGCACACACATATCTAAATACATTAATTTTGAATTTATAATTAGTGTATATATATATATACATACATATATATATATATATATATATATATATATATATATATATATATACATATATATATATATAAATATATATATATATATATATATATATATATATATATATATATATATATATATAATATTACTAGCCAAGCTACAACACTAGTTGGAAAAGCAAGATGCTATAAGCCCATGGGATCCAACAGGGAGAAATAGCCCAGTGAGGAAAGGAAATAAATAAATGATGAGAACAAATTAACAATAAATCATTCTAAAAACAATAACAACGTCGAAATAGATATGTCATATATAAACTATAAAAAGACTCATGTCAGCCTGTTCAACCTAAAAACAATTGCTGCAACTCTGAACTTTTCAAGTTCTACTGATTCAACTACCCGATTAGGAAAATTATTCCACAGCTTGTCACAGCTGGAATAAAACTTCTAGAATACAGTGTAGTATTGAGCCTCCTGATGGAGAAAGCCTGACTATTAGATTTAACTGCATGTCTAGTATTACGAACAGGATGGAATTGTCCAGGACGATCTGAATGTAAAGGATGGTCAGAATTATGAAAAATCTTATGCAACATGCATAATGAACTAATTGAACGACGGTGCAAAAGATTAATAACTAGATCAGGAATAAGAAATTTAATAGACCGTAAGTCTATAGATATATAGATAGATAGATAGGTAGATAGATAGGTAGGTAGATAGATAGATAAATTTATATATAAATAATCATATCTTTATGTATGTATGTATGTACGCATATTCAGTATAAATATATATATATATATATATATATATATATATATATATATATATATATATATATATATATATATATATATGGGTGTGTGTGTGTGGGTGTATATATATTTATACATATATATATATACATATACATATATATATATATATATATATATATATATATATATATATATATATATATATATATAAGCTTCAATGAAAGTTGATTAAAACAAATCATATTGTAATAAGGCTATTGAAAGTAAAACCAATATATAAGAACCAGAAGGAATAGAAAAGAAAAAAGTACAAAATTCAGAAAAAGAATGACAATGCTTTTCAACGCTTAGGGAGATCCATCCAACCTTTCACCTTTCACTTTAATGTGGTACGTTAAAAAAAGAAAGGAGAAACAAAAACATAAATATTCGGCAAGTTGACAATTGTTAATTCCTAATTGCATGTTGTACTTTCTTCTTTCCGTATTTTCCTCACAAATTGTAAGATGTTTCTTTAATAAACAGGACTTGGAACGAAAATACCCTAAGATATTAGCTAAGAATGTTTTGCTCCCGAGCGAATGAATTACAGAGTTTATTGTCTTTTTCTCGACAATATTAATATAGCAATAACTACAACAACAGAAACACCTTTTTTGCAAAAGGT
>NC_090725.1:231669466-231671966 GCF_036898095.1 Palaemon carinicauda | reverse complement strand
CACTTGGAAAATAAGGAAACAGAACTTATCCGTATACTAGTGTATGCGACCTGTCAAAAATAACGGCTAATTATTTAGATAGAAATGCACACACACGCTCGCCCCTCACACCAGGTTATGAATATTCCCTCTCTCCCTACCAGAGGGAGGGGGAGAGTTGAGCGAGACAGGTAAGAAATATACACTGTGTATATGTGTGTGTATATATATATATATATATATATATATATATATATATATATATATATATATATATATATATATGTATACATATAATATATATACACACACAAACACATATATATACATATATATATATATATATATATATATATATATAATATATATATATATATATATATATGTATACATATAATATATATACACACACAAACACATATATATACATATATATATATATATATATATATATATATATATATATATATATTTATATATACAAACACTTGTTCTTTATTATACGGGGAGATTGTCTTTTTCGTGTTAGTGGCTTGTTTGTACCAACGCTAAAATGTATCAGTTGGAAAATACAGAATAAAAATACTCTACTATCGTTGAGGGCAGATTTATGGACAGATATGTTGTCCAGTCTGCATATTCTCCCAAACGTGTAATTTGAACGGCCTTGTTTCAAAGTTTATTTCATTAATTTTCTAACCTTCCTCCTAATTTTTTAAATCTGCAATTTTCGCAAAAATATCGAGGTTAATACACATTCTTTCTTCCACTTTCCTTTAACTTCTTTTAAGAGACTATTTGTGAACATAATTCTTTGTTTTCTCTGACAATGCTCTTCTCCATCCTTTCTACCAATTCCGAGTAAGCGTATTATAATTGTTCTTGCACGACTGAAAGTCCTGAGTCATACACAAGTTACCATTATTGCTTTAGCCAATTTCGGGAAAACTATTCTTTTAATTAATGCAATTTTTCCTCTTTCATTAATTCCCGTCCTCAAAAATAGTGTAAGACCTTTTCTCTTAGCTCTGAACTTTCAAAATATAAAAAAAAAAAATCATAAATATATTGAGTATAGAAATATATTACCATAGCAATGACATCACACTCATTTTAGACGTTTACTCAGTAATATTCTAGATCTTACGGTTCTGGATGACAGCATTTTATTTATTTGAATCTGGTTATATTTGATACTCATGAAACATGAATGAACCCGAATCGGAAACGACTCTACAAGGTTCATCTCACGACACGACTGAGAACATCATAGCAAATTAACTTCAAAGGTTTTCACTTACCGACTTCAGAACAGCAAGGCGTAAACGCTTTGCTTAAGGTTAATTTGCGATCTCGCCTATATGTTAAATAGGTTTTGCAAATTTAATTATGCAAGCTACTTCATCTCATCGTCTTCAAAATTTCGTATTATTATCTTCAATGATGATACTGGAGGGTCACTTTTCCTTACCGAAAGAGCGCATTATATATAAAAGACTAATGAATCACTAATATAGAATTCACCTACGAGTATTCTATACAGAACATAATTTACATTAGAAAAATACGCTACAGTAGTTTTTTTTTTTTTTTTTTTTGGGGGGGGGGGGTTCTGGAATACTATCTATAAATTTGGAAGGGCAAAACTAAATGTAATCCAAATATACCTTTGCTACCGAACAACAATAGATAATTAGCAAAATCTAAAGACACTCACTACTACACAGTATTCTAGAAGTTTTGTTCCAGTTGTTACAGATTGTGGAATGATCTTCCTAATCAGGCAGTTAAATTGGTGAAACTTTACTGTTGAATTGGCTGATATAAGACCATCTTTGAAGCTTATACTGTATATGACAGATCTATTTCAACGCTATTACTGGTGTCCAGATATTCTATATTCAATATACAGTACTTCTCATATACTTTGTTCACTTCCTTTCCTCACTGGGCTACTTTCTATCTTGGAGCTCTTGGGCTTATGGCAACCTGCTTTTTTAACTAGGATTGTAGTTTAGCTAATAATAATAATCTTACCTATATAATAAAGAGCAAGTGTTTGAGCTATATGTATATATATGTATGTATATATATATATATATATATATATATATATATATATATATATATGTATATATATATATATATACATATATATATATATATATATATATATATATATATATATATAGGGATAAATATCAACACAATATCGTGCTCAAATAGAAATAAATTTCTACCTCATACTTGGGAACGAACATATATATATATATATATATATATATATATATTATATATATATATATATATATATATATATATATATATATATATATATCCTGTCACACTCAAGTGGCCCACTCGGAAACCAGACTCTCCCAAAAATTGCTGAACCAGTGGGTTGTAGTTAGGAAAGGTGGAGGGGGTGGAGAGGGTTTAATCTGTGTGCCTGAGTGTGTTTGAATATCTATCTGAATATCTAGACGTCATTTTTGACGGTTCGGGTACACTAGTAATAATG
>NC_090725.1:231659466-231661966 GCF_036898095.1 Palaemon carinicauda | reverse complement strand
GTCATGGTACGACAATGAAACAATATCCAACAGATTTTGTAAATTTGAGAAAAAAGATCTCAAAAGAATACTCTTAAATGGCAGGACATGATTAGAAATGAAATTATAAGAGAGATTAGGCGAGTGCCATATGCGGATGAAATAATGGTGAGAGGTAGATGGAGATGGTTTAGGCATGTTCTTCGCATTCCCCAGGATAGATTATTTCTTTTCAACTGGGCTCCACAAGGCACTAGAAGAGTTATAAGCCCAGGCCTATATAGATGAGGACTATGAAGCGTGGAGTAGATGATGAATAAAGAGGTATTGATTTAAAAGCTCAAGATAGTGTGTGTGTGCGTGTGTGCGCGCGTATCATCGTTTGATCACGAATTTTAAGCCATAAATAACTTTCAATCGAAATCACTCTACCTTGGGATCACAAACCCAAGAGAACATTCTGTTTGTGATAAGACCTGTTCGTGCAAGGATTCGAACCTATCCCTCTGAACCGAAATACAGCTGATAGTGGACTTTATCTATCAGGCTATCGACCGAGATAGCCGAGGGATCTAAGTCAACTGTCAGCTTTATTTAGACTGACACACAGGTTAGAATCATGGTCCGCACAGATAAGTACTTGATCATAAACAGAATGTCCCTTTGGATCTGTAATATTAAAAGGTATTTGTTGCACAATAATTACATATATATATATATATATATATATATATATATATATATATATATATATATATATATATATATATATATATACATACATATATATATATATATATATATATATATATATATATATAAAACATATCGTAATATTTCATTATGGTTTTCAGCAAGCATCTGCTCCAACGATATTTAAGGTGCTTTGAATTGACAACTCCTAACCTTTCTGGCCGGTCACCCACCTAGTTACTGACCAACCAAAACTTTGCTTATCTTTGAAGATTAAACGAACGGTTTTACAACAACAAAAAAGTTACACTCAGTACAATGCTAATTCTACTTACAGTACCATTTACATTATACCAGAAAAATATATATTAATAGATAGATAGCATCAACTTGTAATTTTCTCTCTTTGATAATTCAAACTTCATTACTGTTTAGAATTCTTTTTAGAATTAGCAAAAGCAGTATTAATAGTAACATTATTATTGCAATACCAACCATTAAGATTAATAACACATCTGGTAACTGAATGCTACAAACGTATAAGCATCAGGACGACATTATCTTTGATACATCACATCCCTTATTGTGAGGACACATTACCTAATAACAGCTCATCTCTCTCTCTCTCTCTCTCTCTCTTTGTGTGTGTGCGTGTGTGTGTGTGAGTGGAAGGTGGGATAAGGACCTGTTCAAGATGAAACAGTTTGCTTGTACCATTGAGTAATCTAATCATGCATATCTGTGTAATTAACTAAAGGATTACATTAAGATACACCTCTACTACTATTTGGACTCTTTATTTCTTATGTAAAATCACATTTCGCCAATTTTTCGACGGCATTGTAAATCAATTTTCTTCCGCATTGCCAAGAAATGGAATTATTTGTAAACTCTCTCTCTCTCTCTCTCTCTCTCTCTCTCTCTCTCTCTCTCTCTCTCTCTCTCTCTCTCTCTCTGGTACAAGTATCACGTCCAAATCAAAACTTTCTTTTGCAAAAGACCCCCCCCCCCCAACAAATTGCCAAATTGGTGTTGCAACAACAACGCTTACCACAGTTGATAGGAAATTCCATATTTCTGTTAACCTAAAGAGTTTGAGGAACCCAACCCAACCCACATCCTAACTCTGACTGAACGGAATCGGCTTTATATATGAATTCGTGTGAAACATACACAGACTAGGAAGGAACCGAGGAAAGCAATGGCGGAGAGAGAGAGTAATAGAGATTTTAAACTTGTCTTCTCATTCGAGAGCTCTTACATTCAATATAATGAAAGTAATGGGAAGTTTCAGAAATGCAATCATACCACTGCATGTTTGTGTAATATCATGTGGCAATTTAAGGACCCCAATATAAAGCACCTATTCAAATCTGCAATCTTCCTCTGAAACAAGCCAATTTCATCTTTTGAACAAAAACATCATCTATTGGATATTTTCTTTTGAAATATTTAATACATGGATATGCATCTCTTTTTAAACTATAGTATGATCTACTCAACGCTTCAATGGTAAATAAAATGAAAGACATCTAATACTGAAAAGTGAGAAAATGTATGTGGAAGCAGTTGAAATTAGGAATTTGAAAGACAAGTTTTTCTAAATCAGAATGACCATTATCAGGAAAGAGGAAACCGAAACTTTACGTCATATTGGCTAATTTATGAAGATCCAGGGAAATAAGCTGACATCAACACAGGAGAGCAATTTCAAAGCAATGATAAAACTATTGGTGGGAAAAATTTCCCCCCCCTCTCTCTCTCTCTCTCTCTCTCTCTCTCTCTCTCTCTCTCTCTCTCTCTCTCTCTCTCTCTCTCTCTCTCTAAC
>NC_090725.1:231639466-231656966 GCF_036898095.1 Palaemon carinicauda | reverse complement strand
TGTCTGGCCAGTCAAAGGACACCATAACTCTCTAGCAGTAGTATCACAACGGGTGGCCGTTAATAGTCTACATCATCATCATAATTTTCAGCCATTACTAGTCTACTGCAGAACAAAGGCCTCGAACGACAAACATGTCCTTTCACTTGCGTCTGTTTCTGGTCATTTTGTGCCAGTCCACACCCGTAAACTTTCTTAGTTCGTCAATCCATCGTCTTCTCCTCCTGCCCCTGCTTCTTTTAAAATCTCTAGGAACCCATTCTGTTATTCTTCATCTCCATCTAGTGTCAGTCATTCTCATTATTTGTCCCATCCTTGTCCATTCCTTTTTCTTACTTGTTGTTAGAAAATCCTCTACGTTAGCGTGCTTTTGTATCATGTTGCTCTTTTTCTGTCTCTTAGTGTTATTCCCATCATTATGCTTTCCACACCTCTTTGAGTTGTAACTAGCTTATGTTCTAGGGCTTTAGTAAGGCTCCAAGTTTCTGATGCATAAGTTAATACTGGTAGGCTCATCTCATTAAATACTTTTTATTTTAGAGAAAGTGGCATTTTACTTTTCATAATCTCATTTAGTTTAGCAAATGTTCTACATCCCATGCTTATCCTTCTCTTAATTTCAGTCTTGTGTCCTGGGGATACACTTACTGTATGTCCTAAGTACGTAGACATTTCATCTCAAACACATTCAATTTTTGTCTCACCGTCACTTTCATTCCCCACAACTCCAATCCATACATCACAGTTGGTACAATCACTTTCTCATACAGAACTCTCTTTACATTCATGCCCAACCCTCTATTTTTTACTACTCCCTTAACTACCACCAACACTTTGCAACCTTCATTCACTCTCTGACGTACATCTGCTTCCACTCCACCATTTGCTGCAACAACAGACCCCAAGTACTTAAACTGATCCACCTCCTCGAGTAACTCTCCATTCAATGTGACATTCAACCTCGCACCACCCTCCCTTCTCGTACATCTCATAACCTTACTCTTACCCACATTAACTCTAAACTTCCTTCTCTCACACACCATTCCCAATTCTGTCACTAATCGGCCAAGCTTCTCTTCCGCGTCTGCAACCAGTACAGTATCATCCGCAAATATCAACTGATTTACCTCCAATTCATGGTCATTCTAGTCTACCAGTTTTAATCCTCGTCCAAGCACTCGAGCATTCACCTCTCTCACCACTCCATCAACATACAAGTTAAACAAACACGGCGACATCACACATCCCTGTCTCAGCCCCACCCTCACCGGAAACCAATCGCTCACTTCATTTCCTATCCTAACACATGCTTTACTACCTTTGTAGAAACTTTTCACTGCTTGCAACAACCTTCCACCAACTCCATATAATCTCATCACATTCCACATTGCTTCCCTATCAACTCTATCATACGCTTTCTCCAGATCCATAAACGCAACATACACCTCCTTACCTTTTGCTAAATATTTCTTGCATATCTGCCTAACTCTAAAAATCTGATTCATACAACCCCTACCTCTTTTAAAACCACCCAGTATTTCTAAGATTGCATTCTCTGTTTTATCCTTAATCCTATTAATCAGTACTCTACCATACACTTTTCCCACCACACTCAACCAACTAATACCCCTTGAATTACAACACTCATGCACATCTCCCTTACCCTTATATAGTGGTACAATACACGCACAAATCTAATCTACTGGTACCATTGACGACACAAAACACATATTAAACAATCTCACCAAGCATTCAAGTACAGTCACACCCCCTTCTTCAACATCTCAGTTCTCACACCATCCATACCAGATGCTTTTCCTACTCTCGTTTCATCTAGTGCTCTCCTCACTTCCTCTCTTGTAATCTCTCATTCTCATCTCCCATCACCGGCACCTCAGCACCTGCAACAGTAATTATATCTGCCTCCCTATTATCCTCAACATTCAGTAAACTTTCAAAATATTCCGCCCACCTTTTCCTGGCCCCCTCTCCTTTTAACAACCTTCCATTTCCATCTTTCACTGTCTCTTCAATTCTTCAACCAGCCTTCCTTACTCTCTTCACTTCTTTCCAAAACTTCTTCTTATTCTCTTCATATGAAGGACCCAATCCCTGACCCCACCTCAGGAAGTAAAGCGCAAGGTAAGTGAGGCAATATCTTTGCCTCACTTACCTTGCGCTTTACTTCCACATTTTTCTCTCTATATCTTTCATACTTCTCTATACCATTACTCTGCAGCCATTCTTCAAAAGCCCTCTTTTTCTCTTCCCCTTTTACCTTCACTCTTTCATTCCACCATTCACTGCCCTTCCTCATGCTGCCTCCAACAAACTTCTTGCCACACACACATCACTTGCAATCCCAACAAAATTTTCTTTTACTACCTTCCACTCCTCCTCTAAATTACCCATTTCTCTTACTTTCACTTCGTCATATGCCATTTTCAACCTTTCTTGATATTTACTTTTTACCCCTGGTTTTATTAGCTCTTCAACCCTCACTAGCTCCCTTTTACATCCACCTACTCTATTCCCCCACTCTTTTGCTGCAATATATATATACATACATACATATATATATATATATGTATATATATACATATATATATATATATATATATATTCACTTTCAGTCTGACATTTCTGTTTTCTCTATTCAAATCTTCTATCATCTTTTTCAATTCCTACCTTGATCAGCTAGAAGGATCTGTCATCTACAACTCATGAGTTAAGATATTCCCCATTAATTTCAATTCCTACATTTCCCAATCTAAATTCTTAAAAACTTCTTCTGGGAACGCTGTAAATAATTTAAGAACAAAACCAAGATAATATTTGATGAAAATGCAGACAATAGATAATGGTTATGGACGAACCTCTACAGATTGTTAATGAATATACGTACTTAGGACAGGCAGTGTTTGTCTAAGACATGAGACCGAAATTAAAAGAAGGCTAAGCATGGGATGGAGAGCTTTTAGTACACGAAATAAGATTGGGAAAATTAAAATTCTACTTTCTATAAAAAAGAAAAGTATTTAATCAATGGTCCTACAAGTATTAACTTATGCATTGGAAACTTGGAGCCTTACTAAAGCCTTTGAACATAACCTGGTTACAACTCAAAAATCACTGGAAAGAATAATGATGGGCATGACACTAAGAGACAGAAAAGGAGCAACATGAATAAGATAGCACACTGAAGTAAAGGATATTCTAACATGTAAGAAAAAGAAATGGAAAAGGGGCAGGACATATAATGAGAATTACAGATAATAGATGTATATTAAAAATAACAAAATGGGTCCCTAAAGATTTTAAACGAAGCAGGGGAAGGAAGAGAAGGCAATAGATTAACTAGTTAAGAATATTTGCGGGCGTAGACTGGCATAGAAAGACCATAATCAGATGCTAGTGGAAGGTCATATCTAAGGTCTTTGTCCATCAGTGGACTACAACGGCTGATTGAATCGTGCCAAACAGTAGGTACAACGCTGACCTACCAACCTGCCAAATACGTCCAAGGCCATAAGCCAGTCGTCGTGAAAGAGAGAAAAAAAAATATATGGATTCTTGAAAATAGACTCCGCTTTTGTCATATTTTCCCCCCACAGCTGTCAGCTTTTTATTCTATTTTTCACTGGCACCATTTTGCGGGTAACCAAGCAATCTGGGTAAGTTGTTAACTTCACTTTTGGCGCTTTGTGTGGACGTGATTGAAAGTGATTTTCAGTAACACATTCGAAAATGGCAACATGGTTTCCAGAAAGCTGGTGGAAAGTGAATAACATGTTGACCCGATTCTAACGAATTCGTAGAACTTAATCGAAAGTACATATTAAAAAAAGTATTGTTGTATATGCGTTTCCTTTCTGAGAATATGGTTCCTAACTGGTATGAATCGCATAAAGTAAAGGACACGTGATTATACTTATCTAGTGTTCGTAGTAAGCACCTTTTTTTTCTTCTTCTTCTTCTTCTTTAAAGGTCAATAGATAAACCATCCTATGGTAAATTACAACTGTTCTGTAATGGCTCCCTTTGTCTGCTAAGTCCAAACAATACTGTAAATTTCACAAGGGTTTTACAGGTGCAATAGTAACTGCCAAATCCTCAGTTTCTGCACCATAAGGAGATTTTATTTCACCAGCTGAACACAATCAGACGATATGGCTAGCAACCTCCTCCTTTGGCATTTGGACATATTCTAATATAAGAAAAAGTAATAAAATACACAACTTACTCATAAATAAAGACGATATTTAGTTTTCTCAGTTAATAAACATCTCAATAGTTATAGGCCTACCTCTGATGAAGAGCAATGGACTTTTATCCTAAGTTTACTCGCATTGAAATGAATCAAAGGCCTTCAAATAACTCTGACCTCATTCAACAAAAACTGAATAAAATGGGTATTTGAAAAGCAATTGTAAAATAAAATTTGGTTTCGTGCCAATAATCTTAATTCTGAACTGAATGAAGGCAGAACAATTATTACAAAATCCTTGTTTCTTAATAAGGTAAAAGGATAGTAATGGCCAAACTTAGTTCTTAACCGATTATCTCGAAATGTTCCAATAAAATGGAAATATTAAATAAAAATGGTTTCCTTCCTCTAAACAACTCTTTTTGTCCTTAAAATGTTTTCGTAAAAGCAATGAAAATAAAAACCGACTGGTTTACCATGACAAGAACAAAACGTTATATATTACTTAAGTTTCGAAGTTTTTCAATTTTGCAAGAAGTACTGTATGTTACAGTACACATATTGCAAAACATCAACTTCATAAATCCATGTCATTAATTATAGCCCATACTAGTGGTATTGAAATAATGTCTTTATAAAAAAAAAAAAAAAAAAACAGTCTATAATTAAGAGAATGTAATTTGATTTCTATAATGAAAATACCACACGCCCTTCTAATCAATGATCGTTGAAATGAATTAGAACCTGGTGTGAAAAATCTTGCTCACAGCCATTAAAGAAAATATACATAGTTCATAAATAAAATAAAAGAACGGAGAAAGGAAGGTTGTCCTTTCCAAAACGTGTCATTCAATTTCCATCAAAATGAGTCTCGCCGGTCCCTTGGCAGCTAATTGTTGGAGTCGTAAAACTTCCAGAATGGATCAGTGCCTCGTCTGAGCTAAATGAACTCCGAGATGGACACCTTCCCTTCAAATTAACTTGATCCCGGGGTGATTAAACTCACGGCAAAGGAGATAAAGCAAGAGGGTGGTAAAGCCAAGGGAAATGAAGGGGCAGAATAACTGTGTGATTACCAAAATGACTTGATAATTTTGTTTTGGTGGATGTTGTTGAAAGGGAAACTTGGGATCATCAGGTTCTCTTGAAATTAACGGACTGATTTTAACTTTGAGCTTGAGTCACAGCAAGGATGAAAATCAAAGATAAGCAAAGAGATGTATATGAGAAAGAGTGTATACTGATTGTTGTAATTCACATAAGGAAATCTTTTTGCAGAGGAAAATAAGGAGAGTCAATGTTAAGTTCCTACGGAATCAACTAACAATTGGCTTTCAATATTCCTGTTAACCTCAGCAACATATACAATAAAAATTGTCATAAATATATATATATATATATATATATATATATATATATATATATATATATATATATATATATATATATAAAACTTATGTTAATACATGAAATGCACTTGAATAATATTTTCTATTTGAGTAAAAGAAATGCCGATATAAATCTACTCATAGATCCAAACCAAACGACCAAATACGTGTAATGACTAAATTCTGAATAAAATTTATCTGTTGGAATTGTCATTTTCACTTCTTAACCTCGGCTTCAATGAACTTTGATGAGTTTTCACTCTCGATATATGAATCCAAAATTCAATTCCGTGAGTGAAAAGTCAGTTTCACTTAAGATCTCTTGAAATCCGGGGTGAAAATAGAAAAAAAAATTGATTTCAAATTCAGTTGTTTGGATTACTTTAGTAATTTTATCAGCACTCAAACTCGCTAACAAACTTAAGATGCATTTTATACTTTGACAGAGAAATCAGGAAAACCTCATTTCTGTATTAATTTTGGTAATCGATGGGCAACAAATACCACGGGTAATGAATTGAATATGTCTTTGTACAGCATGTCGGTAACTTAATTTTTCAAAGTTGAAATAACATACTTCAAAGGTTTACTATGCACAAACACGAAAACACACATACACACACACACACACACACACATATATATATATATATATATATATATATATATATATATATATATATATATATACTGTATATATATATATATACTGTATATATATATATATATATATATATATATATATATAGATATACATATATATATATATATATATATATATATATATATATATATATATGTGTGTGTGTGTGTGTTGTGTGTGCTTACATATTCATAGTGTGCCATTCTCACGTAAACACTGCAATCAATGCGTAATATAAATGTTGTCAATATTTTGCTTGCATCTACATAAAACCAAACTTTGACTAAGATGATGATATAAGAATATGACCGCATGAACATATTTCAGATTGGTTTTGTATTCCTCCTTTTATATCTTTTTGTAATGTCAAAAGTTTGCTGCAGGGCATGGAATACATGATAGCAGTTTAATCTTTTGCCTTTTGTGTTTGATATACCCGTCAGGGTTGCAACAGGACGAAGGTAACTTGATAGAAAAGTGTAATAGCATGACGATTATAGATGCCATTGTCCGGTTGTATTCCATGCAAATAAAGGAAAGGATATCAGGAAGTATAACCATTACTATATACAACCACTATTACCCTGAGGTATTCCCATTACAATTTACTGTTACGGATTTCCATTCGACTTTTAGCTATATTTCACAAATACGGAGGTTCATACCTGTTCCCAAGGTAACCAATTAATAAGCGCCTCCATTACTCGAACCAAATTGAACCCCAGGTTCAACTATAAGAACACCATTCAAATAAACTATTAAGTAAAAATCACAAGAGGTTGGACAGCGTAATAAAAATAAAAAATGAGAGCTGGTTTGTTCAAGAGAACATTCAAAATTATCATTATTATTATTACTTGCTAAGCTACAACCCTAGTTGGAAAAGCTGGATGCTATAAGCCCAAGGGCTAAAACAGGGAAAATAGTCTAGTGAGGAAAGGATATAAAGAAATAAATTACAAGAGAAGTTTATGAACAATAATAACATTGAAATAAATCTTTTATATAAAAACTATAAAAACGAAAATAACAAGAGGATAAAAACTTCAAAATAACAAGAGCAAGAAAATAAGATGAAATGGTGTGCCCTAGTGTACCCTTAAGCAAGAGATCTCTAACCCAAGACAGTGGAAGACCATGGTAGACTAAAGAACTAAGACTAAAGAACAATGGTTTGATTTTGGATTGTCCTTCTCCCAGAAGAGCTGCTTACCATAGCTAAAGAGTCTCTTCTACCGTTACCAAGAGGAAGTAGCCACTGAACAATTACAGTGCAGTAGTTAACCTCTTGAGAGAAGAATAGTTTTTTGGTAATTTCAGTGTTGTCAAGTGTATGAGGAAAGTGGAGAATATGTAAATAATAGGCCAGACTATTTTGTGTGTGTCAGTAAAAATAAAATGAGCCGTAACCAGAGAGAGGGATCCAACGTAGTACTTATGGTAGGTTGAGGAATATGGAACAGTCTTCATAACTTCTTAATGCCGGATGACTGATTAAACTTCACTTGTATGTGATTTTACAAGCACACGTTTGTTTACGCATCATTATAAACGTTGACACATTATTAACGTTGACTCGCGAAAATGGTTGTTAAGTTGTAATCTAGTTCGTATGGGTTCATATATAGATTTGGATAAGCTCACATGACGATAATATTCTGTTATTCTTATGTAGTTCCATGAAAATTTAAAATTACAGATACACGTATATATTTGTACAATATCTAACCGATATTGGCTCTTTTGCAAGTTTTAAGGATACAGTATAGATGTGTGAATGCACTTTTGATATTTTACAAATGCAGTTGTTTAGATGCATTACTATAGCTACATTAAACATCTGCTTAATGACGACATACACACACACGCGCGTTTGTTAAAGGATTCAAGCAATGTGGTTTAATTATTGCTGCAATTTATTATACAATTTTACTGTACAAGAAAGCTTTCCTTGTATAGCTTAAAAACATAAATGGCTGTTCAGTCTTAGGGCTCGGCCACACCGGACGTGGTGAGCATGGAGGTTGCAGGGATGAAGTTTCTGCAGCAATTTGAAACGTATCTTTTGTGGACATCGGACGAGTGGCAAGGCTTGACTCTCTGGAGTTGCCGCTGAGCGATATAACATGTTTTAAAATACTGCGGCGGTTCCTCGTGTCTTCATCGAAGATCAGGCAATTCTCCATCAGATAATGATATATTTGCACAGACGGAAAGCTTTAGCTGCTGAGTGTGATGCTTTGAAGGGTAGCGTTTCTGGTGTGGCCGTGTATCACTTTACCGCCAAAGTCGTGTCTGTAACTCAACGCTTCCCGGGTCTGGTGTAGCCTTAACCAAAGTTTAGAGCAGTAGTGCTTCCTGTGCTTAAAATAAGTTGCTTTATCATAACGAACTAAAATCTACTGAAATATTACAACAACAACAAATGCTGTCGTTTCTAGTCTACTGCAGGATTAAGGCCTCAGACATGTCCTTATTCATGGCTGGGGCTTGGCCAATTTTCATCACTATGCTGGCCAGTGCGGATTGGTGATGGTGGGAGACTTTTGTCTGATCGTACACAGCAAACCAACCTACTATGGTGTGCCTGACTAGTATAACTTTGCTGATTATGGCGACACAGAAACCCTCTCAACACGTTATGGTATTCCTAAACAGAAAAGCTTGAAATATTAATCCTACAAGAATTACCATAATAGCAAAGTCTAAAATGACAAAGCCAAAACCGAACAATATGTCCCTGCTGTAGTTACTTGCTAGTCATAATAAACATGAAGTTATCTAGTAAATCTTGCAGGGGTTGGAAGACGGTGTAGGGTCTGGGTGAGCTGGAGTCAAGTAAATAAATTCTTGTGCTGAAGTTAATACAGCCATTTCATAAATCGTTATGCAATTCTCTAGATGAGTGGAATGGTCACGAGAAAAAAATGAATAATATATAAAATATTCGCAAGAAATAGTTGTGTATAAGTGTAAGAATAAAAAAAAAAAAATTGTTTATGAAATTTAAAAAGAAAAATTGAATATATGCCCGATTTAGACAGATATAAGATACGCATGTTTAGACATTTTAGCTTATATTACACCAAAATAAATAGAATCTGGTAACAACTTACAAACATTAATATATTTCCCCAAAAAAAATTATTTTTCGTTCGATAAACCAGTCAACTACATAGGTGTGTATATGAGAGAAGGAGGCATTGAAACAAACATCAGACAGAATTGTTATCATTAAGGTTTTGTAAACGAAAAAGAAATACTGTAGAGTAGAATATGTATAATACAAACACGAAAGAAATGTCTTTTTTACGGTTTTGTTACTTCAGTATTATTGGTTTAAATGCTACGATCAACATTCTATAATGTCCTTTATTTGTGGAAAAAATAATACCATGATCTTATTGGTACACTTGTCGATTAATTCAGATAATATTAGCATCTTTTGTGAAACGGTTAATACATACATGTACTGCAATCTATATAATCATTAATCCTAATATCTACACGCAATTTTCATAACTACTTTAATCCCCCTTTAAATTTTCCTCTCCATTGAAGGGGTCATACTCTGCTGCGTGACATGGAATGGCTTTGATTATTCATGAACGAGGAATACATTTGTTCAAATCAGCTTCCGATATTAAATCAATATCTGGTGTAGTCACTGACAGATCCAAAGTGAGTGATCGGAACAGGGTGGGTAAACGGCACATAAAAATTAAAATTTCTTTACGAAAATTCAAAGAATAAATAATGACATGTCCTGTTAATTGAATCTAAACTCATGCAAACACACACACACACACACATATATATATATATATATATATATATATATATATATATATACGGCTACGAAAAAAATAAACAATATAAAACAAGTTTTAACTTACAAATTAAGGTATTTTGAAGCAAAGAAGACTGCTATAAAGATTCAATTCCTGGTTATTGTTCTTGGCCTATAGATTTAATTTTTAACTGTGTTAACTTTGCATAGGGCTATCTTAGCTGAAGACCTTTGTACTCACATTAATGGTTACTTAAATTAGCTCAGTAACCTTAGTTGTTTCCCTAAAATTGAAACTCCCTTGCTATTTTTTTTTTTCTGTTCAAAACAATTTGCTCGGGAATTCCTTGAAGGGCAAAAGGTCTTAAACACCAGCGATTAATCTGTCTAATTGTCATTTATTAATTTTATATTGCATTCTACTTTTTGGCTGCTGCAATGAACGAAGCCTTTATATATTTACACACATATATACATACATATATATATATATATATATATTTATATTTATATATATATATATATATATATATATATATATATATATATTCAGATAGCGTTACTTGTATCATAACATTTTACACAATTCTTCTTACTCTCTACACTTTGCAGTAGCAAGGCAAATAGCTTAATCACTAGAGTACAAAGATATATATATATATATATATATATATATATATATATATATATATATATATACACATACATACATACATATAAATATGCATATATACATACATATACATACATATATGTATATATATATATATATATATATATATATATATATATATATATCAATATTTCAACAAAAAAGGAAACTCAGCAGAAAGTCCCATTAGCATCCATAATTTAACGGTTCAATCAGGGGAAATTTCGTGATATTAGCCCCTTCTTTCACACCTACACAGAAAGTTCTTCAGCAGCACATCGATCCGAGAACCCACAGGGCGCTATTCATCTTGATCTTACCGGCATTTTTCACACCATCTATTCAGCCCGTCAAGTACTCGTCTCCTCCCTCCTTCAGAGTTATAGATTACTTTGCTACAGAACTCCATTCAGTCTGTACGTTCCAAGGTCTACCATGCAGTTCTTTCCAAAGATTCTTTCCCAAAAATGTGAAATGAATATTTTTCCCCATATTTTCTTTTAGTTGGTATTTCTTCTGATCTGTTTTTTCCACGATCTATGCAATGATATTTCATGAAATATTTTTCAATGAATGCTAAAATGTTTGCAGGTCTAGATTTATAATAAAATCTTCCATTTCATCAGGACATCTCTTTTCCCGAGTTACAGAATTCTGTTTATCCTTCAACCCTTCCATTCGCTGCCAGTGGCCATTGTGTCAAATTTCCACTTTACCACATCGGACTCTTCCTCGAATGAAATCTTTCAGATACCTATATTAGGATCTCTATCAGACACCATCTTTTTTTAAACACCCGCTCCCTTTCTAGTAACAGCTATTTGTGTCATCACCTTAATAATTCCGAACGTATTGTATCTCATGTCCGTAGGATGCTTCATTTCATTACAGTAATAGGTTTCACCGAGGATGCTTACATTTTATCTAAAATATATAGAAAACTAAAGAAAAAATGGCATAAATAAAACATTCGGGATATAATTAGAGCAATCTGTATAATTGCAGAACGAGATAGAAATATAATGACAATAGTCTAATATTTCTTATATCTGGATATCGATGCTCAGCAGTTTCGTAACTTTATACATGTACAAAAACATGGCAGTAGTACACTAACATACTTTTCACTAAATCATATGAACAACCATATATCCATTTCGGACGCCATAATGCCACGCTTTTTGCATATATTTTTTAAACAAACAGTCGGATCAATATGACACATTGGCACTGCCTATTTGAGACCTGCTCCCCTCAGGATTTATGACACTACCGTATACTGACAAGTGTGTTTCATTAATGAGTATACTCTTGGCGTTGAAGGCGAAGCTGTAAGAGCAGAGAAGAGCAGAAATCGGACAGACACAGGAAAGGTGTGACGTCATGTAGCAATGACATATATGAATTCACACCCATCTCCATTCCCATCATCCTTGCCCCCATTATCCCCCAAACCTGCCGCCCTTGAATCGTACCTACTATCTATCCTTATTCCTTACTTCCTCTCTCTCTCTCTCTCTCTCTCTCTCTCTCTCTCTCTCTCTCTCTCTCTCTCTCTCTCTCTCTCTCTCAAGGGTTGGTGCAGATATGGGGATAATTGCAGGTTTACACACAAAAATAAGTATGAAGGCGAAAGAACAAATATTATGGAAAAGTTGGATTTTTTAATGGCAGAATTCCGAGAAATGAAGAAAAGAACATCATATCAGAACAGGAAGGAAGCATGGGAGAATCCATATTATTACCAATATTAAATAATGGAAATGAAACACAAACCATAATAGTGATGAATGCACAGGGCTTAGTCACGAGTAACTCTAAAAGGAAAATAGAGTTCCTAGAAGAACTAACCCAAATTGAAAAAATAGATATATTAAATATAAGTGAAACATGGTATTCCCAAGAGACTGGCAGTGATGACCAGATAAAGGGTTTCCAAATTTATAGATCAGACAGAAAAAATGGGAATCAAGGGGGAACCGCAATATATGGAAGAGACATAAATCAAGGAAAAGTCTGTGAAAAATACAGCAACACAGAATGTGAATTGATTGCGGTAGAATTTGAATTTGAAAAACTAGTGAATATTGTAGTTTACAGACCCCCAAATACTAAGGAGTTTGACATAATAATAGAAAAAATAGATGATATATGTAGAAACCATAAAGACTGGAATATACTCCTATCCGGAGATTTTAACTTTCCTTTCGTGGATTGGAAAGAACGGATAGAAGAAAGTGGTTGTATGTATACATATAAAAAAGAGAGTAATAGTAGCGTAGAAGATAAGAGGCAATTTGAAAAGCTTCAATATATGCTATTAGAACATAATATGCAACAAATAAACCACATTCTAACAAGAAAGGAAAATGTCCTAGATCTAGTATTTGTGAATGAGGTGAATTATGTTAAAGAAATAATAGTGTATAACACGGGAATTTCAGACCACAATGTCATAGAATTGATAGTTCATTCCAAAGCAAGTGATCACAGAATTAATAAAAGCACAAAACTTTGGGAAGGATATGGAAAATATAATTTTTACAGTAAGAATATGAAATGGTCAGAAATAAATGAAGAACTGAATAAAGAATGGAAAAATGTATTTATAAGTGATAATATACAGGTAAATACGGACATACTGTACAAAATACTGGAGAAAATTGTTGAAAAATATGTACCGAAAAAAAACAATAAACAAAAGACGTGCATACCAAGAGACAGAAGGATCTTATTTCAGAAAATTAGAAAGTGGAAGAAAAATCTTGTAAAAGAAAAAAATGTGTGGAAAATGAGGGAAATAAAATGTAAGATAAAAAATGCAGAACAAAAGATTATACAGTCGAAAGAAAATGAAAAAAGGGACTTAGAAGAAAGCACACTTCAAAATATAAAAAGAAACCCCAAAGTACTTTACTCCTATGCAAAAAAGATGAATAAAAGGAGAATAGAAATAGGCCCTCTAAGAATTGAAGGACGGCTAACGAATGAAAAAAAGGAAATATGCAACATATTAGCAGAAAAATATAAGAGTGAGTTCATGCCAAGAATTGCGAATGAGAATAATGAAACAGAAATGAGAGAAGAAAATGTTGAATATCTAACGAATATAGATATTAATGAAGCAGATATTGTCACGGCTATAAACGAAATTAAAAATGGATCGGCAGCCGGACCAGATGGAGTTCCAGCGATTTTGTTAAAAAAAAACTGCAAACACTATCGTGAAGCCGCTTGCAATACTGCTAAGACAGAGTGTAGATATGAGCGAGATATATGTTAAACATAAATTAGCTTATATAACCCCTATCTTCAAAAGTGGATCAAGACTAGAGGCAAGCAATTATAGACCTGTTAGTCTAACATCACATATTATGAAAGTGTATGAGAGGGTAATAAAAAAGAAAATAATGAACCATTTGGTCAAAAATAATTTGTTTAATATGGGTCAACACGGTTTCGTACCTGGAAAAAGTACACAGACCCAACTGATAGCACACTATGAAAACATATACAATAATATGATAAATGAAAAAGACACAGATGTGATCTATCTAGATTTTGCAAAAGCCTTTGACAAGGTAGACCATAACATATTGGAGAAAAAAATGAGAAAGCATAATATTGTGGAAAAGATAGGAAAATGGGTAAAAGAATTCCTACAAAACAGAAAACAGATAGTGGTTGCAAATGACGAGAAATCAGATGAAGCCCAGGTAATATCTGGTGTGCCCCAAGGTACGGTATTAGCTGCACTGCTATTTGTTATTATGATCTCAGACATAGACTGTGATGTTGAAAACTCCGTAGTGAGAAGTTTCGCCGATGACACAAGAATAAGTAGAGAAATTACTTGTGATGAAGATAGGAACTCACTACAAAGAGATCTAAACAAAATATATGAATGGGCGGAGATAAATAGGATGGTATTTAACTCCGATAAATTCGAATCAATAAATTATGGAAACAGAGAAGGAATGGTGTATGCATACAAGGGACCTAATAATGAGACAATCACAAACAAGGAAGCAATTAAAGACCTTGGTGTAATTTTAAATAGGAATATGTTATGCAACGACCAAATAGCAACACTGTTGGCTAAATGTAAAGCAAAAATGGGAATGTTATTCAGACACTTTAAAACAAGAAAAGCTGAACACATGATTATGCTTTACAAAACTTATGTGCGTAGTACACTCGAGTACTGCAATGTGATATAGTACCCACACTACCAAAAGGATATTGCGCAAATAGAGAGTGTACAAAGGTCCTATACTGCTAGAATAGAAGAAGTTAAGGACCTTGACTACTGGGAAAGACTGCAATTTTTTAAACTATACAGTCTAGAAAGGAGAAGAGAACGCTACATGATAATACAAGCATGGAAGCAAATAGAAGGAATTGCTGAAAACATCATGGAGCTTAAAATATCAGAAAGAGCAAGCCGAGGTAGATTAATAGTGCCAAAAAGCATTCCAGGTAAACTGAGAAAGGCGCACAGGACATTAATCCACTACGCACCAGCATCGATAATGCAGCGACTATTTAATGTGCTGCCAGCTCATCTAAGAAACATATCAGGAGTGAGCGTAGATGTGTTTAAGAATAAGCTCGATAAATACCTAAGATGCATCCCAGACCATCCAAGACTGGAAGATGCAAAATACACCGGAAGATGCATTAGCAACTCTGGTGGATATACGAGGTGCCACACACTGAGGGACCTGGGGGAACCCAAACAAAAAATAAGGCAATAAGGTAAGGTAAGGCGCTCTCTCTCTACTTGTGCTGTATTGCTGTATATGAAGCCATGCGCATTTTGCATATATATAATAATAGATATGTCGAAAGTATACACTGCGTATGGTCGGTCGCTTATGCAAAGGTAGGTGATAACTGTTGTTTTGGACAAAGCGGAAACGATCTCCAAACTAAATTTAAACAACACACATATACTGTTCGAACAGGAAACCAAACAATTAGTTTATTTCAACATGAATTATTGTAATTATGCCATTAATTGGGAAGGAGCAAAATAGATATTGTATTGTCAAGACATAATAAAACAAAATATTATAGAATCAAGTATTATAAAGAAAAATCGTGCCGAATTGACCAACAGTAGCCAAGGAATGTAAAAAAAAAAAAAAACTTCACGAAATGCTTGTAAGCAATGTATTTAGACAAATGTAAATTACAAACTAGCTGTGTAATATCTTTTTATGTTGTTGTATTCTTTCCTTCTTACTACTGTCGCAAAGATGACCATGAAACTGTTACTAACTTTTTGTACTAATTATCTCAGAAGGCATGACTTTTGTTACGAAAGCACTGGGTCAAAATTCGTTTTTCTGATCTTCCCTCCAGCTTAGTGATATAAATCATATGCATAGGCCTACACACACACACACACACACACACACACACATATATATATATATATATATATATATATATATATATATATATACATATATATATATATATATATATATATATATATACACGTGTGTGTGTTGTTGTTGTTTACATATTATTCATTGAGTTAATAAAATATATAATACTTTTAACTGCATTATAAAAATTCAAACCTCCCTTTTCAATCATATCAAGAAAATTTCATGAACCCACACCCAAATCAACAAACTTGAGAGAGAGAGAGAGAGAGAGAGAGAGAGAGAGAGAGAGAGAGAGAGAGAGAGAGAGAGAGAGAGGGAAGTAAAGGGAGGAGGTAGGCGTGGATTCAATCGTCATTGCTATTTGACGTCAGACTTTTATTGTCTGTCCGATTTCTGCTCTGCTCTGCTCTGCTCTTACAGCTCCGCTTTCAACACCAAGAGTATGCTCATTAATGAAACATTTGGCAGTATACAGTGGTGTCCTAAATCCTGGGGGGAGCAGGTCTCAAATAACCTGTGCCAAAATGTCATATTGATCAGACTGTTCGTTTAAAAGATATTTGCAAAAAGCGAGGCATAATTGCATATGAAAGGAATGATAGTATAATTGAAAAGAACCAAACCATACAGTACATACAGTGCATCAATCCATCTCTCTCTCTCTCTCTCTCTCTCTCTCTCTCTCTCTCTCTCTCTCTCTCTCTCTCTGTATAATAGATAATATATGTATATATACGAGGCTACACTCACACACACGCATACACAAACACACACACACACACACACACATATATATATATATATATATATATATATATATATATATATATATATATGTGTGTGTGTGTGTGTGTGTGTGTGTATTTACTCCGATATTATACTCTACCCTATACAAGGACATCATATTGTAACAGTTAAATATAAACAGTATATATATACATATATATTTATTCTATTTATTCATATATATATACACACACACGCATATATTTATATATATATATATATATATATATATATATATGTGTGTGTGTGTGTGTGTGTGTGTGTGCGTGAGCGTGTATGTAATGCGCTATATAAATTAAACAATAAGCCCAATTTGTTCTTAATATCGGATCGGATTTATTCTTTCTTTGGAATAGCATAACTAGGCAGTAGGTTGGCCAGGGCACCAGCCACCCGTTGAGATACTACCGCTAGAGAGTTATTGGGTTCTTTGACTGGTCAGACAGTACTACATTGCATACCTGAGTCTGGTTACGGTTTATTTTGTCTTTGCCTACAAAAAACGAATAGTCTGGCCTATTCTATCCACGTTCTCCTCTGTCCTTATACTCTTGACAACACTGAGATTACCAAACGATTCTTCTTCACTCAAGGGGTTAACTACTGCAATGTAACTGTTCAACGGCTACTTTCCT
>NC_090725.1:231586966-231634466 GCF_036898095.1 Palaemon carinicauda | reverse complement strand
AAAAGGATTAGGTAAGATTTGATTTGCAATAACCATACACAAATAATATTCCTAAACTTCAGCTAAGAATGATACAGTTTGCCCATAAAAGTAAGCATTTCTGGTAAAAATGTGGAAAATAAAGTGTTGCACTCATCCAAAATATACATATGAAAATACTACACTTTTAGCTGTTTTGACATCAAGCATAGCATTAAGAAACTCAATCTGCTCCTTCCTTCTTTTTTTAAGCTAAACTGACTAGATCAGCTAAGCCTCTTCTTCTTGACCTTGGTCCTTATGGATATGTACTATATAGGATTTTTGTTTTATATTTATAAAGATAGATGATTTCGTAAATCCTAAGTTGTGTGCTAGTCCTTACAAATTATTATGAAAGAGATTATTTTTCATTTGTTAGAGAATTGGTAATCCTGCTCATTAGGTAACTGGGGTTGTGGTAGTTCCATATCCTATGATAACTGCTCATTTCCATAAAAAAGTGCTTTATCAAAATTTTCTAAACACCTTTTGCCCTGAAGTCTGATTTCTTTTTTTAGTAGTAGTAGTAGTAGTAGTGCTTTTGGCCGTGTTAATCATGAGTCATGAGTCCCTTCTGTCAAAGCTTAACAATGAAGTCAAGAGATATATTTATTACTGGATTTCTAAGTAATAACCTGCAAAGAGTAGTGAATACGGGAATGTAATCTCTCTCGTTCCCCTGGATAGTATTTTTGACCCTTTACTTCATCATATTATATATAATTTGCCCCTGAAAACAAGTTTGATGCTTATATAAATGACGGTACTCCTTTTCCATTGATACCTTCCCCTAAGTGTACACCTGCTGTTAATGAATCCCCTAATGACGAACATTCTGCAACTAGTGCATAGTGCACATTATGGGGGATGAAGCTAACCTTGAACAAAGTTCAAAGTACGATTGATTATTAGTTAGTCTAAATGCCTAGAAAATTACGTCCTCAAGATTTTCCCCTATACAATGCTTCTTTAATTACATGCGCTGCATATATCATTAAAGGTTACATTCTTGATAACTAGAGGAAAAAGAAATTGGTATATTGAAAATGGCTTTCAAGATTTTGAGAGACCTGTCTCTCTTGAAGAAATATTTTAATCCTTTTATACTTCGACTAAGATGATTTAAATATGGTTTTCATATCTGGAATTCGACAGCTAAATGTTACTTCAAATTGTTAGACCAAAGTTAAGGGTTTACCAAATTCCTCATTCTTAGACTAAATAATAATCTCTTGTACCGTTGTTCAATCACCTGTTGTGCAGTCTACATAAGATTTTTCATAATTCTTATTATACCTTGCATTTAGATCTTCCAAGACCATACCAAACCTTCCGTAGACCCAGGTGTGCATTTTATTCTTCTAAGAGTCTTTTTTTCATAAAGATCAATATTACATAGTATACTAGAAGTGCCATTCCAGCTGTGACCAAATCGTATGATAATTTGAAAAAATGGTGGGATTTCAGACACTTAAACTTTGTAGAAATGCTTTCCTATTCAAGAGGTTGAAATACGTTTCATTTCACAGTTTGTGATTCTTCTTAATTGTTAAATTTTCTGTAATTTCTCTTTTATAGTTTATTCTCTACGTCAATTCCTTTCCCTTGGCGTTGAGGCATTCCCAACTTGGGCTGCAGTTCAAGCTAATAATAATAATAATAATAATAATAATAATAATAATAATAATAATAATAATAATAATAATAATAGATAATAATAATATATACTAATACTAATAAATACTAATACTAATACTAATACTAATCCTAATCCTAATCATAATGATAATAATAATAATAATAATAATAATAATAATAATAATAATAATAATAATCAATATATCCATAATTATAATAATAATAATAATAATGATAATAATAATAACAAGGAAATATAAATTTTTAGTGCATCTAAATAGCAACTCATCATATCCACTACATTAGAAGCACAAAAATAGTTGATTCCCTATTGAACTCGGCTTTTAAAATCTACTCCCGGACACTGTATGTGGAGAGAGAGAGAGAGAGAGAGAGAGAGAGAGAGAGAGAGAGAGAGAGAGAGAGAGAGAGAGAGAGAGAGAGAATTAACTTCATTTCTCATTTAACAAGTAATCTCTTAACGTATAGGTAGATTTGTTAAAAAAAAAAAAAAAAAAAAAAAAAAAAAAAAAAAAAAAAAAAGGGACGGCAGTGTTCCGTGCTTTACAGATTAAAATCATGAAGATCGTTACACATAATCTATGAGACTTGTAAGTAAGGAATCAGTAATTCTAAATGTAACTTCAGATGCCTATATTACACCAGAGCAAACTAAATCCCCCCCCCCCCATCTCCTAACATATTTCTGGCGATTATTCAGATAAACGCAATACTACAATACTATCATAAATCGTACATTCCCAGCTATATTATCCTTCATTACACAAGAACCCTCGTTACAATAGTATCTAAAACATATGTCATGTAATCATTGTAATACTAATCACCGCTGCTCCTCCAACACCTGATATGTGTCGTTACCGTTGACATAAATTGAATATTGAAATTACTGGTATCATTTGCATGGGCGCAGGTTGCAAGAGCATATGCCTGACCTCTCTTTGGCAATTTATGTTTAATTACTACCAATTCAAAAGATTTAATTCGTTCTGCTTTCATTCCAATACTTATTGCAAAATGTTAATGGTACTAATTAATGTTGCTAATTAACACAAATATGCGTAAATTGGTAATTATAGATCAAAGATCATGGCCCTGGAAATGCTTCTATTACTGGATGACTGTTTCTATATTTCTAACTCAAATTCAAACTCAGAATTTAAATTTATTTTCCTTAGGATACTCTCTAAATAACCAGAGACTAAATATTATGATATTTGGCAGAAATGGAAAACAAATTAAAAAAACGGAAAATATTTGAAAAGTAATTAATGCAAATTAAGCAAGAAAAATTAAAGGCACAATTTTTATCTTTCTTTTTCACTCTAGTTTTCTTTAACCGTATCCCATACAATTAAATTATTCATGAATTTGAGATGAAAAACTATTCGAAAAAACAAACTAACAAGAAATACTATTCTGAGCTTAGCATGAAACTGTTGTTAAAAAAAAAAATTCTCGTTGTTCTTCCTTTATATATATATATATATATATATATATATATATATATATATATATATATATATATATATATATATATATATCACAAAATATTTATATCAAGAGTTATAAAGGAAATGAAGCGTTAAAATTAGATATTTATATTCCATTGCAACAACACTTTCATACTTGACCATACCGAAATATTAAAAATTTCAAATATTCACTTCTTTTCTCCAGACTAATGGAATTACTTGCAAAATTTACTCTCATGGATAAACCAATATTGATATGTGTAAGAAAGACTACCAGACATGGGAAAATATTCTGATAATTTAAATATTCATTGAAAAGCGACATTCTCAAGTGTGTTACGAGTGTTATGTACACTGACAATGATTGAAAAGTAAATGAAATGAGTCATAATCGATTTTTAAAATGCGTTGCCAAAGGCAATCCTTAGTTGGACAATATTGTCTTCATATATAAAGAGATTTTCGTAATATTTGCCTCAGCTTTCTAATTGCTTTGCCTTCTATCAGATCTTGATATATCTAAAAAATATGCATTGATTTCCTCAGCATAATTCAAGTCCTTAACATTATTTCCGATAATGGCTGCTTTTAAGAAAAGCTGATATTCTTCTGGGCATCAAGCTAACATTCAATGCTCAAACGATACTGTTTATACATAAAAAAAAAAAAAAACTGGAGGCATAAGAAAGGAATACTCTGATTCAAAATACCGAATACACACCCACAGCCACAAATATACGACTCGTGTATGTTCATTATGCATGTTGCATAAGATTTTTCATAACTCTGACCATCCTTTACATTCGGATCTCCCTGGACAATTCTATCCTGTTCGTAATACTAGGCAGGCAGTTAATTCTAATAGCCAGGCCTTCTCCATCATAAGACTCAATACTACGCAGTACTCTAGAAGTTTTATTCCAGCTGTTACCAAGTTGTGGAATGATCTTCCTAATCGGGTTGTTGAATCAGTAGAACTTCAAAAGTTCAAAGTTGGAGCAAATGCTTTTTTGTTGACCAGACGGACATGAGTCTTTTTATAGTTTATATATGACATTTTTGTTGTTGACGTTGTTAATAGTTTATATATGATATATCTCTTTTGACATTACTTTTTTTTAGAATGATTTATTGTTAATTTGTTTTCTTCAGTTATTTATTTCCTTATTTCCTTTCCTCACTGGGCTATTTTTCCCTATTGGAGCCCCTGGGCTTATAGCATCTTGCTTTTCCAATTAGGGTTGTAGCTTGGATAGTAATAATAATAATAATAATAATATATATATATACACACACACACATATATATATATATATATATATATATATATATATATATATATATGCATATATAAAGTAATATCCGTCACAAGCGATAACTCCAGAGGAAGATATAACACAACGGTTACTGTCACATTCGTACCCCAACTGGGGTTCTGCAGAACCTTAGGGTTCCGAGAGATATTATATCTAATTTAATTATTTTTTATCTACATATATAAATATATATATATATATATATATATATAAATATATATATATATATATATATATATATATATATACATACATAATCTTCGTTAAACATACCGTGAGAAATCGTAGGTCTCTACTTTTTTATCGTAGCATAGTGAGATTTTTTTTTCAATTTTACTAAAGGTAGGTATGACAGTGATGGTGATATGGTTTGCCCAGTAGACATGAGTCATGAAGCATACTCGTGTGTAAGCCACTGGTTAGGTGATAACTGAGAGGCGAGGTGAATGCAACTAAACTTTATCAAACAGACATCGAACTTGAATACCAGGCCTTGCGAGAAAGAACATCACAAATATTAAAAAATAAATAAATATGGGCTATCAAGTTTGTACAGGTTGGTTTATTAACAGTAAAGGGAAGAGAGAGTAATGAGATAAAAAGCAAAACCGTTACAGTGTACGAGCGTGTATGAAATACGTGCAGTACATGGCCCACCCTAAAAATAACACACATGTGAAATAGGGCGCCCTAGTCTTGAGAGGCGTACTGTAGGCGGGTTATCTGGCAGGAGATATTAAGGGATTAGACACTCAATGGAGACCCAGACTTCTTTGGCACGAATGTTGATGAAGAAAGCCTTCGGCATAGGATTGGATAACAAGAAAAAAGCCCGTGTCAGGGGGAGGTAGCAGTGGCTTGCTAGCGTCGTTGCGCAATAAAACATGCGTTGCCGAGTGCAGATCTGTTGGTATGTGTTGCTTAGCTGAGGCCTGTAAGTCTGGTGGCATGTAGTAAATTTTCCCACAACATGACGTAGGCGCTGGAGATTGTCAGAGGAGGTTTCAGACGGAAAAAAATTTGGCATGGATGAGCAATAGGTAACTATACACCTTTTCAGATGCTGGGATATCCAGGGCATCTTTAGGCGTGGTCCATAGTCCCGGGAGGACCCCTAGAAGATGGGTAAACCAGTTAGAGTCCTTGCAGTCGGACATCAAAGCTGCTCTGAGCATGCAATGAAAACGTTTAACCATTCCACCGGAAGCAGGGTTGTAGGTGGTAGTCTGATGAAAGTAAGGTAGATGTACATGAGGCAGAGGTTGCAGTTTCCAGGGGAATGACTTCAGGTCAATGTGAGGAACAGTCAATGACAGTAAACAGGTAATGATGTCCATGTGATATGGGTAGGGGCACTACTACGTTGATATGAAAGTGGGCAAAACAACAGTGAGGTTGAGGAAAGGTGCTCACTCCTAAATCTGTGTATTGATGTACTTTTGAAGTTTGGCAAGAAGTACAGACATGGTCCCAATCCTTAGCATCCATAGTAATGCTATGCCAAATGAACTTCATCTTCAGTAGCTGTGCAGTAGATCGGCCCGAGAGATGTGAAACGCCATGAAAGGAATCAAACACCTGTTGGTGTATGGGAGCAGGCATCCATGATCTACCAGTACAGATGTCAGAGAGGAGGGTGGTGTGGGAGTCGTCGAGGGGGATGTCTTCCCAACAGAGGCATGTGCAGGATGTCCTACATGCTTGGTACTCTGATCTTTTCGTTGGGCTTCTGCCAAGGCATTGTAATCCAATCCCAGGTGAATGGCTACTGTGTTTATTGACAGGGCATGGGTAACGGGATTCATTTTCCCAGGGACGTGTTGAAGGGTGCAACTGTATTCAGCCACTGCCCGATGACGGGCAGACTAGGCATCGGACTATCGAGTGAAAGCATGAACCAGAGGCATGTGGTCCGTGTGAATGATGAAGGATGTACCTTCCAAGAAGTGGCGAAAGTGACATAGAGCCAACAGCACTGCCAGCAATTCACGGTTGAAGGTAGAGTAGCCAGATTCCACCTTGGACAGTTTTCTACTGAAGAAGGACAATGGGCGGGGCAAACCGTGGACCACCTGCTCAAGTACTGCACCAATAGCAATGTCACAGGTATCGGTGGAGAGGTGAGGTGCATGTGGCACAGAAGAAGTGCGAGCCGCTGCAGTTGATAGGTTATTCTTTGCGTTGCAGAAGGCCGCTTCTTGAAGGGGACAAAACTTCAGGTATTTTGGGTTGCCCTTGCGGGAGGCGTAAGGGGGGCAAGAGTGGCAGCAATGGCTGAAAGCAAAAGATGATAATAATGGATCAGGGCCAAGAATTCTTGCAGTCCTTTGAATGTCAAGGGTGTTAGGAAGCTCCTAATGGCTGCTACCTTCTCAGGTACGGGGATGGACTCCTTCAAGGAGTGATGCGGTGCCCTAAGAATGATACTTAAATGGTGCCAAAGGTACACTTGTCGTACCCAACTACCAGGCCAAACATTCTGTTCGAGGCAGTCGAGCATGATGCGTAGATGACAGAGATGTTCCTCTTTGGAGGAAGAAAACACAAGTACGTCATCCATGTTACATACACAGCAGGGGAGGTCACCTAAGATACCATCCATGAGGCGATGAAAATGGACCCATCATTACGAAGACCAAAACAGGAGTAATTGAAGGTGTATGTACCAAAGGGGGTGGCGATGGCAGTCTTTAGGATGTCTTCTGTGTTCAAGGGCCCCTGATAATACCCCTTCAGGAGGTCAAGCTTGGAGAAAACCTTCGCTTTGTGCAAGTAGGAAGTCACTTCAGCGATGGTTGGAAGCAGTAGCAATCCAGTTCTATCTGCATGTTAATGCGCCTGTAATCCCCACATGGACGTAGAGAGCCATTTTACTTTAGGACGATGTGTAAGAGTGACAAGCATGGGTTTGAGGACTTTTGGCAAAGGCCCATTTCTTCCATTCCAGTGAACATTTATTTAGTGGCAGCCAAATGATCCGTGCCAGACGCCTAAATCTGGTGAGCAATGGGGGCCCCGTCACCTTGATATGGTGATAACTATAGTGTTCGGCAGGAACGGTGGGCGTCTGACAATTTCTAAATGGAAAACTTCCAAGAACGATGTAAAGAGGTGGGCATAGGAATCCGGGGATGTGCTGATGTGGAGAGCGAGGTCGGAAGGGGTAGGTTGGAGAGGTGTCGGGGAGTACGAATTCGAGCTGACTAAATGATGGTGAGAGACATCAACCAGGAGGTGGTAATGTGAGAGGAAATCCGCACAAAGGATGGGCAAAGTGACGTCAGCAACGACAAACTTCCAATAATATAACGATAATGTAAAGGTTTCATAACCGTGGGTGGGTTGTATCAACCGTGTTTCACACAATTGTACATAATTCCTTTTGTATATATTATGCTTGTATCTTCGCTCCTCCCTCGCACTAAAACGAACATGAAAATTCCTGTCTGGTTTTTCGTCTGTGATATTGTCTGTCTTGTGAACTTGTCATGTCCTGTTGCCTTGAGGTTTTGTATATAAGGAGAGTGTTCCACAACAATATAACTCAGTCGTTTCCAATCTGCCTTTGAGTTCACATCCTCTCTCGGCCCGTCACATTGGTGACCCCGGAAGTCGACTCGCTCCCACCGCCTTCCACCCCCACCCCCTCGCCCCTTCATCGTTGGTACTATGGCGGACTCTACGGCAGTTGGTGCTGCGGCCGCGCCATTCAAACTTTCATCGTTTGCCAGCAGAGAGGCGTTTGCTTGGTTTCAGCGCGCAGAAGTCCAGTTTCGTATCAGGGGCGTGACTCGCTCAACCACCAAAGCGGATTATGTTCTCGCGGCGATACCCGAGGACACCTTCCCAGAAATATCCGACTGGCTTTGTGAACAAGGAGACACCCCAATAGCGTATGACGACCTCAAATCATACCTTCTGCAGCAGTACTCGCCATCGCCAGCCGCCCGTATAGCAAAGCTTTTTCAGCTCTCGCAACAACCGTTGGGGGACCAAAGGGCTTCGCTTGCCCTCAGGGAAATGACCAGTATCGCTCGCCTTCAACCTGCCGCAGATGGCTCTCCTCGTGAGGTGAACCTACTCCGTGCCCTTTGGATACGCCGTTTACCTGAACCTGTGCGCGCTGCCATACCCGATGTCGATAGTTTACCCATAAAGGACTTGATGACCAAAGCCGACGCCCTTATGGACAGCCACTTCAAGACCTCCATCAACGCCTCCACCCCTGACGACGAGGATGCCTATTCAACGTCAACCGAAGCTGACATGAATGCCGTAGGACATACACGCCTACCCCGTGACGTGCCGAAGCGGCGACAAAGCCGCCCACCACCCACCAATCGCTCGCGCCCCAACGAACGACTTCTACAGCCACTTACTACCTCCCATCCGCCGCAGTTTTGCTACAACCACTTCAGATTCGGGGCAACCGCGAAGAAATGTGCCAAAGATTGTCAGTGGCCAAAAAACGTGTAAGTAGGCCATCGCTTGTGGCGGTGGCCTCCCATGTTTCTAATCTTTTCTTTTTACAGGATGCAAGAATGGGCGTGCGATTTTTGGTAGACACGGGTGCTTGTCGTTCTCTTTTGCCAAGGAAACTCTTCAAGGCACAACGTAGTCTGTCTACATCTGCCGACGTCCGCTTGGTAGCTGCCAACGGATCTGCGATACCCACCTACGGTTACGAGAGCCTCACATTATCGTTCGGAAACGGTAAATTCAATTGGAAGTTTCTCGTTGCTGACGTCACAATGCCAATCCTCGGTGCGGATTTCCTCTCTCATTTCCACCTTCTGGTCGATGTCGCCCACCGACGATTGGTCAACGCAGACTCGTACTTGTCGACACCTCTTCAACCCACCCCCTCTAACCTCGCTCTCCACATCAGCGCACCCACGGATGCCTACGCCCACCTCCTCACGTCGTACCCGGAACTTCGTCCAGAACTTCGCCAAACGCCCACGGTTCCTGCCAAGCACGGTATTTATCACCATATCAAGACGACGGGACCCCCAGTCTTCGCAAAATTCAGACGTCTGGCACCGGAACGATTGGCAGCCGCCAAACAGACGTTCGCCGAAATGGAGAAAATGGGCCTTTGCCAAAAGGCCTTCAGCCCATGGTCGTCACCCTTACACATCGTTCTGAAGAAAGACGGCTCCCTTCGTCCGTGCGGGGATTACAGGCGTCTGAACATGCAAACACAACCGGATCACTACCCCCTCCCAAACATTGCCGATGTAACCTCCTACCTGCACAAAGCAAAGGTTTTCTCTACGCTCGACCCCCTGAAGGGGTATTATCAGGTGCCTATGAACCCAGAAGACATCCCCAAGACCGCCATCACCACTCCGTTTGGCACATACACCTTCAATTACTCCTGTTTTGGCCTTCGTAATGCTGGGGCAACGTTTCAACGTCTCATGGATGGCATCTTAGGGGACTTCCCTTTCTGTGTATGTTATGTGGACGACATACTTGTGTTCTCCTCCTCAAAAGAGGAACACCTCCGTCACCTGCGCATCGTGCTCGACCGCCTGCAACAAAACGGCCTTGTAGTCCGGTACGACAAGTGTACCTTTGGCGCCAACGAAGTGTCGTTCTTAGGGCACCGTATCACTCCTGAAGGAGTCCAATCCCTCCCTGAGAAGGTAGCAGCCGTTCAGAATTTCCCCACGCCCTCGACCGTCAAAGCTCTGCAGGAATTCTTGGGCATGATCAACTATTATCACCGTTTTCTGCCAGCCATTGCCGCCACTCTTGCTCCCCTCTACGCCTCCCTCAAGGGCAAGCCAAAGGACTTGAAGTGGGGTCCCCTTCAAGAAGCGGCCTTCTGCAATGCAAAGAAGGCCCTATCAACTGCTGCGGCTCTCACTTTTCCTATCCCACACGCCTCTCTCCTTCTCTCCACCGATGCCAGCGACGTCGCTATTGGTGCAGTACTCGAGCAGGTGGTCAAAGGCTCGCCCCACCCATTGGCCTTCTTCAGCAGAAAACTGTCCAAGGCAGAATCGGGTTATTCTGTCCAAGGCAGAATCGGGTTATTCTACCTTCGATCGAGAATTGCTGGCGGTGCACTTGGCTGTCCGTCACTTTCGCCATTTCTTAGAAGGTACGCCCTTCGTCATTCGCACAGACCACATGCCTCTGGTGCACGCCTTTACTCGACAGTCTGACGCCTGGTCCGCCCATCAACGCCGACATCTCTCCGCCGTGGCTGAATACAATTGCACCCTCCAATACGTCCCTGGGAAAATGAATCCCGTTGCCGATGCCCTGTCAAGAAACACGTTGGCTGCCGTTCAACTGGGATTGGATTACAACGCCCTGGCTGAAGCCCAACGACAGGATCCAGAGTATCAAGCTTGTAGGACATCCTGCACGTCCCTCCGTTGGGAGGATTTTCCCCTCGAAAACTCCAACACCACCCTCCTCTGTGACGTCAGTACTGGTAGACCGTGACCTTGGATTCCTGCTCCCATGCGCCGACAGGTGTTTGATTTCATCCACGGCCTTTCACATCCCTCGTGCCGTTCTACTGCACAGCTGCTGAAGGCAAAGTTCATTTGGCACGGCATTTCTAAGGATGCTAAGGATTGGGTCCGTGCCTGTACTTCTTGCCAAACTTCCAAAGTACATCGACACACGGATTCAGGAGTCGGCACCTTTCCTCAACCTCAGCGTCGTTTCGCACACATTCACGTCGACGTTGTAGGCCCCCTACCCACATCACAAGGACATCGTTACCTGTTTACCGTCATCGACCGCTCCACTCGTTGGCCTGAAGCCATTCCCATGGAAACTGCAACGTCCGCCTCATGTACATCTGCCTTACTCTCTGGATGGATTTCAAGATTCGGTATCCCTGAGCATATTACTTCTGACAGGGGAACCACTTTCACCTCTCAATTATGGACGTCATTAGCGAATCTCCTGGGCATCACCCTACATCAGACAACGGCCTACAACCCCGCTGCCAATGGAATGGTTGAACGTTTTCATCGCACCCTCAAAGCAGCTTTGATGTCCCGCTGCAAGGATTGCAACTGGTTTACTCAGCTTCCCTGGGTCCTCCTTGGACTAAGAACCACTCCTAAAGACGCCCTCGATGTCTCGGCAGCCGAAATGGTGTAAGGCGACCCGTTGGTCGTCCCTGCCGAGTTTTTTCCTTCTACAACCTCCTCCGACGATCTCCAGCGCATACGTCACGTCGTGGGAAAATTTACTCCGTGCCGCCAGACTTACAAGCCCACAGCAAAGCATCACATACCAACGGACTTGCACTCTGCAACGCACGTCTTCCTGCGCAACGACACCAGCAAGCCACCGTTAACGCCCCCTTACACGGGACCTTTCCTTGTGATCCGACGCAGTCCGAAAGCATTCCTCCTAAACATTCGGGGCAAAGAAGACTGGGTCTCCATTGATCGTCTAAAACCTGCTTATCTTCTGCCAGATGACCCGCCTACAGTTCGCCTCTCTAGATCAGGGCGCCCTATTTAACATGTACAGTATGTCATTTTTAGGGGGGGAGCCATGTACCAACCGTGTTTCACACAATTGTACATAATTCCTTTTGTATATATTATGCTTGTATCTTCGCTCCTCCCTCGCACTAAAACGAACATGAAAATTCCTGTCTGGTTTTTCCTCTGTGATATTGTCTGTCTTGTGAACTTGTCATGTCCTGTTGCCTTGAGGTTTTGTATATAAGGAGAGTGTTCCACAACAATATAACTCAGTCGTTTCCAATCTGCCTTTGAGTTCACATCCTCTCTCGGCCCGTCACAGGGTATTGCAGATCCATTGGCAGCTACCAGCAGACATCGACAGACTTAGAGTATGTCGTGTCCTAGAGAGTGGCCTTGGCCAAAAAGAACAGCAAGCACCCGTGTCTACCAAAAATCGCACGCCCGTACCTGCATCATGTAAAAAGAAAAGATTAGCGACAGGAGAGGCCACCGCCGCAAGCAATGGCCTACTTATACGTTTTTTGGCTACTGACAACCATTCGCACATTTATTCCCAGCAGCCCCGAATCTCGAGAGGTAGGATGAAAACTGCGGCCGATGAATGTCAGTAAGGTGCTGTAGAGGTCGTTGGTCGAGGCGTAAGCGAGAGGTGGTATATGCGGGTGGTAAGCGACTTTGTTGCAGCTCTGGCATGGCACGGGGTAGGCATCTGTGTCCTACCGCATTCGCGTCAGTTTCAGTCGATGATGAATAGTTGTCCTCTTCGTCAGGATTGGAGGTGCTAATGGAGTTCTTGTAGGTGGTGAAGTGGCTGTCCATAAGGGCGTCGACTTTGGTCATCAGGTCCTTCATTAGCAAAATATCAGCATCTGGAATAGTAGCGTTCGGGTAGGCTCCGTACCCAAAGGGCACGAAGCAGATTCACTTCACGAGGAGAGCTGTCTGCGGGATGTAGACAAACGTTATTGGTCATTTCCCTGAGGGGGAGCTAAGCCTTTTGGTCTCCCAACGGTTGTTGAGAGAGATGAAAAATTTGGCTATATGGGCAGCTGGTGATGGTGGGTACTACTTCCAGAGATACGTTTTGAGGGTGTTGTACGCTATTGGAGTGTTCCCTTGGTGGCAAAGCCAATCGGATATTTCCGGGAAAGTTTCCCCGTGGATCACTGCAAGAACGTCGTCTGCTTTGCTGCTTGAGAGAGTCACAACCTTAATGCAAAACTGGACAATAGCTCGCTGAAACCAGGGGAATGCCTCTGTACTGGCAAAGGCCAGTAGTTTCAGGGTGGTGACGTTGATAATAGAGTCAGCGTCAGAGGGCGGCATCATCAACCAGTAAGACACAGCAGTGGGGGGGAAGGCGGGATAAAGCTGGACACTTCGTTGGTTACCAATGTGCAAGGTGCCAGTTGGATGATAACTGAGAGGCGATGTGAATGCAATTAAACTTTATGAAATAGACATAAAGCTTAAATAGCAGGACTTGCAAGCAAGAACGTCACAGAAACTCAAAAAACAAAATTGAACATGAGCTATTAGGTTTATACTGGTTGGTTTATCAACATTGCAAGGAAGAGCGAGTGTTGAGATAAAAAGCAAAACCGTTACAGTGTCCGATCTTGTATGAAACATGTGCAGTACACTCGTATTGCATTGTCCAATTTGAGATGATTTATTAGGACTTCTGTAATCACGTTTTCATTTCTCAGACTGTCCTGAACAAAGCACACAACCATTTTTCTTTCAACCGTCTTTTAGTAATTGTGAAAGGCTATGATGAAACATTTTAAAAGAAATTCTTATCCTTAACGAAGAGGATCAGAGGGAATATATATATATATATATATATATATATATATATATATATATATATATATATATATATATATATATATATATATTGGGGTTCCTTGGGATAAGATAAATTGTCTCGGAGGTTTCTGAATTGACAGAGAATGGGAACCACTGCAGAGCAGAACACTTTAACAGAATTCTTCCTTGTCTAAAACAACACTCTTAACAATCTTTGCCATTATTTTTTCCTAATCCAATCAAAATCTTACTTTAAGCCTCCCGTGGTATGATAACCAATGTTGTCACCTCTTTAATGATCATATTCACATTTATTACTTTTACAATTAAACATTCACACCTTGCACCCGTTCCTCTCAAATTTCGTACCTGGCTGGCAATATGTTGGACGGAAGTTCGAACCCGCCCAAACGTGATAGTTCCTAGTAGTGTTTGCAACCAGACCATCCTTGTGAGCTAGTGATGGGGGTTTTGGGGGATCTTATAGATCTACCTGATGAGTCATCAGCAGCGGTTGTTTGGCCTCCCTGGTCCTACAAGGTAGAGGGGTCTTAGGCGGTGATCATATGTATATAGGATCAGTCTCTAGGGCATTGTCCGGCTAGCTAGGGTAGTATCAGTGTCCCTTGGCATTACCATACATGAGCAGCCTTCACCATCATTCAGTAGCTTTATTACTGTATTTATGACCAAGTAAACTCCCATGTGAAAGAAAATGCAAATCATATTAAGCCTGAAAATGCATTTATCAATCTTTTGCTCTTTCTTAAGCATATGAAGAATAAAGATTGATAGCTTCAAATTTGCCAACATTCAAATTCAAGTCAGAACAGTAAACATATGATGGTAACCCAAATTCAAATGAAAAATAAAAAAGTAAATAAAAAAACTCCTTAGTTTAATTAGAAATCAAATGTTATCATTATCCCCTGTCGTTGCATATATTACAGACGCTTCAATTAGAGAATCGATTCCAGTTTAATACAATACGTAATTAACGCATTTACATAAAAGTAGGAGATTTTAAAAGGAATAAATGGTGCTTTTAGATGAAGATCGGAAAATATTCCAGATAATTAGTATTTTGAAGCAGAACCTCTGTAAAGCCCAAACATATCTAAACGAAATAAAAATATAGTTTTTTTTCCCAAAAAAACAACGTGTGACGATGAATATACAAGTTAAATATACCGAAGTACATTTAAAATAACCTGGATAATATACAAAGAAGAACAGGCAACCATCTTTCCGAATCTAAAATGACAAATAGTCACGTACTGCATGTCACACTTTGCATCTAACCAGCAGAATATTGGCAATTTATTCTTGACAGCATCCTCCTCGGATATGAATATATTTCTAACAGCATACCTGGAATCAAGAGTAACCCTAAAGGGATTCTACAATCACATTCGATTATGCGAAGTAAATAAACTTTATTGGAAACTATTCGCAGTACTTTAAAGCTGAGGAAAATACAATTAAAAAGAATAAAATAAGAAACTTTTGTAAATTATATACAATTAACTATAAACATAAACCAGCTTTGAATTATCTCTGATGAATTTCTCAACAAATACCAGACTAGAGTTAATACATAGTAACAAAAGGCCATTGTTTAATCAAATTCTCAAGATATCATTAGTATCGGGACTCCATTAAACCTCAATTTAGTGGTAAAATGAGAAGAGACGTTAGAAGTTCTAGTAGATGAATATCTACCAGAGTCTTAACCAAGTATCATGTAACTGACACATCTCCACGATAGCTGGTAAGTAAATTGTCGTCGCTAAATTTTCCAGCCTCTGCAATCATTGAAAAGGAAAATGGGAAACTTTCCATACAATGACGTTATTGGAAATCGATTCTGGATACGTGGCAGTGAGCAGTTAGGAACCGAGAGGCCTATGGATATCATTATGGCGTTTTTTTGCTACTCGTATACATACATAAATGGATAGTCAAATTGAATTTCCACCTCTCTCTCTCTCTCTCTCTCTCTCTCTCTCTCTCTCTCTCTCTCTCTCTCTCTCATGGCTAGGGAAACGAAATCTTATAATTTAGGAGATCTAACCTACAATTAAATACAATTTGAAAGGATGATGAATGAATTACGTTAATTTTATATATGGTTCCAGTTCATTAAATTTGGAACATTTTTAAATAAGATCTCCCAAATTCTTATCAATTGTTACTAGTCACTTTCATGGAAATGTGCTAATAACATGTAGCTTACTTTTGCTAAAAAAATAATCCCTCAAACAGACTAACAATCGAAATTCGATTCCATGGCTAAGTTATTATTCTATAATTGTTCATAGTTATGGGAAGAAAATTTCATATATAAAAAGGATTAATACAATTACCAAACCCAATCTTCATGCAACGCTGCCAAGAGAAAAACATCTTAGGAAAAATTAGTCCATGATAAAGTATCTGTTTCAGCTGCTTCCCTCCAGCTCGCCTTTCCATTACTGCTTTTAATAACATGAAGACAGCGTTGGAAAAATGCCGAGTGATACTAGCGGTTATAAAAAAAGACATATTAAATTTCCCCATCGTACATTAATTCATGCAAACATTATGATGTCGAAGTTCTCAGAAATGTAACTACACACACTTGTATATATATATATATATATATATATATATATATATATATATATATAGATATAGATCTATATATATATACAGTATATATATATATATATATATATATATATATATATATATATATATGTATATACAGTGTATATATATATATATATTTATATATATATATATATATATATATATATATATATATATATATATATATATATATATATATATATATATACTTGCTAAGCTACAACCCTAGTTGGAAAAGCAGGATGCTATAAGACCAGGGGCTCCAACAGGGAAAGTAGCCCAGTGAGGAAAGGAAACAAGGAAAAATAAAATATTTTAAGAACAGTACCAACATTTACATAAATATTTCCTATATAAACTATAAAAACTTTAACAAAACAAGAGGAAGAGAAATAAGATAGGAGAGTGTGCCCGAGTGTACCCTCAAGCAAGAGAACTCTAACACAAGACAGTGAAAGACCATGGTACAGAGGATATGGCACTACCCTAGACTAGAAAAGAATGGTTTGATTTTGGAGTGCTCTTCTCCTAGAAGAACTGCTTACCATAGCAAAAGAGTCCCTTCTACCCATACCAAGAGGAAAGGGGCCACTGAACAATTACATTACAGTAGTTAGCCCCTTGGGTGAAGAAGAATTGTTTCGTAATCTCAGAGGAGACTGTGTAAAGAATAGTCCAGACTATTCTATGTATTTGTAGGCAAAGAGAAAATGAACCGTAACCAGAGAGAAGGATCTAATGAAATACTGTTTATCCAGCCAAAGGACCCCATAACTCTCTAGCGGTAGTATACACATACGTATGTATGTATGTGCATATATATATATATATATATATATATATATATATACTTATATATATATATATATATATATATATATATATATATATATATATATATATATATATATATATATATATAGACATTGTCCAAAATCTTACAAAGATTTCGAACAAAACAATAGAGATAAGTAATAAACTGATTAATATTAGAATTAAGAATGGAACTAACACATTTATATTAATCTTTAATATACAATTCGGTTAGAACTGAAATGCATCGAAATCATACAAGGATTTCGAACAAAAATGAACTTACATGCTAGTATTGAATTAATTAATATTAGGATTAGGAGTGCTACTAACGATTTATATTATCTTTTTATATACTATTCGGTTTAAACAGAAATGCAAATTTTATAATTCTTAGCCCTATATATCCGTGTTTGGTATCAGTAACAAAATTAATAACTTTTCAACCTCTCTCTCTTTCAACATGTTGTTCTTTGATATCACTATTCGTATTGCTAATTGTCAGATAAACTGACCCCCATGCTCATGTAAAATTATCTTCTCGAAATACACTTGAATCTTAAAACTCCAAAAATGATTAAGGCAAAGCTGTCCCATGAACATGACAGTTCCTTAAGCTGCTCTGATTGTCAGAAATTCCACAGCCCACCCTACCCGTTATCCACCACACATGAAGCTTCATATCGCTGAATCCGCTACTGCTGCTACCTCCGTGGTCATCTAAGGCACCGGAGGTTCGCCATTCATTCCTATTTCTAGCAAGCTCTCTTGCCTCTCTCAAGTCTATCCTCCTATCACCCAGAGCTTTCTTCACTCCATCCATCCACCCATATATCCTGAAAACTTCGTTGAGTTTCTGTAAGCCTGAGTAGTAAATTAGGCAACTCAAAACGAAACATGCGTAACTCTAAATATACAAAAATAACAAAGGCGCAAACTAACACACACACACACACACACATATATATATATATATATATATATATATATATATATATATAGATAGATAGATAGATAGATAGATAGAGAGAGAGATAGATAGATAGATAGATAGATAGTTATAAGGTAGCGACTTAATTATACTTTAACTAGCATATTCGTTTATAATAATTATTAAAAAAGCATTTCCCTCATGGTGAAAGAAGTATTTCTTTATTTCATAGACACACACAAATACATATGCACACATACAGATCGAAATTAAAAGAAGGATAAGCATGGAATGGAGAGCTTTTGGTACACAATATGAGATGGTGAAAATCAAAATGTGACTCTCGCTAAAAAAAGAAAAGTATTTAATGAGATGGTCCTACCAGTATTAACTTATGCATCAGAAACTTGGAGCCTTACTACTATATAGCCTCAAAATATAAGCTAGTCACAACTCAAGGAGCTACGGAAAGAATAATGATTTGATTAACTTTAAGAGACAGAAAAAGAGCAGCATGAATACGAAATAAGAAAAAGAAATGGACATGGGAAGGACATATATTGAGAATTACAGATAACCAATGGACATTAAGATAATCAGAATGGGTCCCTATAGATTACAAGAGAAGCAGGGGAAGGAAGAGAAGACAATAGATTGAAGAGCTAAGAAAACTTGCGTATATAAACAAGCATAGAGACCATAAACAGATGCCTTTGACTTGCAATGGACAAGTTACGGCAGATGATCTATACATGTATATATATATATATATATATATATATATATAGAGAGAGAGAGGGAGAGAGAGAGAGAGAGAGAGAGAGAGAGAGAGAGAGAGATATGTATATAATATGTATATTATACACACACGCACACTTAATTTTATAATATATACATATCTCTCTCTCTCTCTCTCTCTCTCTCTCTCTATATATATATATATATATATATAGAGAGAGAGAGAGAGAGAGAGAGAGAGAGAGAGAGAGAGATATGTATATATTATAAAATTAAGTGTGCGTGTGTGTATAATATACATGTGTGTAGCTTTATAAAATATAAACACTTATCCTTATATCCCGGTAAGATTTAAACGTAACTTCAAAGGACTTTCCATAAGGAATGTGTGATGTTTTTAACTCTCATTATACATTCTTATTCTAAACTCAATTGGAACATTCACTAAAATTTATTACCCAACTACATCTCCATTTATCGATCTATCGATCTATCTACCTACCGTACTTTACTTTTGACTTTCATTCTTTTTGAAATTCTTACTCTATAAGTATTACGGTTGAACTCTCTCTCTCTCTCTCTCTCTCTCTCTCTCTCTCTCTCTCTCTCTCTCTCTCTCTCTCTCTCTCTCTCCAGACGACACAAGGTCCTTTTGTCCAGCAAAGTAATTGTTAATTTCCTACTAGCTGAAAACAAACTTCCTGTAGATTGTCTATGGAATGAGGCCCATAGCTTTTAAGCCTTCGGACCACACAAAACAATTAACTAAAGTCTGAATGACCTACATGACAAAGAGTGAAAAAAAAATCAATATAAAAGTCAAGAAGGATGACAAAAAGTAATAGTAAAGATAGATAGATAGATGTTTAAATAGATAGGAAGATAGATATGCTCACACGTGTACACAAACAAAGATTCAAACCTTACAGAAAAAAAAAGATAGGTCGAAATAAAAAAACAATGGTAGTTGGACAAATTAGTTCTAAAGCAAAAATAACATACGAATGAATATTAGAGGAAAGGACATAAAACATAAAATGGTTCAGGAACTAACGACAACAGCCTAAAGAATTCATGAGGATGCAATGAAAAAAAAAAGGTATAATAAAATAAAGAACTGCTAAACAATTGAATCATTCATGCAGGAACACTAAACAACTGATATGGTGAGAGAAAAAAGATAGGACGATTAAGTAATAAAACAATATATATGATATAAAAAAGTAATGAATAGTGGGAGCAGATGAATGTAAGTGAATGAGCAAATAAAGAAGTATAACAGGAATACATGACAAAATAATTGTCAATATTTTGAAATGATGTAAATAAGCATGAAATAAACGACATAAATAGCATACGAAATAATAATAATAAAAAAAATTGAATAATGAAGAGCAGCATCCGCTGCTTGTTATAGGGTCAGCTCAAGAACAGACTATAGACTGGTTTAGTTACCCCAATTGACTCCCTGCAGGTCCCTAAGGACCACCTAAGACCCCTCAAGATCGCTTAGGGGTTCCCTGTGGATCTAGGAAAAGGATAAATAGATGAGTATGACCCCAACTGAGGCTGCAGTAGTCATCCCTATTTTGGAGTGCGTCGGGAGATAAGCAGAGAGAGAGAGAGAGAGAGAGAGAGAGAGAGAGAGAGAGAGAGAGAGAGAGAGCTGAATGGGGTATCCCAAGCTACTGGTTCTACAAAAAGAGATTGAGATCTGAACAGTAATGTTTAAACTATACTTCATAATGTTTAATGTCATACTTGATGGACTCCAGAGATCAATATGTAAATGATAAAAAAATCTAAGATACGAGGATACAGATAAGAAAATTGACTGTGAAGAAGACAAATGATGCAAAAGTATCAGTAAAATTTAAACATTAGGAAGAATAAAATAGTAGACAAATCTAAGATAATTATGAAAAAAAACAAAAGGCAAATAAAAAACACAGGGCAATGTACACAAATATATAAAGAAAAAGAAAACATAAGACCAGAATAACACTGCAGACAAAATATGCCAAGTGCCACTTAGGGACTAGATACACAAACAGCTCCACACGACTTTCCACACGAGAAGTGCCAAATTGAAGGTCTCGATCTTCGATCAACGTCGTAAAAAGTTAAGCCAGAATTTCCACTTTTTCCCAAGAAGTGGTAGGACTCCTCGAACGTTCGATTACAAGGTCATACACAATTCCTTACATCGGTGTAAAAGAAATATCAAAAGAAATATGTGGATCAAAATTTTTTTTGCAGGTTTTTTGAGTGGTTAATAATTATTGGGAAATTATATTCTTAGGTATAAGATGAAAAGTTTTAGCTGACACTGAAAGATAGTAGTAAGAACAAAAATGAATATTTCGACCACGGAATTGAGCCATTCTTCAGGAATTTTCAAAGAAATAAAAAAAAAATCTTGCAATAACCTACTCCTTGTAGATTTCAGTTGCTGAGTATTATAATGGAAATTCCAAACTATTAAATTATTTATTGGAAAAACAAACTCAATCATTTAAAAGTAATATAAATACAAAAATAAAAGAAAGATGATGGGTGCTTCACTCTCCCTATCGAGTACTTGCAAGATTACCAGAGACAATAGTAGGAGATACAAATGAATTACAATCGAGTCATAAGTTCTGCATGTTCAAGGTTATAAATACTATACAGCATTGCATTAATGTTTTAACTACACGTTATACTAAAGATGGTCTTTAATAAGGAAGAAACGGCGGAACTCCTAATTGAAGAACCTTATTGATCAAGCAAATTGGTAGGAAAAGTTAAGAATCACTGACCCATTAAACTCACCCACCCCCATTTTACCAATTTCTCTCCCACTTTCTCCTGTGTAAGTCTGTAATAAGTTGAAACACCAAATTAGCGAGGAAAAAGGTAATGGTCAGTGAGCCATTAAAATAAATTGCCAAGAGTTCTCTCCGTATTTCCTCCACTCTTCTTTGCGAAGCTGGAAATAACAGTGATCATTTTCTCGCTTAGGCTAATATATTCTCTCTCTCTCTCTCTCTCTCTCTCTCTCTCTCTCTCTCTCTCTCTCTCTCTCTCTCTCTCCTCTCTCTCTCTCTCTCTCAACATATCTGGCAAGATTACTTTTCTTTCCTTTTCTTTTTCATCGAGATAAATGGTTCCATTGAAATGCAAAGATGAAAACACCAAATTAATTACAAGCTACAATATATTGAAGCTACTATTTTTTTCATATTTTCCTTAATTAATAAGCACAGATAAACAGTCTCAGTTAATTTACAGAAAATCCATGTTAAAAGTTCGTATATAGCATTTTAATAAAAAAAATATTTTAAATAAAAAAATGCACAAACCATAACACAAAGGAAGTATGCAAACAATGGTACTGAAAAAAAGACTTGTAACGAAGTTAGGTGATTTGACATCAGGGCAACACGCGCCAACTGCTACCTAGGGACTTGATACACAAACAGCTCTAGGCGACTTTCCACACGAGAAGTGCCCAATTCGAGGTCCCGATCAAGAAGCTTAGCCAGAATTTCAACTGCCTACCAAGAACTGGGTGGGATTCCTTGCATACCAATTAAAGCACGTGTGATTACAAAGGCCAAGTCCAATTTGTCACACTGACGTGGAACCAAAAATAATGGAAGCCAATTCTAGTCTTGGTGCAATTTTTTTTTCTTTTTTTTTGGGGGGGGGGGGTTAGCTAAAAGTATTGAAGAATGGGAGTGGGAATCTACTTAAAGTAGAAAATCTTAGATTCAATTTCATCCCTGAAAAAAAAATATACATTCACCTAATGCTCTGTTCCGGATGAAACAAATTAAAAATATTCTAACTTATTCCTAGGGATTCTTAGTCGCTGACCAAAGCAAATAGCAATACCACACTATAACGAAAATGCTACGAGAAAACAAACTCAAGACCTCAAAGATAAAACAAACAAAAAATAGAAGAAAAAATTAGTAAACGATACACATGAGCTACTACCGAGTAATATCACTTGCAAATTTACAGATATTGATTTTACACCGTTTTTTTTTTATCTAGATCTTCATCACACGTTATACTAAAGATTGTAATTAATAAGGAAGAATCAGTGGAACTTGAACTCCTCATTTAATCTGTATTTCTCTCATTGTCATAAAGCTGGAGAAACAAACTGATGAATAAGGTGAAGATTATTAACCCTTTAAAACCCTATAAACCTAATACCTCACAATTTTACCAATTTCTCCTGTGAAGGTCTGTAATAAGTTGAAACACCAAATTAGCGAGGAAAAAGGTAATGGTCAGTGAGTGAGCCATTAAAATAAATTGCCATGAGAAGTTCTCCCCGTATTTCTTCCACTCTTCTTTGCGAAGCTGGAAATAACAGCGGTCATTTTCTAGCCTACGGTAACTCTCTCTCTCTCTCTCTCTCTCTCTCTCTCTCTCTCTCTCTCTCTCTCTCTCTCTCTCTCTCTCTCTCTTCTTCTTCTTCTTCTTCTTCAATTATCTGGTAAAATTATTTCTCTTTCCTTCTTTTCATTATCATGGAATCAAATAGTTCCATTGAAATGGAAATGTGAAAAGTTACCCTTGTTGATTTAAAACATGGCATAGTGTTATATACTGTAATCATTATCTCCTACGCCTATTGACGCCAAGGGCCTCTGTTAGATTCATCCAGTAGTCTCTATCTTGAGCTATAATTCAATACTTGTCCATTCATCATCATCTACTTGATGCTTCATAGTCGTCACCCATGTAGGCCTGGGTCTTCCAAATCTTCTAGTGCCTTGTTGAGCCCAGTTGAAAGTTTGGTGAACTAATCTCTTTTGGAGAGTGCGAAGAGTATGCCCAAACCATCTCCATCTACCTTTCACCATGATCTCATCTACAAATGGAACATGCGTAATTTCTCTTATAGTTTCATTTCTAATACTGTCCTGCTATTAACTCCAAATATTATTCAGTAGAATAAATGTATTCAACGACTAAATGGAAAATCAACAGTAAGTGTTGACAAAAACACTGAAGTGTTGCTTGTCCTCTTTCCAACTGAAATTATGGTTGAAGTATATAAAAAAATGAGGAAATGAGAAACTTTGGATCGTCAAGCTTTGTGACTGAATTTACCAACTGAGAGAAGCATCCACGGTTTACTTGGGGAAATTACACCACAAAATAAAGAGAATCGAATTAAAGTAATATTGTACTGTGATCCATGATACTTATTACACATTACCTACTATAGAACACTTGTTAGAGACCACAGGAGTACTTCATTGGGGGAAACTTACCAAATCTGAAATAATTTGCCAAAATTTCGAGTAGTGTAATAACTCGAATCCTGCTACGCTTCATGATAGGTAATTAAGCTCGCCAGAAAATAGCATTTTGGATATTTAACTTTTGGTACAAATTGTCTAATGTCCACTTTTCAAGTTAATACTTCATAAAATACACTTATACCTAAATGTTCTTACATACATATATTATATGAAAATTTTTACGGTCACTTGTACCCAACTAGGGGCTCAAAACTAAGTGGTACAGCATTTAGTTTGGCTATGGTAAGCCGTGGAACATTCTCATACAACCCAAATTGCATCAAAGGAGAAAAACAGAACCTGCAATTTTTCCTTAGGTCAATTGGATTTCTTCTGTTGATAATCAAATTCAATAACCTAAATACATACATACATACATATATATATATATATATATATATATATATATATATATATATATATATATATATATATATATATATATATATATATATATATATATATATATATATATATATATATATATATATATATATGTGTGTGTGTATGTGTGTGTGTGTTTGTGAGTGTATGTAGCCTACAAATGTGAAAGAGATAAGTATAGGGCTTTCGGGGTATAAGAAAGACCATGAGTCTATCTAGAATGTTTTTTATTCCTTTTTTTATCAAAGACTTTGCGGGAGAATGAATGTGACAGTCACAGCTGCCCCGTTATTTTCATAAAAGAGCCACTTATTGGGAAAGAGAAAACAGCTTTATGTTGAAAAACACACCAATTTATAGGCAAATTACCTAATAATCAATTCAGAATATTTTTGTTTCCTTTCTCATAAGCACGCTATTAGCAATGCGACGTTCTGTTCTAAAAAAATCTACAGGCAGCGAGAATACAACCTTAAATTAAAATGGTACTTCTGTGCACTTTCGCGTGGCAAGAATGAAATTCCATGGCGAGAAAGAAAGAAAAAAAACGAAGCAAAGTTCCAACTATAATCTGACAAAGTTGTTTTAACAATGTCGCACCCCCTACCAGCAATGCACCCTGACGTTTCAAGTGTGTGTGTATATATATATATATATATATATATATATATATATATATATATATATATATATATATATATATATATGTATATATACCTATACATATATATATGTATATATACCTATACATATATATATATATATATATATATATATATACATATATGTCGTGGTGATATGCATTCTACTTGAGATGATTATATCCATCTACAAATTTAGTGTTGAAATGTTTATTGCTTTCAGTCGGAGATGTGTGTATATATATATTATATATATAAATATATATATATATATATATATATATATATATATATATATATATATATATATATATATATATCACTATATATTTTAGACATGCTTGTTATTATACGCAATGTATAAAAAAAATTACTTGACCATTTCAAATTTTACGGCTCTATGAAGAAAACTTCCAAAACAGTTATCTTTTACATTTTCCTTCCCTCCTACCTACCAACACTCCACATCATGCACTCTGTTTCCAAAAATTTGTGGTCCAGTTTCTTCACTTGACCAAACCATTTACGGATGGTCAATATAGTCCGGAAATTCATTTATCTTTTCGCAAAAATTAGAACATTTATTCCTGGTATTGAAACATCAATGTAGTTTATTCCTCGTATTTTTATATCTACACTATTAATTCATTGTAATTCCACATTTACAACATATATTCATCAAATCTTCATACGTATACTATTAATTTATAAAATCTTAACATTAATCATATCTCCAAATTTATACGATTTCTTCATTGTAAATCCAAATCTCTCCATCTCTTTGTTGCTGTCTCACAGGATTTGTTATACAGGAGAGGGGGTTCCCAGCCCCCTCGTCCCGTCCCTTTTAGTCGCCTCTTACGACACGCAGGGATAACGTTGGCACTATTCTAATTGTTTTATGCCCCCGCGGCCACAGGGGGGAGAGTGACTGCTCCCCGCACTCTAGTTTTGGGGTGTTTGAATGTGCGTGGATGTAGTACGATAGAGAGTAAAAGATGTAAGATTGGAAGTATGTTTAGAAGTAGAAGGATGGATGTATTGGCCTTGTGTGAGACAAAGATGAAAGGAAAGGGTGAAGTGATGTTTGGTGAAATGTCTGGTAGAGTGTCTGGGATTGAAAGGGGAAGAGCGAGAGAGGGTGTGGCTTTATTGCTGAGTGAATGGATGACAGGTAAAGTAGTGGAATGGAAGGAGATATCATCTAGGTTAATGTGGGTAAGGGTTAGGTTGGGTAGGGAATGTTGGGCGTTTGTCAGTGCGTATGGGCCAGGTGGTGAGAAAAGTGAAGAAGAGCGGAATGAGTTCTGGAATGAATTAACTAGGTGTGTAGAAGGACTGGGTAGAAGGAATTATGTAGTTGTTATGGGTGACTTAAATGCTAGAGTGGGCGCTGGAGAGGTAGAAGGTGTCATTGGGAAGTATGGCGTACCAGGTGAAAATGAGAGTGGTGAGAGACTGGTAGATATGTGTGTTGAACAAGAGATGGTAATAAGTGCTAGCTTTTTTAAAAAGAAAGATAAAAATAAGTATACATGGGTAAGAGTGGCAAATGGAAGAGTAGTAGAAAGGGCATTAATGGATTATGTGTTGATAACTAAAAGAATGTTTGGAAGATTGAAAGACGTGCACGTGTTTAGGGGTATGGCTAACGGTATGTCTGATCATTTTTTGGTGGAAGGAAAATTGGTTGCAGCAAAAGAGTGGGGGAATAGAGTAGGTGGATGTAAAAGGGAGCTAGTGAGGGTTGAAGAGCTAATAAAACCGGGGGTAAAAAGTAAATATCAGGAAAGGTTGAAAATGGCATATGACGAGGTGAGAGTAAGAGAAACTGGTAATTTAGAGGAGGAGTAGAAGTTAGCAAAAGAAAATTTTGTTGGGATTGCAAGTGATGTATGTGGCAAGAAGGTTGTTGGAGGCAGCATGAGGAAGGGCAGTGAATGGTGGAATGAAGGAGTGAAGGTAAAAGTGGAAGAGAAAAAGAGGGCTTTTGAAGAATGGCTGCAGAGTAATAGTATAGAGAAGTATGAAAAATATAGAGAGCAAAAGGTGGAAGTAAAGCGCAAGGTACGTGAGGCAAAGAGGGCAGCTGACCTGAGGTGGGGTCAGGGACTGGGTCAGTCATATGAAGAGAATAAGAAGAAGTTTTGGAAAGAAGTGAAGAGAGTAAGGAAGGCCGGCGCAAGAATTGAAGAGACAGTGAAAGATGGAAATGGAAGGTTGTTAAAAGGAGAGGAGGCAAGGAAAAGGTGGGCGGAATATTTTGAAAGTTTGCTGAATGTTGAGGATGATAGGGAGGCAGATATAATTGCTGTTCCAGGTGTTGAGGTGCCAGTGATGGGAGATGAGAATGAGAGAGAGATTACAATAGAGGAAGTGAGGAGAGCACTAGATGAAACGAGAGTAGGAAAAGCATCTGGTATGGATGGTGTGAAAGCTGAGATGTTGAAGGAAGGGGGTGTGACTGTACTTGAATGCTTGGTGAGATTGTTTAATGTGTGTTTTGTGTTGTCATTGGTACCAGTAGATTGGGTCTGTGCATGTATTGTACCACTATATAAGGGTAAGGGAGATGTGCATGAGTGTTGTAATTCAAGAGGTATTAGTTTGTTGAATGTAGTTGGAAAAGTGTATGGTAGAGTACTGATTAATAGGATTAAGGTTAAAACAGAGAATGCAATCTTGGAAGTACAGGGTGGTTTTAGAAGAGGTAGGGGTTGTATGAATCAGATTTTTACAGTTAGGCAGATATGCGAGAAATATTTAGCAAAAGGTAAGGAGGTGTAAGTTGCGTTTATGGATCTGGAGAAAGCATATGATAGAGTTGATAGGGAAGCAATGTGGAATGTGATGAGGTTATATGGAGTTGGTGGAAGGTTGTTGCAAGCAGTGAAAAGTTTCTACAAAGGTAGTAAAGCATGTGTTAGAATAGGAAATGAAGTGAGCGATTGGTTTCCGGTGAGAGTGGGGCTGAGACAGGGATGTGTGATGTCGCCGTGGTTGTTTAACTTGTATGTTGATGGAGTGGTGAGAGAGGTGAATGCTCGAGTGCTTGGACGAGGATTAAAACTGGTTGGCGAGAATGATCATGAATGGGAGGTAAATCAGTTGTTGTTTGCGGATGATACTGTACTGGTAGCAGACACAGAAGAGAAGCTTGACCGACTAGTGACAGAATTTGGAAGGGTGTGTGAGAGAAGGAAGTTGAGAGTTAATGTGGGTAAGAGTAAGGTTATGAGATGTACGAGAAGGGAAGGTGGTGCAAGGTTGAATGTCATGTTGAATGGAGAGTTACTTGAGGAGGTGGATCAGTTTAAGTACTTGGGGTCTGTTGTTGCAGCAAATGGTGGAGTGGAAGCAGATGTACGTCAGAGAGTGAATGAAGGTTGCAAAGTGTTGGGAGCAGTTAAGGGAGTAGTAAAAAATAGAGGGTTGGGCATGAATGTAAAGAGAGTTCTATATGAGAAAGTGATTGTACCAACTGTGATGTATGGATCGGAGTTGTGGGGAATGAAAGTGATGGAGAGACAGAAATTGAATGTGTTTGAGATGAAGTGTCTGAGGAGTATGGCTGGTGTATCTCGAGTAGATAGGGTTAGGAACGAAGTGGTGAGGGTGAGAACGGGTGTAAGAAATGAGTTAGCGGCTAGAGTGGATATGAATGTGTTGAGGTGGTTTGGCCATGTTGAGAGAATGGAAAATGGCTGTCTGCTAAAGAAGGTGATGAATGCAAGAGTTGATGGGAGAAGTACAAGAGGAAGGCCAAGGTTTGGGTGGATGGATGGTGTGAAGAAAGCTCTGGGTGATAGGAGGATAGATGTGAGAGAGGCAAAAGAGCGTGCGAGAAATAGGAATGAATGGCGAGCGATTGTGACGCAGTTCCGGAAGGCCCTGCTGCTTCCTCCGGTGCCTTAGATGACCGCGGAGGTAGCAGCAGTAGGGGACTCAGCAGTATGAAGCTTCATCTGTGGTGGAAATGTGGGAGGTTGGGCTGTGGCACCCTAGCAGTACCAGCTGAACTCGGCTGAGTCCCTGGTTAGGCTGGAGGAACGTAGAGAGTAGAGGTCCCCTTTTTTTGTTTTGTTTCTTGTTGTTGTCGGCTACCCCCCAAAGTTGGGGGAAGTGCCTTTGGTATATGGATGGAAATCCAAATCTTTACCATTTATTCCTTGTACTGCAATATCTATAAAATTTAATTATTGTATTGTCACGTTTATACCATTCATTTATTATATCTCCACATATATATCGTTTATCAATTATACTCTATTCTTTTACGATTTATTCCTTGTATCTATACAGCTATTTATCATGCCTACACATTTACACCATTTATACTATTTATTCCTTATATCTCCACATTTATACCATTTATTCATCAAATCTCCAAATCCATTCACACTATTTATTCATTGTATTTCAAAACATCTACCATTTTTTTTTTTTTTTTTTTGGAGGTATATCAAATTTATGCGAATTTTTCATTGTACCTTTAGATTTACACCATTTATTCATCGTTTCTCCTCATTTATTTTTTAAACTCATCGTAAGTTCACCTCTAAGATATTAATAAATCGTATGTAATGTTCAGAAATCTCTCGTAATTTCGGAGCAAGTGAAAATCTCTCTGTGATTTCCAAAAGTTGGAGATCTCGGGAAACTTTTATTTTTCGATCAATTGGGCAAAGAACGGATATACGATTGCAGCTTGCTCGGGGTACCATAAGTCAAGCTTGGTTATAGTCTATTTACAGATATTATTTAGAATTTAGTTTGCTAAGAAACATTCAATACAAAAAAATAACTGTACCGGATAAGGATAAAGTTACCGACTCCGCACTGAAATTTGTCTTCAGATGATATGACAACATAGATAACGCTTTTGGACAGATATATCTTCAATATTGGAGGGAAAATTAGCGTTCTATTTGAAAAATACCTTTTAACCACATTTCAGATCTCTAGTGTTTAAGGGGAGTGGTTAACGAATGGGGAAAATAATGAGTTACAAAATGCGACTGTACATTAATTTGAAAAAATGGATAACTATATTTCTGAGAAGAACTAAATGTGTATTAAAACATTCCGGGAGATATAGGAATCTTTTAATATCTGTATAAATATGAAATTATTTAAATGTAATAAAACTCTTTAGCATCGCCAAAGAAGAAAGCATTTCAAAAATTTAAAGATGGAGACAAATGAAACTAGTTCTAATCTACGGGCTTTGCACGTACCTTATTAATTTTTAAAGTCATAATTACGACTTAACCGAGTTTGATACGGTAATATCAAGCGGCTATAAAGACGTTAGAATATTAGAATATTGCTATAGAACATTATGCCGTTCTTTTCGATCGAGTAAATTATCTCAGAAAGAAATTAATATTACGCAGCAAACAACCTTCATTTTCTATATCTAATTAGGCCTACGTTTATTTAAAGTTTATTTCTAAATGATAACATTCACCGTGTTAGGTACGAACAGCGCATATTCAATGATCACCAACAGTGTTAAACTATTCATAAGAGGTTTGTGTATATAAAATAAAAAATCAATAATTCTAGGATGTAATAGAAGAAACATAAGCCCAAGCAGTGGTAATAAAAGCAATCAAGGCACGCGCTTTTGATTAAAAATAGGTGTTAATGTGTTAATGAACAAGAAGTAGGAACAATAAATGTGTTGATGAAGGTAAAGATTTCTGAGTTTAAGATAATGAAATGGGAGGAACATATGAGACGAATATAATATTCAAGGATGATTTCACAATATTAGCAGGAAGTTTTGGTGTACTTTGGAGCAGTAGGTGGTGGGATGAGGAAATTAGATCGTTAGTGTGGAAACCCAGGAGGTCATGAAGTTGTAATGTTACAAGTTACGAAAATAAGAAAAAAGACAAAGTTGAGTTTATATACAGCATAATTATGGAGAAATAGAAAGGAAGTAAAATGCAGAGAGAAAGATTTATAAACAAATCGATCATATAATAATAGAATCAATTTTAGAGATGCTCTCTGAAGATAATCGAGTCTAATATGGATGGAGTGATATTTTTTACATTGTTCATAGTGGTAAATAGAAATTAGGCAGATCTGAAAAATGTAAATGTGGGCGGAGATGATGTAAAATACAAGAAAGTATGAGGAAATGGCGGTTGGAAGAAAGAAGACACTATGATTAGGACGATTTACAAATGAAATATTAGAGCATAATGTTAAAAGTAAACTGAGTGGCAGACCAGGGAATGTAAGGACGAAATGATTGTCCGAGCAAGGAAAATGTTACAAAAGAATAAAAAAATAAGAATAACACTTTCTTTATACAAAGAAAATGAAAGAGCTAACTAGGTATAAATGGAAATAACATCAATAGTTTAGGATTATTAGTATAATTAAGAAAGATATCCTAAATAAAGGACATGAATGGGTGTTATCTAGACATAAAAGAACATAGGAATTTTGGTTTCTGTGATGAAAGAAAGCACGGCATATGTTGTGTTATGTATACTGTATGGAATCTGTCTTATGGCACAATTGGTTACAAATTGCTGAATTTTGTTTCCCATCACTACCTAATGTTTGTTTGCACAGAAAAGTCTTGCCTTCTGTATCATAAGGCTCAATATTACACAGCATTCAATTAGTTTTATTCCAACTGTGACCAGATTGCAAAATCATCTTAATAATCAGTCAGCTGAATCGGAGGGACTTCAGAAGTTCAAACTTGCAGCGAAAGTTTTCAGGTTGAACAGTTTAACACAAGCCTCTCTTCATAGTTTATATATGATAGATCTATTTTAACGTTGATACTGATGTTAAGATATATTGTATTCCTTATTCATTACTTCTGTTATCATATACTTTATTCATTTCCTTTCCTTATAGGGCTTGCTTTTCCAAACGAGGGTTGTAGATTTGCAAATATTAACATTAATAATAAAAATGGAAAAGTGAAATCGCTGCATGCCCATTTTAAACACGTAAACACTAGGTCCTCAATTCCTTTGGCACCTCAGCGATATGCAATTCATCACATAGCTAATCCATCAGTAATTGGCACTTGGAGGGAGTCTTTTGCTTATCTGCAGACTATTCTACAACTAATGTTGTTGCAGAGAATCTACGTCTGCTGTTAACTGATAGCTTCCCCTTATGGTCAAACTCCATATAACTCTCTGGAGCTAAAGGAATCACGGAGCATTGTAGCACGCAAGCCTCAAAATGAGGGCCTAACGTACCAAATATAAGCCCATCACAGTCCGGAAATATACATAAGTAGTTTGTTTATGTACTCAAAAGGAAGCTTCACGATGAAAGCCCAAATCTCATTTATTTCAGCCAATTACATTTCCTTAATAGTTTTACTTTCTTATTTAGATTCTTAATTTGGCTTATAAAATCCTACTGAATTTCCCTAACTTATTACTGAAAATTAGTATTATTAATCTGAATATACATATAAGATGAAGAAATGGCACAGCATAGTAACAATTCCGTCTTTTCCTTGAGTAATACTAGCGACAAGTGTGTGTTGCATCCATTCCATCTCCTGTATGTAGATCTGGGGTTGCTGAAACCTTTAATAGAGAACTAGCTAAAGTTAGTGCATGGTGCAAATTACGGGGCATGAAGTGGAATCCTAACAAAAGTTAAAGTATGATTGTAAGTACAGTAGGTCAAAGACAGTTGCTTCTCAATAGCCGGATCTCAGCATTGATAATGATTCTTTAACTCTCAATGACTTAAAATTTTAGGTGCAATTCTTGACAGCAAATATGCTTTTGAGAAACACATTAGGTCTGTGCCTTCTTCAATTGCCAAAAAAATAAGCTTACTGAGAAAGGCTTGTAAGATTTTCGGTGATCAATCTATTCTGAAGTATTTTAATTTTTGCATTCTACCTTGTTTCGAGTATTGTTCTCCTGTCTGGTCTTCAGCTGCTGATTCTCTTAATTTGTTGGACAGGAACTTACGGTCTTTTAAATTTCTTATTCCTGATCTTAATATCAATATCTGCCATCGTCGTTTAATTAGTTCATTATGCATGTTGCATAAGATTTTTCATAATTCTGACCCGCTTTACATTCACATCTTCCCGGACAGTACCATCCAGTTCTTAATACAACATATACAATTAATTCTAATAGTCAGGCCTTCTCCATCATGAGGCTCAATACTGCACAATATTCTAGAACTTTTACACCAGCTGTGACCAAGTTATAAAATTATCTTTCTATTAGGGTAGTTGAATCGTTAGAACTTCAAAAGTTCAAACTTGCAGCAAATGTTTTTATGTTGAATAGATTAACATGTCTCTTTTTATAGTATATATATGAAAGATGTTTTAACACAGACACACATACATACACACACACACACACACACACACATATATATATATATATATATATATATATATATATATATATATATATATTTACACACACGCACACACACACACACACACACACACACACATATATATATATATATATATATATATATACACGTGTGTGTGTCTGTGTGTGCATGCGTGTTTGTCTGTGTGTAAAGATATAGATTTGAATAATTGCAGTCCAGTGTCTGAATTCAAAATTACCTGACGAAATATATAACAACTACCATAACAATGTATACAAACACAATAGATTACTGTCGCCCACACTCGTTAGTCGAAGCTTATGCAAATATTTTTGTTAACCTAGTTGCACTGATTCTATTCAAAGGGGATCATTGTCTTCCACAACACGCTGATCAGACAAACATGGATTATTACTCAATTACATACCTTGATCTGTATATTATCACCATTGTTAGCCCCAATATACCATGGACTATTACTCAATTGCACACCTTGATCTGTATATTATCACCAATATATTGTTAGCCCCAATATAACCTGCGGAAGAGCAAAGTTGAGTCTTCTCTTAGCACAACTGTAAATCATCCCCAGTCCCTGCCCTTATTTTGTTGCTGTATTACTTCAATTTAAGTCTTATTAATTACTTCCTTTCATTAATTTTATGCTAATTTAATATTAACTTAGGAATTTGAATGATAAACATTCTCGAGCAGCTTTTAAGTGATTAATAAGATTTTTTTCCTTGTGTCTGGCAGTCACGCGCTTTATCTCTCCTGAGATATTTCTATATCTCATAAATAACAGAATTTTTTACTTTCATATTCTAGCGTTAATTCTGTTTCATGTTTAAAAACCGATACAAATTTTACCAAGACATTGATCTAAGTATGCCACTAGGTACAGTAAGCTCTTGAACTGTTCTTAGACGAAGAATACTCTTACCAACATACTGTACAACAAGTTACACAAGCTACGACGCAAATCTTCTTATTTTAAGCTATACAAAACTAGCTTTCTCTAAATATAATATCAAATGGGAATACAAAACACTTCATTCTTTTATCTTCCCATAACCTGATCAATTCCCTCGATTTGGGCGGGCCGCATTATCAGTAAGGTCTAGAAGGGTTTGCTCTGGTTACGAAATTAGAGCCAATCACAGCTGAGGCAAGTATTGCCAACCCACCACGTCATCACCTAACCAAGCTCACCCTAAACCGGAGCTATGTCTCTTTGATTAAATTCAATTTGATTTCTTTGACAAATAAACACAACAGTGAATTAGAAAAAAATTTACCCCGTGAAAATATCAACATCGGTATAACTTAGTTTACCATGCCAAGCGATATATCTTAGGAATCCATGTTGGCCAACAGTTATATAAGTGGATGAGCAACTTGGTGGAGTAACGAGAACTTAATTACTGAAGTTACCAGCAGCAGGGTGATGGAACGGGTTTAAGGCGATAGACAAGATGTCTTTCAGGCTTTTACTTCTGATGCCTGGCGGATGATCTTACTGAAATTAGTATTGACCGGCAGGGGTCACTTCGTTAAGTTAGATGGACACTGTGCATCACAAGGAACTGGTTATTTTTTGATAAATTTAGCCAATGAATCCTCAAAGGATTAAGTCAGTTTTTGGAAAGTGCAAATGACAGAATGACTCCCCGTCCCGGCGTAGTGGGTTGCTAAGAATCTCCCAGTTTATAAATACTAAAGAAAAATTTTAAACTGGTAATTGAAATGTTAGAACTATGAATCACATTGGGAAGTTACAGCAAGTGGAGAATGAATTTATGAAATATAGTTTGGATATCTTGGTCCTAACTGAAAAACGGTGTAAAGGGATTGGTAAAGAAATCTTAGAACAAGGCTCTCTCTCTCTCTCTCTCTCTCTCTCTCTCTCTCTCTCTCTCTCTATATATATATATATATATATATATATATATATATATATATATACATATATATATATATATATTCTAAAGAAGTGTTTTAATTCTTTCATTCTACCTTGTTTTGAGTATTGTTCTCCTGTCTGGTCTTCAGCTGCTGATTCTCATCTTAATTTGTTGGACAGAAACTTACGGTCTATTAAATTTCTTATTCCTGATCTAGATATTAATCTCTGGCACCGTCGTTCAATTAGTTAATTATGCATGTTGCATAAGATTTTTCATAACTCTGACCATCCTTTACATTCAGATCTCCCTGGACAATTTTATCCTGTTCGTAATACTAGGCAGGCAGTTAATTCTAATAGTCTGGCCTTCTCCATCACGAGGCTCAATACTACGCAGTACTCTAGAAGTTTTATTCCAGCTGTTACCAAGTTGTGGAATGATCTTCCTAATCGGGTAGTTGAATCAGTAGAACTCCAAAAGTTCAAAGTTGGAGCAAATGCTTTTTTGTTGACCAGGCGGACATGAGTCTTTTTATAGTCTATTTATGACATATCTGTTTTTGATGTTGTTAATAGTTTATATATGACATGTCTGTTTTGACGTTGTTACTTTTTTTAGAATGATTTATTGTTAATTTGTTCTCTTCATTTATTTATTTCCTTAGTTCCTTTCCTCACTGGGCTATTTTTCCCTATTGGAGCCCCTGGGCTTATAGCATCTTGCTTTTCCAACTAGGGTTGTGGCTTGGATAGAAATAATAATAATAATAATATATATATATATATAATATATATATATATATATATATATATATATATATATATATATATATATATATGAAAATGAAAAACACGTCTAAATGTGCAAAATTTATCATATATATATATATATATATATATATATATATATATATATATATATATATATATATATATACTCAGGAAGAACAAATGGAATTGAAAGAGAAGAGGTAGGAATGGTGATAACATCAAGAGGAGAAAAGGCAATAACGGAATGGAGAGCTGTAAATAGTAGATTGTTACTTGCAAAGCAGTGCAATACGAGTAATATAGTTTGATATGCACCAACAAAGGATTCCCAGAAGAAAAGAAAGACGAATACTATGAAGAACTGCAGAGTGTAATAGATGAGATCCTAGAGGAGATGTGAAAATCATGACTGGGGACTTCAATGCTAAAGTTGGAAGAAATAATCACGGTATAGAGAATGTGATAGGTATAGGAGGTCTTAGCGAAGTTGCAAAAGAAAATGGGACACATTTTATGAGTATTTGTTCAGCAAACAATCTTGTTATTGGAGGTACTCTTTTCTAGCACAAGGACATCCACAAACATACATGGACTTTCCCATGTGGCAATTACAAAATTCAAATAGATCACATAGCCATTAATAAAGAGAGAAGAAGGATTCTGAGAAATATAAGAAGCTATAGAGGTGCAGATATTGGTAGTGATCACCAGCTCCTCATTGCCACACTGAAATTAAAACTGAAAGCACCCAACAGAAATGTAGATAGAATACCTGGGATTGATACAAATAAGCTTCTAAAAGATGACCACAGAGAAACATTTGCAATTGAATGTAGGAATCGATTTGCAGTCTTAGAGACTTTGAAGGGACAAAGAGTAGACAATTAACGACGAATGGTGTGATATTAAGAACATATCAGTCAGTTGGTAGTGAAGTTTTGGGACATGCAGTTACTAGGAGAAAACCAGGGATACGTGGGATACTATAAAAGGAGTCAAAGACAGAAATTGATTGTTGAAAATTTTCCAGGAAGTAAAGAAATTGCAAGGTAGTGCATGCTAAGTATGCCAGTATTGATATTGAAGTCAAAAGAAAAGTGAGGAATGACTGGAGAGAATATTTAGACAGGATAGCAGATGAGGCTCACAAAGCTATGAATTCAAGGAGTGGCTGTGATGTAAGAATTTCTCATAGAAAAATTTATGAAATTTCTACTGGGGCAAAGAAGAAGAAGCATATACCCATAAAAAAGAGAGATGTGTGTTATAACAACAGAAGATAAAGAAAGACAACGTTGGATGTAACACTTTAGTGAGGTCATGAATAGGAGATATGAAGGGAATATTTTGATTGATATACCTGAAGCTGAGAAAGACCTTGATGTGCCTATGATTGAAGTCAGTGTGTTTGAAATCAAAGCTATCAATAAAAAACTCAAGAGATGGAAAGCCCATGGATATGATGGAATAACTGCTGAGATAATATTAGCTGAAATGAAGTGATTTCCCGAATACTTACAAGATTATTTTGTAGAATGTGGCGTGAAGAGGCAAAATCTGGTGAATGGGAGATGGGAGTGTTGGTGAAAGGAGCAAAAAAGGGAGATCTGACTGATTGCAATAATTACAGAGGCATCACACTTACGTCAGTTGTCATGAAAATATATAGTATGCTCATTCTAAAGAGACTGCAGAGAAAGATTGATGAAAAGCTGAGAAATGAACAAGCAGGATTTAGAAAACGTAGAAGTTGTACTAACCAAGTTTATATTTTACGACACGCGGTACAGCAATGTAGAATATAGAAATCCACATTTGATGGCATTAGAGTACTATGGAAATGCCTTTGATAAGTGTGCACCAGCTAATATTGTGGCGAGTCCTATGTTATTATGGAGTTCCTCTTAAACACAGTGAAACCTCGGTAATCAAACAACTCACAACTCTAACAAATCGGTATTTGACCAAAAAATTTAAGTTCAAAATGTCTTGGAATTCAAACAAATTTTCGGAACTCGACCAGCCGGGTCGACCCAAACCAGTACGAAAAGCATACCCCGCCAACTTCTCGGCGTCAGTTTGAGGCAGACTGCCATTGAAGGAAGACTCAATTGTTCCCTTGTGTTTTAGATTATGCTAATCTGATTTTTTTTTCTTTTTTTATCAACTCTGAGCGTTCATAATGGGTTCAAAGGAAGCCTGAAGTGAACAGAAAGAGAAGAGGAAGACAATGAGAACAACAATTGAACTATAAAAGGAAATAATTGCCAAATTTAAAAATGGCGTTCGTGTTTCAGATCTCGCTGCGCAGTATGGAATTCCAAAATCAACTATTTAAACTTTTCTCAAGAACAAAGAAGTGATAAAGGCAGCTAATGTTGCAAAAGGTGTGACTTTGATAACGAAGGTAATGGAGGAAATGGAAAAGCTGCTACTCATATACATCAGGTAAAAGGAATTACCCGGTGATAGCATTAGTGAAGCTTTTATTTGCGAAAAAGCTTTACAAATTTATGGTGACCTACAAAAGAAAATGCCTAGTACAAGTGTCAAAAGTGAAACATTTACATTCTAAGCCAGCAGAGGTTGGTTCGAAAAATTCAAAAATAGAACTGGCATACATCGTGTAACAAGACATGGCAAGGCAACAAGATCGAACAAAGCTGCAGCTAAAAGCTTTGTTAAGGAATTTAATGCTTATATAAAGGAAGAACAGTTTCTTCCTCAACAGGTTTTCCATTGTGACGAGACCAGGTTATTCTGGAAAAAAGGCCAGCCAGTACGTACATTACAAAGGTGGAAAAATCACTGAGCGGGCAAAAGCCTATGAAGGATAGGCTCACTCTTTTGTTCTGTGCAAATAATAGCCGTGACTGTAAAATGAAACCTTTGCTCGTCTGTCATTCAGACAACTCCCGGCTCTTTAAAAGGAACAACATAATGAAAAGTAAATTGCCTGGTATGTGGCGGCCAAAAATAAAGGCATGGGTGACAAGACAGTTTTTCAATGAGTGGGTATAGAAGTGTTTGTTCCTCAAGTGAAGGAATATCTTACAGAAAAAAAAAATTGCCAATAAAATGCCTGTTAATCATGGACAATGCTCCAGCTCACCGCCCAGGATTAGAGTATGAATTAGTTGCAGTTTCATCAAAGTTAAATTTCTACCGCCGAACGCGACGTCGATTTTTCAGCCCATAGATCAACAGGTCATTTCGAATTTTGAAAAACTGTACCCCAAAACCCTTTCCCAAAAGTGTTTCGAAGTGACTAATGCCACACAGCTAACACTTCGAGAATTCCGGAAAGAACAATTTAGTATCTTGAGCTGTGTGAATCTCATTGACAGTGCATGGAGTGCTGTAATGTACTGTACTTTAAATTTGGCACGGAGAAAACTGTGGTTCGAATCTGTACTGAAGAGAGACTTTGAGGGGTTTCAGTCTGAATCAGGTTCTCCAGTCGTAGAAAGTGCTGTCATTGATGAGATTTTGACCATGGGGAAAACTTTGGGAGTTGCGGTCGAAAAAGAGCGCATTGATGAGTTTGTAGAAGAACACTCTACCGAGTTAACAACCAAAGGGTTGTTGCATGTGCAACATCAGCATCAAAAGGATATGGTAGAAGACCTTTCACCAAAAGCGGAAGAAGGAAGGAAGGAGGTTCCAAGTGCCTTAATCAATGAAATGTGTAGAAAATGAGGTGAACTGCAGCTTTTTGTTGAGAAATACCACATGGATACAGTTGTGGCAAATCGTTCCATGAACATTTTTAATGAGTGCGTTATGTCCCACTTCCGGAGAATAGCACAACGAAGAAAAAAACAGCTTACGATGGATAGCTTTTTAATTAAAGAAAAACGACAAGCAACTATAGAGATTGAGTCACAAGAGCAAAAGAGGCAGAGAAGGAACTACATATAAAAATCAGGCTATATATCAGTTTAGTGTGATCGGTAATACTATATGGACATGAGTCGTGGTATGACAATGAAACGGCGGGACAGGATTAGAAATGAAACTATAAGAGAGATTACCTGAGAGCTATATGTGGATGAGATCATGGTGTGGGTAGATGGAGATGGTTTGGGCATGTTCTTCGCACTCCTCAAAAAATTAGTTCACCAAACTTTCAACTAGGCTTCACAAGGCACTACAAGGATTGGAAGACCCAGGCCTACATGGCTGAGGACTATGAAACATGAAGTGGGAGATGATGAATGCAGAAGTATTAATCTAAAAGCTCAAGATAGAGAAGATGGAGACGATTGGCGAAATTCAACCGAGGCCCTTTGCGTCAATAGGCGTAGGAGGTGATGATGTTGATGATGAAATTTCCTGGTCGCGTATTTAAAGGGAGATAGTTAAAGAGACTAAACAAATAAAAAAACAAAATAACAAAATTATGAAATTCCTTGAGAACGGAATTGAAAAATCCCGGTTCCAATTATAAATTAAGAGTGTAACAGTGCATATAAACAATCATGCAGTGCAATACATTTCATGTAAATTATACCTTCTGGGAGATGTCATTCTCAAGAGTTGATACTAAATACTATTTAAGAGAGATTCAATTGATTTCTCCTTTCCTTTTTATGGAGCTTAATGAGCTTAATAATAAGAAAGAGTAACAAATCTAAGAATAAAATATTCTAACAATTTTTGAATACAGACACATTGTATGAATAAGGCTAAGAAAACATTTTATAGTGTCCAGTTAGGGAAAAATTAAACAATAATATAATTTGCCATTTCATGATTGTTTTTTTAGACGTTATACCCATTTTGAAAAAAACTAGACATTAGGGTAGTGTTTAAATATAATTGTAAATTAAAATATATGTTGATTAAAAATAGTTCAGGAAATGATAATAATACAGTATAGAGTATTCCTTGTTCAGAGTGTAACTTATTCTATGTCGGCAAAGCATCCAAAGGATTTTCAGTTAGATTAAAACAGCATATGGTGGCTGTCTTTAGGGGTTCTCTTAATAATGCCTTGGTCTTCCCCTGGTTAGGATCAAGTCACAGAATTGGATGGTCAGAGGTGAGTGAAATAATTCATGTAAATGACTACACTTAAAGGAATATTGTTCAATCCTTTTTAATCTACTGTACCAAAGGTAGAAATTTGAATCTAAACCCTGGAAAACTTAATACGGTGATATCTTTTTATCTAAAATTTGATTTTCCGGTATTATTATGAAATTGACAGCTGTTGGATCCTCATCCCCTGTATAAATGCGATGTCTTTGTATATGTATTCTCATTGCTGAGTCTGTTGATGTCCCTAATGGACGAAAGTACTAACTCCAATCTAGTCTTTTCATTTTTCCTTCCGTGTCTCTTGTGACGGTGCTGAGAGAAGGTTGTGAATCAAAGACAATGTGAAAGCAACTGAGTTAGTTTACTGAGAACACTCTCCTTTATATACAAAATCTCAAAGCAACAAGAATTTTCATGTTCGAAAGTCGACACTGTTACAGAGGAAAAAAGCAGACATGATTTTTCAGGTTCTTTTTAGTGCGAGGCGAGAGCGAATATACAAGCACAAAATGAACTATGTACGATCGTGTGACACACGGTTGGTACACTATAATACATTTTATATTCATCGTGTCAACTTTCGTGATTTCTATACACACAAACACACACGCACACACACATACATATATAAATATATATATATATATATATATATATATATATATATATATATATATATATATATATATATATATATATATATACACGGTATATGCAAACAACCCGGAAGAGGATGTAAAAGAAAATAAATAAATGGAACCTAGCGCCTTCGCGTATTTCAACACTTTAAGTATTTAGGTACACAAATGTGCATAAAATCAGACATATAGAGAGAGATATAGATACAGAGATAATCCAAGCACTGGCGCTCTATAGATAACATGAATTTCTTCAATGATATATAATGGAAAACTATTATCTAATTTATAAGCTTCAAAGGCATTATGCTGCCCAACACAGCATAGCCAACAAAATAGCAAAGCTTTGCCTACTTTACAACGTAAATATACCAAAACAAAATATTTAAAATATTAAAATCTAGTTATTTTAGCTAAAAGTGATAAAAATAATCTTTCATGATTTTGTATGCCAAGGTATAACAATGTTAGAGTCGATATGAGTTTTCCTTCCACGCAAAAATGTTTGATCAACCAATAATAATTACCTATAATCACTTTTTAAAATCGAGAATATGTCCCTAAAATAAGATTGTATTGAACGAAGTAATAAATTAAACAGGTAAAAAAGCAATTACCCAGTGTTTACCTCGAATGCCATAACTGTCAGTATCACAAGCGTCGAAAAGATTGAAGTCTATCAGTAAATTAGAGCCATTGCCATAAAATATGAAAACTGATATTTACTATCCAGAACTAATTTCCCGCCTCGCATTCATTCTCGTAGTTAATCAGATTACTGGCATATCTATCAGGGCTCTTTCACGTACGGAGGGTACATATGTTTTTTTCGGAAACAGAAAATGATAACATTCAATAGACAGGGTTTTTATGATATGGAATTCTAGTGATTTTAGCTTTATACAAGATGACAGTGCATTCCTTTTGAACTTGAATTATACTAAAAGAATCATTCGTCAATGCATCAGGCACTAATTTCACCATAAAGAAACCGGAATATAACTACTGAGTAAGATTTAAGCTTTATGGAGAGATGGACTTGAAAACAAGTTTAGGTAAAGGTATCTCAGAAAACACATACACATAGAGAGAGAGAGAGAGAGAGAGAGAGAGAGAGAGAGAGAGAGAGAGAGAGAGAGAGAGATACAATCATGTCAGTGGCCACTAATATATGCATTTACATGCTGAATGAAGTCTTCTATTACCCCTTGTTCAACTGATTATTCAACCAAGGCTTTGAGCTTGAAAGTCTCATCCAGATACAGACTAGGTTATCGCATTTTCAACATGCAGATTTTTCGTTTAAGGAGCGTATTCATTTTCGATTAAAACCAAAATCTTTACAATTACAACGAAAGATTAAATTTCCCCTACTGCATTACTTTCAAAAACCTTTATTACCTCGATTTGTATTTCAGCCTTTAATTTTATTGTTTCCTACAAATTCTGACACAATTTGCTTATAAAAAAAGCAATACTCAAAATTATAGAAGAAAGTAATATAGGTACGCAAAATCATCGCTATGAAAATAGATATTGAGGTATCTACCAGTGTTTCAAATGATGAATAATCACAAGGATTAAAGATAATGAACCGTTGCATCTCCTATCATTTGGTTAGTAATTAAGAATGAGCAGTCTCTGCGTAATGTGCCATGCTCCTGTAAGATATCCAAAAAATATCAAGCAGACAGAAATGGTATTTTGAGTGATCTTTTGAATTTTAATTGGTCACAATTGTATAATGGTGTTGAACCTGCTGTTCTCTTGAGTGAGAATCTGGTTAACATAATTGATATGCATATCCTTCTCAGTTGAAGCACAAACTCTAAGCAACAGCTCGTTGCTCAGAGTTTGTGCTTCAACTGAAAAGGAATGCAACTTATCCATAAAAGAAACCCTTCTCTTGCCCAATCCAGTAACATAAGTGTTGGGCTACTCATAAATGTGCACGCTTCGGTGTATACTCCACAGTTCCTTCTTTACTTAAACCAGATGACTGTCACTGTCCAAAGTAAAAAGCAAACATATTGGCTGATGTGTTTGACCGTAAGCAGAGTAAGGAGAAACTCGATCTTCCTCATTGCTGTTTTCCTGAGGCTAAACTAACTAGTTTAGCTTTTCAGTCTCGTGTAATTAAAACACTCTTGATGGACCTTGATGCTCATGGAAGTAGGCCCAAACGGTAGTTATCCATTGTTTTTATAAACAGCACTGATTTCTTAGCTCCTAAGTTGTCTGTTATTTTGTGCAAGTTAACAAGAAAAGGATATTTTAGCACTGAGAATTAATAATATTACTCCATTAGGTAAATGTGTTGGTAGTAGCTCTACCACAGCTGATTACCTGCCAACTTCCATAACTCTCATATCATCCAAAGTTTTTGAACGTCTTTTCTATAAACGTTTAAATAGGTATGTTGAAAGTAATAATTTGCTTCCTATTTTGCAATTGGGTTTTCGCAAGGTCATTGCAGCATGTGATGCCCTTCTTACATCTCTAATGCTGTACAGAAATCCCTTAATTGTGATCTGGAGGTTCGTATGATTTAGCTTTGATTTCAGTGCTGCCTTTAACTGTGTTAATCATGATGATCTTGTTTTCAAACTGAAACAGTTGGGAGTAGGTGGGCATTTTCCTAGCATCATTATTGAATTTTTAAGTAATATATTGCAAAGAGTCGATGTTAATGGGAACCATGGTGAGTATAGTAACGAGGTATCTGGTGTTCCTCAGGGTAGTGTTCTTAGCCTATTACTTTTTATACTATACACACATGATATGTGGTTTGGCCTAGAACATAATCTCGTTGCATATGCAAATGATGCTAATCTCGTTGCTGAATCCCTTAATAAGGAGCCAAATAAAATTAGTGCATGGTGCAAATTATGTGGCATGGAGCTGAATCCTTAAAAAACTCAAAGTATGATTGTAAGTATGTCGTGGACACTGACTCCTCAACATCCAGATCCCTGCATTGATAATGTTTCTTGTACTTTATACGAGTCCTTTAAAATTTGGGATGTGATTCTTGATTGCAAATTTACTTTTGAGAAACAAATCAGGTATTTCTTCTTCAAATGCATAAAAATAAGGCTTATTGAGAGTCTTTTAAGATTTTCGGTGATCAATCTATTCTGAAGAAGTGTTTTAATTCCTTCATTCTACCATGTTTCGAATATTGTTCTCCCGTCTGGGCTTAAGCTACTGACTCTCAACTTAATTTGTTGGACAAGAACTTGCAGTCTATTAAATTTATTTTGCCTGATCTAGATATCATTTTCTTGCACCGTCGTAAAGATAGTTATTTAAGATATTTCATAATTCTGCTAATCCTTTGCATTCAGATCTATCCAGATTGTATCATCCTGTACCTAGTGCTAGGTTAATTCTAACAGTCACGCCTTCTCCATCCACCATAAGGCTCAACACTACACAATATGGAAGTTTTATTCCAGCTGTGACCAGATTGTGGAATCTTCAGAAGTTCCTCATAGTAACGATCTTACTGATTTCAAGGCATTTTATATTAGCTATCCATTACTTCTCGTGCAGTTTATTTATTGTCTTATATCCTTTCCTCACTGGGCTATTTTTTCCTGTTGGAGCCCTTAAGGCATCCTGCTTTTCCAGCTAGGGTTGTAGCTTTGAAGATGATAATAATAATAATAATAATAATAATAATAATAATAATAATAATAATAATAATAATAAAGTGAGAGACCGTATAAGAATAACAGATATATGCTGGCTAACCAATATTCGTATAGTTAATGAAAATAATTTTAACAACAATTAAACGAATTAGGAACATATGCAAAGCTTGGGCGCTTACAGCAAAAGCCGATTCTGATATAAGAATATCTTCCATTTAATCATATTTGTCACACGAGAACTGTAGGTAATAATACTATCGTGTAAATCGGTTGGGGTTCATCAACCTTGAGTTCGTAGAGGCTTTCCACGGGATACTTCATTAAGCGGCTTCAGATTCTCTCCTGCGTAATATCATATTGGACACTAATGAAGATGTCACTGATTGAATGCATAACAAATTCATTTTAAGTCCGGTAACATATTAAATTGTAATGTCCCTTTATTAATAGGGTCCACAGGAAGATAATCTTGCACTATCGGCGGTTATTACATAGGTTACATATATAAATACACAAACACACACACACACACACACACACACACACACACACACACACACATATATATATATATATATATATATATATATATATATATATATATATATATATATATATATATATGAGTATACAAAATTGGCCGGTACACAATATCACGGGCTTTTTCATAGTCCACAAATGCCATTAAAAGTGGATTTCTATATTCTACGCATTGCTTTACCAAGTGTCTTAAAATGAAAATCTGGTCAGTGCAATTTCTACGTTTTCTAAATCCTGCTTGTTCATCTCAGATTTTCATCAATCTTTCTCCCTAGTCTCAGGCCTCTAGAAGTAAGTTGCATTGGTCAAAATATGGCAATCCTGAGGTGTGGTTGGTATAGCTGATCTTGTGATCAAGCCATGCTTCGTAGATGATTGCACATAGTTAACAAATTTTTGGGTTAATTGAAAAGGTTCTATATTCAAGAAAAAAAAAATCCATGTATTGAAGTGAATTCCAATTGTCAAAAAAATAAAGCTATAAGGTGGCAACGTTTATAAATGGTGACGCATAATTACATCTTTAAATGGGAAAAATTATGTAAAACGAGAAATTTTGCAGTAAGACGTTGGGTGATTTTACACAACTGCATTTGGTGATAATTGCAGAAGAAAAAGATTATGCGAAAAAAACATATTCTGAAGAGAAAATGCATGAAATGATGATAGCAAGGATACTGTACGAATTGACAAGAGCACTCCGTGCCAAATGAAAAGAAATGCATGAAAGACCAACGAGGTTTTTAAGTGGTTCTGAAAAAAAAGTAAATTTAAGAATTTAAGCTGCATTTGGGCACTCATTGACAGTCCCGAAGGTACGACCTCATACCCATGTAGCAGGACCACGCACTTCATCGGAGGAAAAACAGATCAGAAGCCTAACCTCTTCACTGAGGAGTCAGGAGCAATGCTTCCCTAACGTGAACCCGGGAATTGAGGAACCACATGGTTTGCGATCCTAATCATATATTTCTGTTGCGTGGCAGCAAGTCCCGATGTAAGCAGCTTTCGTAGAGATTACAGGATGTTTAGTCCTGAAGACACGACTTGTAAAGCCAGCAGGGCTGGTCTTGTAATCCTGTGATATATAATTTTTATATTATTTCAACATGTTGTTTTTTCCCTGTCCACCACATGTAGCCCTGAAGAAAGTCTTTATTTCAAGGATAAAAAGATGTCAGCAGATATTAAATTGTTGAACATAGGTCCAGTTTCTTATCTTTAGTGTGAGAAGCGAATGCAGGATTGGTGAAATTTTGTAGTGGGATACTTGGTATCACACACACATACGCGCGCAAACACACACACACACATACGCGCGCAAACACACACACACACATACACACACACACACATATATATATATATATATATATATAT